>NC_064850.1:24583491-24933075 GCF_024139225.1 Suncus etruscus
AATACCTTATGAGATACATGTTGTGCAAATAGTTTCACCCATTCTATTGGTTGTTTGTTAACCTTATTGCTGATGCCCTTTAAAACACAAAGTCTCTTATTTTTATGTGGCATAGCTTACCCATCTTTTATTGCCTATGGTTTTAATTTCATTTCTAAGAAAGCATTACCCAATTAACACAAGTTACAGGTATTTTTTTTTGTCAGAGCTTGGAGCTTAGTGGTCAGGGACTACTCCTGATTCAGCTCTCGGATTCAATTTAGGAAGTGCTGAGACTCCAGGTGATGCCGAACCTGAGGCTTCAACACACAAAGCATGACTTCCCCACTCTGCGAGCTTTTGCTCAACTCTTAAAATGGCTAAGTATAATTAAAATGACATATAATTCCTATGAAGGTGTGAATCTACATATAATAAAAATTAAAGAACTAATTCTTTATAGATTATGAAATTGTGTTTTTATTATTCTAGATTTAATGTGCTAAAATTGCTTGACCTAAGACTACAAAATCAGAAAAGCAGTAATCAGAAGTCTTTTAAAAAGTTTTGGATCAAATAAACAGAAATAACATATTTTCAATTATGCAGAATGAAAAGAAGGTATATGTTTCTTTGAAATGTAAGCATACCACATGGTAGCATTATTGTGACTGTTATTCTATGCTATAGAACTTAAGTAGTATTAGATTACACAATAACCCTAGAAAATTTCTTCTCTTTTTGACCTAGTTTTAAAAGCATTTTCTCTTAGCTTTGAGATGAACAAATATACTTGCTAAACTACTGTATCATCCACTCCACTCTAAGTAATGAATTCTATTATAATCCAGCCCCCAGTGAAAGCAATTTAAAGATTCTATATGAAAAAAGTACTTTACTGCATAAGCCTTCTCATTTCTCTTGTTTTTGGTAAATATTGCATATTAGTTGCTCAGGAAATCTTAATTTATGTTTAGTCTTTAATTTTTTCTTTTATTCATAATAAAAATAAAGATATTCATATAGATAAGCCAGTTTTACTAATTAAAACCTTAAAAGCAAAAAGGAGAAATAGTATAATGGGCATGGAGTTTGCCTTACATGCAACAGGCCATTTTTAATCCCAGGCATCACATATGTTCCCCAGCACCACCAGTAATAAATCCTAAGCACTAACCTAGGAGCAAGCCTGAACCAGCTGGGTATGATTCAAAACAAGCAAACAAAAAAATATCAAAAAATTTAAATAACTTCCTTTAGTTATTTAATAAATATTGAACTATAGGAACAACTATTTTCTTTAATGAGGATATTCTATAAAACAGCTATATGTATCTATTATTTTTTTCTCAAGTACAAGTCTTGTTATCTGAACAATGGCTGAATAAAAAGTACTGGATCTAATTTGGTGTTAGTTCCATTGACAGAATTCTTGACAAAAAAAGATTAAAAAAGATTATTTCTTTTTTATGTTGGTGGGCATTCCTTAGCTTCATTTGTATTGAAATGTAAAACTTTGAGGTCGGAGAGGTAACAGGGAGATAAGGCATTTGCTTTGCATGCAGAAAAACAGTGGTTCAAATCCTGGCATTCCATATGGGCCCCGAGCCTGCCAGGAGCGGTTTCTGAGTGTAGAGCCAGGAGTAACCCTTGAGCACTGCAGGGTGTGACAACCCCCCCCCCAAAAAAAAAAACTAAAACTTAATTTATTCCCATTGGAGATTAATAGAAATAAAGAATAATTTTTATAAGCTTTGTCTAATAAAATGTTCACCAGGCCCCCAATTAAAACTTGAATTACATAGTAAGAATTTTTTTAAATTTCATAATTAAAATTTTAAGGTCAGAATACCTTTACAAATGTGGTATACATAGTATACATAGCGTAGTTAGTTCTGGAAATGTTCATATACTGTAATTTAATAGATTGTATGAAAAAAACTGGTGAGTTGATTATCTTCTTGGAAGATTAACAATAACTTTGCGTGGGGGCTGTAGTGAAGCACAGCTAGTAGGGAGTTTGCCTTGCACACTGCAGATCTTGGACACTTCTGGGTTCAATCCCCAGCAACCCATATGGTTTCCCAAATCTGCCAGGAGTGATTTCTCAGCTCTGAGCCAGGAATAACCCCTGAGAGCTGTTGTCACCAGATGAGGCCCAAAGCAAAAAAACACTTTAAAAAAATATTTGAGTGTTCGGCACAGGCAATGAATAGTAACTAGTTCTATAATGATCTGAATTTTAGCTAATTTATCAGGTTAAAGATAATTGAAATATTAATTAGGATACTTGATGATTTTATTACCTCTACAGTAATTGTGGAAGAGAGTAAACAACTATGAAACCTTACTCTTTTTTTGTCATACTGTACAACTGTGTTCTACAAATATTTAACTCGGAGAAATATTACTTGATCAAAATGATAAAAAAATATTATCTCTAGCTTTTACAAAGAGTGATGATTTCAACAGGACTCTTCCCACCTTTTACTCACCCACCACTGTATAACCTGTCTTTCATAACTCCTCAAGCACAGGGTTTATGGATGAGAACACTTCAGTTGCAGGAAGGATATGTAAACTAATTGAGGTCAGTTTGTACATCATGGCAGAAACTTGACTTAGCACAAGCATGATGTTTTAAATTATACCATTATATTATACTTTTTGAAATAGTCACTAGCAATTATTATTTTTATAACTAACATCATCACTGTCTTCTCATTCGTTAAACTCTAACATCTCAACCCTAATTTCAAAGTTGTTCACATGATCTAGGAAAATTTAAGATAGAATAGAGGTCCCAGAGATCAGAGCTTAACTTAAAGGTGATTTCATATATTGGTATAAAAATTAAAATAACCAAAGAAGCCTATTCTGCATAATAGAAGCTTCTGAGAACAATGGCTGTCAGTGTGAAAAGGGCCAAGGAAGGGCAAAATAACTTAGATACTTTCAAAGGCACCAGCTCTGTTCCACTTGTCAGAGTTTCTTGAAAGAATTCATCCACAACAAAGCATATGTTAGCACTGTAGATTTTATTGAAAATTTTGTCAGTGACAAGAAGGAAGAAAAAAGTTTATATATCCTTCTAAAAATTTAAAGTGCTTTCTTTTTCCTTTTTTTTTTGCTTTGGTATCACTGGGGTCAAATTTTACATCTATGAGACAAGTGTCTGCCACTGAGGTACATCCCAACCATAAAAATGTATATATATATATATATATATATATATATATATATATATATATATATGTATGTATGTATGTATATGTCTTTTTCAAAAAGTGCCACTTTCTCTTCCTCTTCTTTATCATAATTTTACAGTGAACTAAGCTCCCCCCCCCTTAGAATCATCAAATACTTTTCTTCTTAGGCTGAAACATTCAGACTTGTCTTAGAGACTAACCCAAAAGTATTATCCCAAACCCCAATGACTCTCAGACAAATAAAGACTTCTTAATTTCCATTCCCCACCCTCAACAGGAAGCAATGAATAATTACACCATTAAAATAAATAAGCTAGGCTATCTGGCCAGAAATGTTATGTAAACTGACTCCATACTCTGTTAATCTCCAAATCCTCAAACTGACCTCACCTCAATCTGACTTTCATTCACTTATTGCAAATCTTGAACTTTATGTGTCATTTTGATAAAAAAATTTGGAACAGACATGGCTTCCAAAGATGGTTATCAGTACTAATCAGCACAATGCCACTTGTTTAGCATTTTCAACTGGGTTGGCAATGTGATGAGTGCTTTACACGTATACACACACTCACACATACACACACACACACATGCAACACACACACATACAGATCCCTCCAAAAAAGTCAATTAGCTCAGTGAGTTTCTGAAGTAAATTTGACTTTTTACATCTTTTCCTTGGCTTTTTCCTTGTCATGAAGCAAACTTTAATCATGGAATTCACATATTTCAGTGGGAAAGAGACATAGCACTTACCAAACAGACAGAAAGATGTTGGTGAACAGCAAAGGAATGGTAGACAATTATTATGTAGTGATCTTGATCTCATACCTAAGAGGCTTCCTGAGAAAGAATGCCATCTTAAAATTTATTTCACTTCAGTTAGGCAGTGCCCAATCACTTCTCAGAGATAGGCGTCACCTCTTTAATCTTCCTTAATCTTCATAGCAACTCTATGAAGGAAATATTGTTTCCTTCCTAGCAACCCACAGAAGCAAGAAGTGTTGAGTCCATTTTCAGGAATCAGGAAAGAAGGCTTATGACATTGAGAAATCTACACTAAGCCTATTAGCAAATGATAGTCAACTTGTCACCTTGCAAAGACTTTGTATATACTTCTAAACAAATATATAGCAATATACACATATATCACTATAGTAATTTGATCATTGTCCATATTTAATCACTGTATATTTATATAAGTAAATGCATATAAAATTCTCTGAGTACATATGATTGTAAAAGCTGAAAAATGGCAACTGCTCAGAAGGTGAATGATTTCATGGAGATTCAGAAAAGTTCAACAACTGTCTCTTCATAAAAGTAAAAACCACAGATACCTCTGAAATTTATAATTATAACATTTTAAAAAATTACTTAATTTTATCACTTAAAGCTTAGGTTTCTCTGTAAATTAAGGAAATTTATACATTTTGTGTTATTTTAAAGATGAAACTTTATGCCTATTTATATAGAGGTTGTATTGAGAGTGGGGTCATGACAGTGTGTTCAAAGTGAAGGATTTCAAAAATTCCAAACCCAGAATGAAAAATATGCTTCAAGTTTCATGATGATAATGGGTAAAAGGAAAAGTAGAATCTAAAAGAGAAAAAATTAACTAGACAACAATAAGAATTAGTAGAACAAAAATCAAGATAATAATGTATATATTACATAAATGTTTATAACTTCTAAGCATAGCTCACATTTTCAAATGCAAAAGAACTGCTGAGATAATAACAATTCTCACAACATTAACATTTTCTTAGCACATACAAGGTACTGAGAACTTTGTATATAACATCTGTTTTAATCCTCCTCTTGACTCCTTAGTGTATTTTTGACACCTGCATTTGTAGATAAGAGTCAAGGGCTTGCTTTTCAATTCGTGTTTCCCCTTGCTGGGTCCCATGTTTCTTTGCTGCCTATGTTCCTTCTTGAATTTATTTATCCTTTTTCTCCCCCTCACATCTTTCTAAGTAGGCTTCAATTAAAACTATCTTGCTTCAACAACAACAAAAAGAATTGGAGAATAAATCCAAGGTCTCAATGTTCCCGACCTTGTTTGTAGTTTTAATCGATCCCAGAGCCAATGACCATTAGCCTAAGAGGCAAGTATTAGGCATAATCAAAGTTCAGAAAGAAGCAACACAGTGCTTGCCAACCCACTTGAATGTATAAAGCAAAGAAATTAGGACAATATCCAAGTAAGAAATGAAAAAAAAAATTGGAGTAATTGATAGCAACTCATATATAAAACATGAAGAAGCCCTGTAGCTATAAGAGCTTAATAAAAATAATAAAATTGATTCTGAAATAGATAAATATATAATTTAACAAATGTGTTTAATCTGGTTTTTCCTGTGGAGCAACTCTGTGATGAGGGAGAGGAAAAAGAGAGGAAAAGAGAGGGAGGAACCAGGAAGAGAGCAGAAATAATGTCTGAGAAAAAATATAAAAACAGAGACTCTTCCTCAGAATACAAGAAATTCTCACTGAGAGAAATAACAAGAAAATGGGGGGGGTAGATGTCATGAGACTCTAAATCATACAAGGAAGTATTTGAATCAATTGAGGTAATTTTCAGAAAAATTTTCCAGAGTAAATCTTTTCATAGAAAGAAAAAAAGAACCTTAAGTAATTTGATGGCAGCCATTACAAAAGAGGTGTCTATAAAACTCCATATTCCTCAAATCCTCACCTGCACTCTTGGTGTTCCCATCACTGGTAGCATTCTAGGATATTAAAGCCAAGAACTGTGCAATCATGAATAAATGGAAACATGCTGCGATAGGTTTGTTTTCCCTTACTTAGCGTTTTCTGTAGAGTATCTATGGTCAGAGTTACATCATGCCCAGCCAATTGTATTCAGTTCATCCCCTGATTACAGTCTCTCTCCCAAGAAAGCTTCTATGCCTGATATGCTTATGTCGATTTCCCAACCACAAGGCCCAATGAAAGATTCATGAGGACAATGACAGCGAGGAGGTGTGAATTACCCAGAAATTATTTTATCATTGCTCAATCACAAAGTATTTTATATTATACAAGGTGACAGGCTACAAACACAATTAAAATGCATCTTTATAAAAATGGTACCTAGTTCTTTAGTCATTACCCCGACAGGTGGAATACTGATAGACAGCAGACACTAATCATATTTCTGAAAAACAAGTCCATCCTGACTCCGAAGTTCATACCAAAATATTCCACAATGTACTCAGTGAATAGTTTTTGGGACTCTCATGGTAAATATTTTTTAGTTTTATCTTATATATAACTTAAAAATGTTGTATAGCAATGGGATTTATCTAAATGATAAATTCTTCCATATTTTAGGTCCAAGATTGGTTGATAAATGTGATTACCTTTCAAAATTTTGATTACCTTTTCAGTAAAATGGAAATAAGATTGCTACACTTTATTGGATAAGTGTGAGGAATATAATCAGCACCTTCTTGTAACTCATAAATACAAGGCAGGTGGCCTTAAATTTACATGTATTTATTTTTCAATAAGTTTAGTACACCTAGTAACCCAATTTAGATTAACTCAAATTCAGGGAAAAAGCAATCATTTCTATTATCAAAGAATACTGGCTAATGGGTGATTATTGAAAAACTGATCTCAACAATGGAAACTTTGGGGGGAATTTTCTAGAATAGCATTTTATTTGTTATTGTCTTTTGTTCCTAGCATTATCTCCCTAAAAAATTAAAATATATAGCAATCTGAACCTGACTAGCTAGGGCTGTGGATCTTTCTAAACATACTATATTGCTTTATAGTTAATTATGGTAATTAATTCCATTAATTACAATTTAATTTACTAAGATGGATTTGGCACCTATGTACTTAAATACTCAGGGAGAAATAAAATACAGGAAAAAATAATACTTACAATGACCACAAATTGAAAAATTGAATATTTAAAAAATATATTTTGTGGGATGGAGGGAGAAACAAAATCTTGAGGTAATCATGAATTACCCCTGATTGTCCTCAAGCCATATATGGTTCAAGAGATTTGAACCAGAATCAATGGAAGGCAAGAACCTTAACCCCTGTATTATCTCTTAAGCCCTAAAAACAATCAGGAATTTTTAAGTAACTTTTTTTCTCCAAAACTAAGGATTACTATATACTACTATAGGATTACTCAGTAAAACTCATTCATTCAATATATAATTGATTACTGTGTCATAATTATGTCTTCCTATTGTACTATAAAGATGGTTTAATGCTTTCTATTCAATAGTTAGACTCAAGATTACCAAAAAAAAAATGGAAACAGTGAGTTACAAAGAGATTTGCCCTTTCATACACTTTGATTTCTGTATGAAACTATTAATCTTTTTGATTGATTTTTAAAGTATTTTTACATAGTAAGGATATTTACATTGCTTCTGAAATGCCAAAAAAAAATTTAGTTTAACCTTTGTCTTATGGTTAGCTTTGCCATACAGAAGAGTTAATAGTTTGTATAATAATATAAGACACACTTTTCTTTTATAATCTCTGAATTGCTGAAGAAAGTTTTCTTCCTAGACAAGATCACCAAAATATACTATACTACACTCTGCCCTGTTCCTCTATGTTCATACTTAAGCCATTAATTCAATTATAGTATGATACATGCTGTGATTATGCATCATAAATACATTTCCAATAAAATCTGATTTGAACATAGGATTTTTAGCCTCTTAATCCATGTAGATAAAAGCATGGATTTTTATATTATGTGTAGGAAAAATAAATGTAATAAATTTATGTGGTATTCTAAATATCAAACAGTCATATCTGTTAAAATTAGTACTTTGATGCTATTTTAAAGAGCATCACTTTTTTATAATGTCTAAAATATGCCAACCACAGTCCTCAGTATAGAACATATGCAATTTCATATAATCCTCATAAAGTTGTGATTCATAAAGGACATTAACTTAACCCCAAAGTTGCATAGTAGGTAAAGCCAGTCTATTTTGATTTCAAAACTTGTGCTCTTTAAATGTAAAGAGAAATTTTAATATAACTGAAATATATAGTTATAATTATAATATTTGGAGGTAATGCATTTTTTACAAATGTTAAGTATCCTGTTAAAAATCCTTCAATAACCACCATTTTAATCACAATCTAATATAGAAACTTATTTAGAATTTTTACATGCATGAACCTCTCTATTCCTGGGTAAAAAACATGATAGATAACATATACTGTATTATTTCTCATTCTCTTTTCAAAATTGTAGTGAGGAGGCAAGACAATCCTAAAAGTTTTAAACAAAAGGGGAATTTTATGCATTTAACATCTAATAACCAACCATGAAGCAAAGGGTAAACTGGAAATTTATTTACCAGAAATTATTAGTTAACTAGCCATTTACAGCTTCTTAAAATAAAATGCACAGTGGACCATAGTAATTTCCATCATCACTTTCAAATATAGAAGAAATATTTATATTACTATCCTATTGACTAATTTTACTATTATATAATATTAAAACAAATGCATGTAGTACTTTGTTGCATGAATGATAGTGTTATTTATATTAGCACAATTGATTGTGCCTATCACCTCATAGACAGGTAATGCAGACTTTCATTTTACAAGATGACAGAAGTTATACTACTTCCAAAATCATATTTACTTCCAAAGCATTGAAATGGATATATGAGTAAGGACTACAACAAAGTTCTTTGCATCTCTTATTCAGTTTTTTTTTTTACTATGCTGCACATCTTTTCAAAGAAAATGAAACCTCGCTTTTCCTATTTCAATTGCAATTAAATTCCAATAAAGGGAGCTGCTCCAACTGGGGAGCAGGACCCCCGCACTCGTGACCCCGCCAGTGCCCAGTGTGAGTGCACTCCCCTAAGGCGCTCCCATGTGGGCAACCGGAGACATCCGCGCCCGCCACCTTGCGCCCGCCCCCCCCAGAGAGGCTGCAGGGGCCCCCGCGCCCGTGACCATGCTGGTGCCCAGGGTGAGTGCATTCCACTGGAGCCCTTCCACGTGGGCACTCGGAGAATTCCGCACACGCCAGCTTAGCTTGTTGGCACAGAGACCACACCACCCATCGCCCCATCTTCCAGGCCCCAGAGTTCACCCCACCCAACCCGAGCTTAGACAGAGGAGAGCATTCCCTAGTACTTAGTGGGCCAGAGTCACCTGCCCCACTGGGACAGGCTGGGACGAATAGACTGGGTGAGCTTGGGCCTGCCCCCTGGACCTTTAGGTAACCTAGAGCAACCTAGCCCCAAGCCCCAGAGGGGACCTGAGTCCTCCCCAAGGGCTGAGAGCAGCTACCGGGAGGGCTTGACTGGGGGAATTTCTTCCGCGGAAACTTGGAGGAGCAGAGCTTCTTTGACTTTCAGATAAGGGAGGGAACAGAGCGTTAGGCTCAACAGCGCTCGCAACCAGTGTGGCCAGGAGTGGAACTACACCTGCTGACAAGAATAAAGAGGAAGGCTGACTTCCAGGTAGTAGAGGAGGGGAGAAAGAGCTAGGTTCAACAGTGCCCTCCACCATTGTGGTCAGGAGAGGGCCAGTACTAGTTGCCAGCAAAAGGGCAAAACAACTAACCAGGCCACATAAAGAGCACAGGAGGAACCAAACCTCAGCAAGTTCACCCAAAAGTCCCTCTAGAACCACCCTCAGGGAGGGAACCCATTCCCACTCCACAGGGGATCAAAACAGGCGGAATTTAGAAGCACAACACTCTAAAGCACACCATTAAATACATAGAAATATGGGTAAATCAAGGAGAACCCTAATATCTGGAGATATGGTGACAAACCCTAGCAAGTTTCCAGAGTCCACCAAAACGCACAGATCCATACGAAGAAGACCTAAAAGCAGCCATGAGGAAGGAAATGCAAGAATTAATAAAAGAAATGAGAGAAACCCTAGCTATCGAGTATAAGAAATCTATGGATGAACGAATCAGCCAAATTAAAGAAGAAATGTTAAAGAACATGAGAGATTCCATACAAAAAGAAGTGAAGGAATTAAAATACAAAGTAACAAGCCTTACAAGCAGAAACACAGAATTGGAGAAACACACTGAAGAACTTGAAGGAAAACTGCAAACAAAAAATGATCAAGACACAGACAAAGAAATAAAAGGCAAAGCACTAAAAGGAAAAGTCCAGTATCTAATGAACAAGGACAAAAGAAACAATCTAAGAATTGTGGGTATAACAGAAGGAGAGGAAATAGGGAAAGGGGAAGAACAAGTAGTCAGAAAGATAATAGCAGAGAACTTCCCCACCCTCTGGAAAAAAACTTCAATGCCAATACAGGAAGTAAAAAGAGTTCCCAATAAGATAGACGCTAATAAACAAACACCAAGACATATAGTAATCCAATTGGCAAAAAAAAAAAAATAAATAAAAAAAAATAAAAATAAAAAGAGGAACTACTTAAAGAAATAAGGAAGAAAAGAAACCTCAAGTACCAAGGTAGGGACATAAGAATCAAACCAGATCTCCCATTCGAAATAATTCAAGCAAGAAGACTGTGGAATGACATATTTAAACAACCGAATGAAAGAAATTTCCAACCTAGGGTCCAATACCCAGCAAAACTTTCATTCATATGGGAGGATAGACTAAAAACATTCTCAAACAAGAGCGAACTTGAACTATTTGTGCAAACAAAACCGATCCTAAACGACTTACTCAGAGATGAATTACACAATCCAAACCCCCAATTGTAACAAAAACCACCCTACACAACAAAACTGCACAACAATCCTCTCTCTCAATAATCTCCCTAAATGTTAACGGACTAAACTCTCCAATTAAAAGACACATAGTAGAGAACTGGATTAGGGAAAATAAACCAGACTTCTGCTGTCTGCAAGAAACATACCTACAGATACAGGATAAGCACAGGCTTAGAATAAAAGGATGGAAAGTAATTATTCAGGCCAATGGAAAACAAAAAAGAGCAGGGACAGCCATTCTTATATCAGACCAAATTGCATTCAACCTCAAGAAAGTGATCAGAGACAAAGAGGGTCACTACTTACTGATCAGGGGAACATTAGATCAAGAAACACTAACCCTGGTCAATATCTATCACCTAATGTAGAGTCACCAAAATATGTGAGGCAACTACTGGCAAACCTGGAGAAACACATGAAGGGAATTGTGATAATAGTAGGGGACCTCAATACTCCACTATCACCACTGGACAGATCCAACAAACAGAAAAATAGCAAAAAAATAAGAGCTCTGAATGAAAAATTAGAAGATTTAGGGCTAATAGACTTATATAGAGCCCTCCATCCCCAGAAAGCAGAATACACATTCTTCTCAAGCCCACATGGAACCTTCTCCAGAATAGACCATGTCTTAGGATACAAAGCCAACCTATATAAGACCACAAAGGTAAGGATCATTAGAAGTACCCTCTCAGATCACGATACAACAGAGCTCAAAATTGAGGTCAAGAAGAAGCAATGGAGAAAAACTAATACCTGGAGATTAAACAACATGCTGCTTAACAACAGCTGGATCAAAGAACAACTCAAGGAAGAAATAAAAAGATTCCTTGAGACAAATGACAATGAAGAGACAACATGTCAAAATTTATGGGACACAGCAAAAGCAGTAATTAGGGGGAAACTCATAGCAATACAGGCCTATGTCAAGAAACAGGAAAATAACAAAACCAACAGTTTAAAAGATCACCTCAAAGAATTGGAACAACAGCGACAGATAAATCCAACCACAACCAGAAGGCAAGAAATAATAAAAACCAGAGCAGAAATAAACAACATAGAAACTAAGAAAACAATACAAAAAAATCAATGAGACCAGGAGTTGGTTTTTCGAAAAAATAAACAAGATAGACAAACCACTGGCAAAACTCACCAAAAAAAAGAGGGAAAACACCCAAATCAGTAGGATCACAAATGAAAGGGGAGAGATTACAACAGAACCCCAAGAAATACAACATATCATGAGATCATATTATGAACAACTATACTCAGCTAGGATAGAGAACCCAGGAGAAGTCGACAGATTCTTGGAGAAAAACCCTCTTCCAACACTGGACAAAGAAGAACTAGAAAGCCTAAACAGACCAAATACCTCAGAGGAAATTGAAGATGTAATTAAAAAACTCCCTAAGAACAAAAGCCCAGGCACAGATGGATTTACAGGTGAATTCTACCAAACATTCCGAGAAGATTTACTACCACTTTTTCATAGGCTCTTCAAAACCATAGAAAAAACAGGAATCCTTCCTAACTCCTTCTATGAGGCAAATATCACACTCATTCCCAAAGAAGGCAAAGACACCACCAAAAAAGAAAACTACAGACCAATCTCACTAATGAACATAGATGCAAAGATACTCAATAAAATCTTAGCAAACCGAATCCAGCACTTCATCAAAAAGATCATACATCACGACTAAGTGGGATTCATACCAGGAATGCAAGGTTGGTTCAACATACGCAAATCAATCAACATTATACATCACATCAACAACATGAAAGACAAAAACCACATGATCATATCAATCGATGCAGAGAAGGCGTTTGACAAAATCCAACATCCTCTCATGTTAAAGACACTCAGCAAAATAGGGTTAGAAGGAACCTTCCTCAAAATAGTTACAGCTATATATGAAAAGCCTGCAGCCAACATTATACTTAATTGCGAGAAACTAGAAGCATTCCCACTAAGGTCAGGAACTAGGCAAGGCTGTCCACTCTCTCCACTCTTATTCAATATAAACTTAGAAGTCCTAGCAATAGCAATTCGACAAGAGAATGGAATCAAAGGAATTCAAATTGGGAAAGAGGAACACAAGCTATCTCTATTTGCCGACAATATGATGATATACATCGAAAACCCTAAAGAGTCCACAGTAAAACTCCTAGAAACAATTAACCAATACAGCAAAGTGGCTGGATACAAAGTCAATACACAAAAGACAGTAGGGTTTCTATATACAAACAATGAAGTGGAGGAGAGAGAGATTAAAAATACAATCCCATTTAAGATAGTATCAAAAAATATCAAGTATCTAGGAATCAACCTTACAAGAGAAGTGAAAGACCTATGCAAGGTAAACTTCAAAACACTTCAGAAAGAAATTGAAGACGATCTAAAGAAATGGAAGAACAACCCATGCTCATGGATAGGTAGAATTAACATAGTCAAAATGACTATCCTACCCAAACTTCTATATAGGTTTAACGCAATCCCTATCCAAATCCAGACACAATTCTTTAAAGAAATAGAACAATCAATCACAAAATTCATCTGGAACCACAAAAGACCCAGGATAGCCAAACACATACTGAAAATCAAAAAGCTGGGAGGCATCTCCTTACCTAACTTGAAACTATACTATAAAGCCATAGTAATCAAAACAGCATGGTACTGGAACAGAGACAGGACCTCAGACCAGTGGGTCAGAACAGAATTCCCAGACATAAACCCCCAGATATACAGCCAACTAATATTTGATAAAAGAGGCAAGAATCTGAAATGGAACAAAGAAAGCCTATTCAACAAATGGTGTTGGCACAACTGGAAAACCACATGTACGAAAGTGAAAATCGACCCATACCTCACTCCTTATACAAAAGTCAACTCAAAATGGATAAAAGACCTTAAAATCAGACCCGAATATATAAAGTTTATCGAGAATAAAATAGGCAGAACACTCGAAGACCTATATATCAAAAAGGTCTTTGAGAATGGAGCACCAATGGCAAGAACGTTAGCATCAAATATAAACAAATGTGACTACATCAAACTAAAAAGCTTCTGCATGGCAAAAGAAACCCTACTAAACACAAGAAGACAGTTAACAGAATGGGAAAAAATGTTTTCACTCGACATATCAAATAAAGGGCTGATATCTAGAACATACAAAGCACTCAGAAAGCTGAGCCCCCCAAAACCAAATAAAGCCATAAAAAATGGGGAGATGAAATGAATAGACACTTCTCTGAGGAAGACAAAAGGATGGCCAACAAACACATGAAAACATGCTCACCTTCACTCATCATCAGGGAGATCCAAATCAAGACAACAATGAGATACCACCTTACAACAGTAAGGATGGCTCACATCAAAAATAATGGAAACAACGTTTGTTGGCAGGGATGTGGTATGAAAGGAACTCTCATCCACTGCTGGTGGGAATGCCCCCTAGTCCAACACCTATGGAGAAAAGTCTGGAGAGTGCTCAAAGAACTCAGAATTGAGCTGCCATTTGACCCAGCAATTGCTCTCCTAGGCATATACCCCCAAAATGGAAGGACATTCATTCCAAAATACATATGCACCCCACTATTTATCACAGCACTGAGTATAATAGCCAAATCTTGGAACCAACCTCGATGTCCAACAACAGATGAATGGATCATTAAGATGTGGTACATATACACAATGGAATATTACATGGCAGTCAGAAATGATACAATCACAGACTTTGCAGCAACTTGGATGGACCTAGATCATGTTATGTTAAACGAAGTAAGTCAGAAGACAAAGGATAAACACAGAATGGTAGCACTATTCTGAAACACCTAGAACATATATTTTATACACAACTAATACCTAACAATCAAATAACAGGGTTTACCAGGGTAGAAACTCCGAACACTGTAATAGTCAACATATACGTGTGTCCAGTGTCCAAAATACATGAAAAAGGAACAACGCAAACTCTTGACTACACATTATACCACAAAGAAAACAGCAACAACAGAAACAGCAGCATAGAGAGAACAGGTATGTAATCAGACTTTTACAACAAAGGCCCACAATAATCCCTTAGAGATCGTATACAGGAACACAAGTATAGAACACCACAGGAAATCACGGACTGCAATGGCAACATACCATAACACTATGTTTTAATGCCTTTTTCTTACTATATTTTAAATAACCTCTCATCTTTTCTGTCCACAGGCACCCTTGGATACAGAGGGCAGGCAAACTAAGATGGCAACTCGGGATACCACACGAGATACCATACCTTGCTTGCACTACGAGATGGCCATGAGAAAACTCTTTAACATACACTGTATCTCTAGGTTATACCTTCTTTTAGGAATTGAAGCACGTGACCAGTCAGATCACGGAAGCAGTACCTGCGACGTACAGACTTAAACTACAGGCTCTATTCCTCGAACACATTCAACCAAACCAGCATTCCCTTGCTATTCTCTCCTCTCTTCTCACTACTTTTTTTTTTCTATTCTT
This sequence comes from Suncus etruscus, assembly GCF_024139225.1. NCBI lineage: Eukaryota > Metazoa > Chordata > Mammalia > Eulipotyphla > Soricidae > Suncus > Suncus etruscus. The sequence continues at coordinate 24,598,922 of NC_064850.1, forward strand.
CTCTTTACTTTTTTCCCCTTCTCTTCTCCCTTTCTTTCTAAGGTAATTTCTCTTTTCTCTCCCTTCATACCCCTCCCATATACCTTCCCCTTTCTCCCTTCCGGGAAACCAACTATCCCTTCACCCCTCAATCCCATCCAGATCTCCCACCATATTAAAACTCTTCACCCTCAGTCCTTAATCTATTAGGCATCAAGATCGACTTCCTACCCAACGAACCAGTACCCAGCACCCAGGCGAGGGGACACCCAGTTGAACCCACACCTCGTCTCCTGCAAGAAAAGACAGCCAACTCCCCTGTGGACTCATGCTGTGAGGCCCTCCCTACCAACTCCCCCTAACGTGGACTGTTTCTTGAAACCGGACCTAGGTCCAAAAGTATCCTCAATGCAAGAACTCTTCCAAAACCTCCCTGCCGCAAATTTTTACCAATCTGAAGAAGTTCAGGGGGTGTGATAGGAAGATGCCTGGGAACCCACACACCACAAGAAAAACCCAAAAGACAATGGGAAAAGCTGTACTTCCAACATAGGCATAAGACCTGTAATGCACCATCTCTTTACCTGCTCTCCCCCAAATGAAAGGTAGTCTTTTGCACCACTTTGGTCCTTTAAAAACTTTGCTAACTCATTTTATTTCTTTTTTTTTTAAATTAATTAATTTATTTTTTTAAATGTCTGTCCTACATATACATTTGTGAGCACATACATTTTTATTTCCTTTTTTTTAATCGTTTTTGGGTATGTGACCTGTTTCTGTTATCCCCTCTGTCCACCCCCAAATACACCGACAATATAATGTTGCACCACTTCCCCCAGCAAAGGCACACTAAATAAAGGGGAAATCTTACATATAAAAAAGAGCTCTTATCTACTAGAGATAGAAAATCATAGTTGTTTACAATACAGGGATATCTCCTACCTTGAAAATATGTCATGTGGAATCACTTAGATCTCATATGATTAGATGCCATTCATCCAGCCTTGAACCCTGGATCCCAGACATAGAATCGGCACAGCTCTTCACAACAGCTGCAGGAAACAAATTCCATCTGGGACAGCCTTAATACTGTGGGGTCAACATCAAGGGCCAGCTCTAACATGATATCCTGACAACGAGGAACATGTGAACAATTTAACCTTCGAGCAGATTAGCCTACCTTACCAGCTAACGACAATACAAAACCAGAAGACTTGGCACCCTTTGGTAGGTCCAGAAGCCAAGATCGTGATTTATAGATGACTGGCTGCTAGAACCACGACCAGACTGTATACATCTTGGGACCAATAAAAAAGCCCTAGTTTAGAGTTTGAACTATGACCTGCACAATAATAATGATCCCAAGTCCCAAAGGTCCAGTAGAGACAATTGTAATGGAATAGGGCTTCTGGAAGCACAAAGAAAGATGCTATTCTAGGTGCCATCCTAGGTTCAGTGCAAAGACCAAGATCACCAACCACAGAAGATGAATTAAAATGACACTGAGGTAACAGAACCTCTAGAACCACAAAGACTAACTTCATCGTAAGTCCCACCTCAGGATCTGTGCAGATACTTAGATCTCTAAACAGAGAGCTCTGATTGTATCACCCTGGACAGAGCAGAAGTCTTCCACACACCACAGAAACACCACCGGGAGAGTAAATGATCCTGAGCAAAGTCTAGAGTTGATCCCATGAGAGTATACTCCAAGGACGGAGAAACCCCATATTTCTTAGGCCAAGTGAATTCCTTTTTGAATGACCCCAATATTTACTGTGCCAGGGCAGGAGGGAAAAAACAAAAATACAAAAAGCACAAAACCTTGGTTATTTATATATATATATATAAATATTTATAAAAATATATATAAAAAATATATATATATAAAATATATATAAAATATATATATTACCTTCATTTATTATTGTTATTATTATTTTTATTTACCTATCTATTTTGGTCGATTTCTCTGTTTGGGTGTGATTATTGAAATTGTTGTCCCCAATTATACTTATTTTTTTCTCTTCCTTTCTTTTCTTTCTTTATGTGCTATGCCATGTTTCTTATTTCAAGACCATGGCGTGTTTTTTCTTTGTTTGTTTGTTTTTTGTTTGTTTTGTTTTTTTGTTTGTTTTCTGTGGTGCTTATCGATATAGCTGGAGTCCTCACTGGATATTTGACACTTCTTTTGGTACTGGTGGAGTGTTTTACCTTCTTTTTCTCCTTCATCTCCCAAATCGATGATGAGAGCCTCTAGAAGGATTCCGCCCATTTTCGGGGTATTAGACTCTTACCCCAGTTTATTTATTTTCTCTTTTTCAGGCAAAACCACGCAACTTGAACTAACTAGTCCTGCCTCCAGTTAGAGGGGGAAATAAGGGAGGCATCAAGACCAAACAGGTGAAAGACTACTAAGTAGTTGGTTAGAGACAGAGGGGACCACATACTCTAGTCGCCCTGGGGGTGAGGGAAGAGGAAATGGGAGATAGGACAAAAACAGAGGTGTAGGGAGGAAAATTTGGTGATGGGAATCCCCCTGATTTTATGTAAATATGTACCTAAAATATTATTGTTAACAATATGTAAGCCACTATGATCAAAATAAAAATTATATTAAAAAAAAGCAATAAGGTCAAAAAAATTCCCATAAAATGGTTTGTGTTCTTTTTATAAATATTAACATGCACTCTTAAAACATACTGTTACATTATAAAGATGTTGGGATGAAAGAGATTGTACAGGCTTTAAGCCTTGTGCCTTGCATATACTGGTCACCATATGGCCCTTGAATATAGGGTACAGCCCTGGAAGCTAAGAGTACCCTCCAGAATAGCCTGGTAATGCTTCTTACTGCAGAGCCCAAGTAGGACCCCATTCTCCCGTTTTGACACTGAACCACTGACCTGGATGGTTAAAAAATTTGGTCGTGCCCCTCCCCCCAGAGACCCCTGTGGGCCGGCTGGGGAGGCCTGTGTGAGGTTCTGTCCTTTGGCTCGGCGTGTGGGCCTGCCCCTCCCCCCAGAGACCCCTGCGGGCCGGCTGGGGAGGCCTGAGTGAGTTTCTGTCCTGTTGCTCGGCGTTTGGGCCGGCCCCTCCCCCCAGGGTGGGGCCTAGAAAGGCAAGTTGAGCGACCCGAATAGACGGGGGAGATAGGGAGATAGGGAGATAGGGCCAGCCATCTGGACTTGCAGGTGATCTAGAGCAGTCCACCCCCCTGGACCCTGGAGTGGACCAGGGACTCCCCAAGGGCGTGGACAGAGCCTGTAGGGTCGAACTGAGGGAACTCATTCAAGGGAGTCTTGGAGGGGGCGGAGCTCCATTGAATCCCAGAGAAAGGAGGGTGGATTGAGAACTAGGCTCAATAGCGCCAGTAAACATTGTGGCCAGGAGTGGAACTGCACCGCTGACAGAAATAAGGAGCAGAAAAGGGACAAGACCCACTGCAGGAAGGCTGAACTCTAGGTAGCAAAGGGGAGGAGAAAGGGCTAGGTTCAACAAACTCACCCAACAGCCCCTCTAGAAACACCTTCAGGAAGGAGACCAAAGCAGGCCGAAATTAGAAGCCACAGCACTCCAAAACACACCATTAAATACAAAGAATTATGCGTAAATCAAGGAGATCTCTTATAACTGGAGACACCATGACAAGCCCTATCAAGTTTCCAAGTCCACCAAAACGTACAGATCCAGGGGAAGAAGACCTAAAAGCGGTCATGAGGAAGGAAATGCAAGAATTACTAAAACAAATGAAAGAAACCCTAGCAACCGAGTATAAGAAATCCATGGACGAACGAATCAGCCAAATTAAAGAAGAAATGTCAAAGAACATGAGAGATTCCATACAAAAAGAAGTGAAGGATTTAAAAGACAACGTAGCAAGCTTTACGAGTAGAAACACAGAATTGGAGAAGCACATCAAAGAACTCGAAGGAAAACTGCAATCAAAAAATGATAAAGAAACCAACAAAGAAATAAAAGGCAAAGCACTGGAAGGAAAAATCCAATATCTAATGAACAAGGACAAAAGAAACAATCTAAGAATTGTGGGTATACCAGAAGGGGAGGAAATAGGGAAGGGGGAAGAACAGGTGGTCAGGGAGATAATAACAGAGAACTTTCCCACCCTCTGGAAAGATAATTCAGGACAAATCCAAGAAGTCAAGAGAGTCCCTAATAAAATAGACCCTAATAAACCCACACCAAGACATATAATAATCCAAATGGCAAAAAACAAAGAGAAAGAGGAACTCCTGAAAGCAATAAGGGAGAAAAAAAACCTCAAGTACAAAGGAAAGGACATAAGAATCAAACCAGATCTCCCATTTGAAATAATTCAAGCAAGAAGACAGTGGAATGACATATTTAAACGACTGAATGAAAGAAATTTCCAACCCAGGGTCCAATACCCAGCAAAACTATCATTCATATGGGAGGGCAGACTAAAAACATTCTCAAACATGAATGAACTTGAACTATTTGTGCAAACTAAGCCGATCCTAAGCGACTTACTCAGAGACGAATTACACAATCCAAACCCCCGATTGTAACAACAACCACTCCACACAATACAACTGCACCACAGTCCTCTCTATCAATAATTTCCCTAAATGTTAACGGACTAAACTCTCCAATTAAAAGACATATAGTAGAGAACTGGGTTAGGAAAAATAAACCGGACTTCTGCTGTCTGCAAGAAACACACCTACAGTTACAGGATAAGCACAGGCTTAGAATAAAAGGATGGAAAGTAATTATTCAGGCCAATGGAAAACAAAAAAGAGCAGGGACAGCCATTCTTATATCAGACCAAATTGTATTCAACCTCAAGAAAGTGATCAGAGACAAAGAGGGTCACTACTTACTGATCAGGGAAACATTAGATCAAGATACACTAACCCTGGTCAATATCTATGCACCTAATGTAGAGTCACCAAAATATGTGAGGCAACTACTGGCAAACCTGGAGAAACACATGAAGGGAATTGTGATAATAGTAGGGGACCTCAATACTCCATTATCACCACTGGACAGATCCTCCAAACAGAAAAATAGCAGAGAAATAAGAGCTCTAAATGAAAAATTAGAAGATTTAGGGTTAATAGATTTATATAGAGCCCTCCATCCCCAGAAAGTAGAATATACATTTTTCTCAAACCCACATGGAACCTTCTCCAGAATAGACCATGTCTTAGGATACAAAGCCAACTTATATAAGACCACAAAGGTAAGGATCATTAGAAGTACCCTTTCAGATCACTATGCAACAGAGCTTATAATTGATGTCAAGAAGAAGCAATGGAGGAAAACTAATACCTGGAGATTAAACAACATGCTGCTTAACAACAGCTGGATCAAAGAACAACTCAAGGAAGAAATAAAAAGATTCCTTGAGACGAATGACAATGAAGAGACAACATGTCAAAATGTATGGGACACAGCAAAAGCAGTAATTAGGGGGAAACTCATAGCAATACAGGCCTATGTCAAGAAACAGGAAAATAACAAAACCAACAGTTTAAAAGATCACCTCAAAGAATTGGAACAACAGCGACAGATAAATCCAACCACAACCAGAAGGCAAGAAATAATAAAAACCAGAGCAGAAATAAACAACATAGAAACTAAGAAAACAATACAAAAAATCAATGAGACCAGGAGTTGGTTTTTCAAAAAAATAAACAAGATAGATAAACCATTGGCAAAACTCACCAAAAAAAAGAGGGAAAACACCCAAATCACTAGGATCACGAATGAAAGGGGAGAGATGACAACACAACACCAAGAAATACAACATATCATGAGATCATATTATGAACAACTTTATTCAACTAGGCTAGAGAACCCACTAGAAATCGACAGATTCTTGGACAAACACCCTCTTCCAAGACTGGAAAAGGAAGATCTAGACAGTTTAAACAGTCCAATCACTTCAGAGGAAATTGAAGATGTAATTAAAAAACTTCCTAAGAACAAATGCCCAGGTCCAGATGGATTTACAAGTGAATTCTATCAAACATTTCAAGAAGACTTATTACCACTGTTCCATAGGCTTTTCCAAACCATAGAAAAAACAGGAATCCTACCCAACTCCTTTTATGAGGCTAATATCACACTCCTTCCCAAAGAAGGCAAAGACACCACCAAAAAAGAAAACTACAGACCAATCTCACTAATGAACATTGATGCAAAGATACTCAACAAAATCTTAGCAAACCGAATCCAACACTTCATCAAAAAGATCATACATCACGACCAAGTGGGATTCATACCAGGAATGTAAGGTTGGTTCAACATACGCATATCAATAAACATGATACATCACATCAACAACATGAAAGACAAAAACCACATGATCATATCAATCGATGCAGAGAAGGCGTTTGACAAAATCCAACATCCTTTCATGTTAAAGACACTCAGCAAAATAGGGTTAGAAGGCACCTTCCTTAAGATAGTTACAGCTATTTATGAAAAGCCTACAGCCAACATTATACTTAATGGCGAGAAACTAGAAGCATTCCCACTAAGGTCAGGAACTAGACAAGGCTGTCCACTCTCTCCACTCTTATTCAATATAACCTTAGAAGTCCTAGCAATAGCAATCCGACAAGAGAAGGGAATCAAAGAGTAGAAAAAATTTTAAAAAAATTTGGTCATAGACCTATTGAGCTCAGTTTAAAAATTTCACTACCACCCAGAAAAAACTAAGATGTTATTATCTTTTGCTAGGACTATTTAAAACTTTAAGAGCAAAAGTATCATTCCTTTAGGACTGAAAACAATGGAAGGTAGATCAAAGAGTTTGTTGAATTACATTTTAAGTCAACACAATTATTATTTACAACTAATTTTATATCTTCAAATTCCTAAAATGCGAATACTGTTCCTCTTGGATAACTACTCTTAGAGGTACAAAGATAAGTGTGACGTTTATAAAATCTAGTACTTTCTATGGTAGTCTCTAAGAGAGTCCTTTTGCTACATCTCTATTTCCAAATTTTAAAGTAGTTAGCATGTACGTGTTTTGGATAGACTAAAAATTATACAGTTTAATGTTACATTGGATGGAGGTTGACAAATGCAGTAGTTTACATAGTAAGAGGTTGATGTCAGTGGTGTTCCAAAGACCATGAGGTGTCTCAGAGACTAAGCCAGGGACTGTGACTTGCAATGAATGTGCTATCTCCCCTGTCACTATAGGATTTTCTTGTTTAGTATTATAATAACATCATTATTAAGTTTCACTGACAGAAATCATGTTCTAGATATGTCACACAGAGGAAAAGTTCAATGATTGAAAAATTATTATGTTCAAGTATTTTCTTTGTTTTATCTACTTCTTAACACAACTTTGCAATGTTATACTATTATTTTCATTCATACATTTGGTCTTTGGTCACATAACAAGTCTTCAAATCCTAGTACAGTATTGTTTTTATACTGCCACATTTTTTTTCTTCTGGACAACCGGCTTGTCTCTCACTAAGAATACCAATCTGGTTTGTACCAAGGGAAACTCATGAGTCCCTAATAGCTTGTATTTATTTTTACTTATCATTCTCTATTATACTAAGTATTAATCACTATTGCATTATACATAGAACAAAGAGTATTGCATAAATCCATTTTATCCAAGCAATGGTTTGTTTGTTGACTAAATTTGCCCATATTTTTCTATTCTATTATTAATCATGTGTTTTAAACTAATACAGTTCAAACAATTGCCAAGACTATTCTATAATTGATATTGCATACATACCTAATACCACTATGAAATTTTAATTTATACAAAGAATTAGAAGTAAAACATGGAGCCAACAGGAAGAAATCAAATTAAATCTAGAGAACTTTCATTCAATGAAAAGAAAAATGTTTAAATTATAAATGAGCAAAATAAAAAGGTTGTTTTGAAGTTTCAATTTGATAAATATAAATCATAAAGATGTTAGAATTCTATTACCTGCAAAAGACTAATATTTATATAGAAAAAAGATGTTTTGTACTTATCAGGAATGAAATTATTTCAAACTATAGGAAAAATGTTTAGTCTTATAAAGGTTTAATGACTGGAATTAGGAACAAGAGACTTTCAAAACCAATGTCAGTGGATTGTAAGAGTTATATGTGATGCTACTCAATTTGTATCTTTTCTATTTATTTATTAAAGTTTAACAAATGCTTCTGAGAAACATCTCCAAAAGTGAGAATGAGAAAATACCCCTGATATTTGTTTAAATGCCAAGTTAACTCATATACAATAGGCCTCCAATTATATTTTCTTTCTTTCTTTTCTTTATATTTTTTTGGTTTTGGGGACATTCAATTATGCTCACTGTTGACTACTGGATTTGTATCCAGGATCTCTCCTTGTAGTGTAGGTGCTAAGAATCTAACTGGATTGGCTGTATGTAATGCAAGTACCCTGATGCACTTTTCTCTGTTCCCCCAAATATCCTTTGCTATACATGTACACACATACACATATACTCACTCCATAACGTGTTTAGCCATTCCCCAAATAGGTTTTGATCAGAGAGGCAATATTGGCAGGATTCCTATATTTATATTTATAATGACTATGAGAACATTTTTATTAGCATCATAACAAAAATGAGTAGTAATATTATTGATGATATATAATATTGTACTTGTTTGTGTGTGTCCATACATACATAAGTGTCATAAACTTCATAAAGCAGGTGTTTTCATCTGCATTATTCATGATCCATGTAAGACTATGTAACTCCCCCAATTCTATGTAAAGCCTATTGGAAAGTCATTTATAATGACACATTTCACCAGATATAGTTCTCATATTTTGGATGTAATGATCATTTAGAACATTTTATGAGTTTTAAACTTTATGTTGAAGATTCAGTAGTTCTGGAAATTTATGCTTTGCTAGGTAATTGAGAAGCAGATCATAAGCATATGACACCTTAAGAAACTCTCTTAAAATCTTTTAAATTGATATCCAGTTCCAGCCAAATCTACATGAGAATAAATGAACACAACCAAGCTGTGTACAGGATGTGAATAAATAGATGGCTTTCATCCTGAAAATCCAACTATTATTTAATATCATGTTAAAGCAAAGAAAGGAGAAAAAAAATTCTTAACAAGACAGGAAACTTCACCCTGTTCCCTTAATGAGTTTTGACAAGATGTACTCTGACTAAAGTCCTATAACACTTGTTAATTCTGTTCTAGCATTTTTTTAAACCTTCTTCCTGAGAGGCAAAATGGCTTATATTCGGAAAAAGGGTACAATTCAGTAAATTTTTATGACACCCTGATTAGCTAAGACCTAACAAAGTCTTTGACCATGTAGCAGCCAAACTCTAAGTCAAGCCTCATCCATAGAAGTAGTGTGACTCAACCTGTCTTGACATGCATACACATATTACATCTGGATGGTTATGGGTTGTCAATCATATGGTGGGTAACTTACATTTCTTAAACCCAGGACCTCATCATGCAACTACCTTGTTTACCCTCTTTATGTAATATTTCTCTTCATTGTAATTTTGATCATTATGTGCTTGGGTTAACAGGAGCCAAAAAATTTCAAATGCAACCCAGAAATAACAAAGATGTGTCATGGACCTGTGATCATCTCAACCTAGGCACCTGCTTCTCATGATGAGTAATAGCAGATGTTTCAGAGAAAGATACAAGTCTCTATTGCACATCTGCCTTATGCAATTATGCAATGATACATCACAAGGGAGTTTTCTTTCGCTGACTCTAATTTATCCATCAATTGAAGCCTCATATTTCAAGACATGAGCCCTTTAATACAATATTCCTGCATCCTTTACTGCATTCTTTTATTTTTTAAAAAAGAAAACAATTTTCAACTAGATTCCCTCCTTAACTATAAACCAAAGCAATTATTCTTATAGATAATTTTTATTATAATACTTATAGAAGTTGTGCAGCTAGCACAATTCAGGTAAACCTACAAACAGTCAATAACAATTCTAAGAACTAACAGGTTCTCTTGAATTATAGACTCTTGAAAATAATCAATAAGCAAGAAACATCACTTACACGATAATTCATTTGTTCAATAGTAGTTTTAATAGTACCTTTTTCTACCTTTCACATGTTAAATACTATAGTTATGGTTCTTCTTTTATAATTTCAACAATTATTAGAAAAATAAACTTATACCACAATAATAAATTGAGCTTATGCCATGAAGAAAAATTCTATAGTTCTTATACAGAAAACCTAGAGAAAATTACTAGAATCGTTAGTAAATTTTCTCCAATATGTGACATTTAAACTGAGACTAAAGGTTAAGAAAACCAAGAACAGGCCAAAAACAAGAGGAAAATATTCTGGGGAGAGGAAATAATGAAGGTTAATCTTGTTTGTAGGTAGAACCAAGCTCAATGCATTTTAGAAAGTGAAAGAAAATCAGTGTGCCTGGGAATAGGTAAGAATCAGGTCTGGGAAGACGTTGAAAGTTAATATACGGAGTTTGGTTTTGGTGTGTGAAATAGAAAGCCATTAATAGACTCAAAGTACAGGAACAGTCTGAATATATTTTTAAAAGGTCACTATGGATGCAAGGGAAAGACTGTAATGGACTAGGCAAAGAGTATGGAGAGGGCTGATATGTGTTTCCCAACATCTTGGGACCTTGTTAAATGCAGATTCTGAATCTCAAATTAAGGATGGGGCATAAAATCCTACATTTCTAACCAGCTCCCTGATGTTATAGATGTTACCTTTGAATAACAAGGTAGGAAAATACTTTTCCAGAGTATGAGGCTCTTTCAAACTGGTGGCTGAAGTAGAATAAAAAATATAGTGATGGAGGAAATTTGACAATGAGTAAAGTATTTGCAAAACAAAATTAACAGATTCTTTATTGCATGCTTATTAACTTTACAGAAATAATGTAAGGAGGCCGCTGAAATAAAAATTTCTGAAGTCCTTATATCAGCCCTGACTATGGATGCAGATAACAGTTGAGAAATTAAAGTCAGAGGCAAAGTCTTTCAATGACCAGACTTAATTAGAGTCAATGAGCAGATAATGATCAGCCAATGAGCAGACTTAATTAAAGTCCTAGGCAGTCTTTCAGTGAGCACCTTACCCTGGAAAATGGGGGTGGAATAGAGATGAAGGTGAGACAGTGACAGTCACTGCCAAGCACTGGCTATTTTCTGAAAGCAGGGGATTTTCATTAGTATGTCAGAAATAACACAGAATGCGCAGGAAATAATCTCAAACTTCAAAGTGAGATTTTTGAAGTAGCAGTTCTACCACATTCTAGCTGTTCCAGAAAGAATCATTATATGGGTGTAATGATGAGATTGTGTATATGAACCAGTTAAAATAGGGCTTGTTATCAGAAAGTGCTAATAAGTATTAATCAAATTATACTTATGCATCTTACTGAAGAACCATTTTCTGCTGCTTCTGAGAATGTTAAAAGGGAATGTTGAGTCTAATTTCATGCAATCCATACAATTTCTGCTTCTAGTATAGTTATTTTCTGACAAATATTTAAATAAAAACAAATCCAAAAAATAATATTTATGATAGGAATAAACTATATCTGTCTTGTCTGTGTAGATTAGCAACTTCAAAACCTAATTGGATATCCCTAATAATTTGTTGTGATGTGCTTTTTTTTTTTTTTTTTTTTTTTTTTTTTGGTTTTTGGGCCATACCTGGCGATGCTAAGGGGTTACTCCTGGCTGTCTGCTCAGAAATAGCTCCTGGAAGGCACGGGGGACCATATGGGACACCGGGATTTGAATGAGTCTGTCAAGGTGCAGGCTGGGAATTGGGATGGGGTTAGAGGGAATCCTGGGAACCCTGGTTGATGGAGAGACAGTGATGATGGAATTGGTGCTGGAACATAGTATGTCTAAAATATAATTATAAATAACTTTGTAAACTATGGTGCTTTTATAAAAATCTTTTTAAACAATAATAATATTTTACTTTATTTACAAAGTGGAAATAATTTTATTTTACTTTAGCACTGTGCTTTGTAAAATTGCTAATATTGTATCTGGCATACATGATACTATACCATGGCCCCTATCAACCTAGCATCAAAGTGCCAGGATTTCTCTACAACTGTCACTAGGTTCATTTTCTCTGTTCTCCTTACTTTGTCCATAAAAAATTTAGTAGGGGGACGGAGAGATAGCATAGCGGTGGGACATTTGCCATGCATGCGGCCGATCAGGGAGGGACCCAGTTCGATTCCAGGCATCCCATATGATCACCTAGCCTGCTAGGGGCAATTTCTGAGTGCAGAGCCAGGAGAACCCCTGAGCACTTCTGGTTGTGGCTCAACAACCAATCAATCAATGCCTATCTTTATTGCTGTAGTGCTCCTCACTGGATATTTTATTCGGTACTTCTTTTTATATTGATGTGCTATTCCACCTTCATCTCTCAAACCGAGGATGAGAGCCTCTAGAAGGACCCCGCCCATTTTCTGCATATTTGATTTTTACCCCATTTTATTACTTTTCTCTTCTTCAAACAAAACCACATAACCTTAACTATCTAGTCCCGCCTCCCAATTAGAGGGGGATATAATGAAGGTACCATGACCAAATAGTTGAAAGATCACTAAGTAGTAAGCTAGGCACAGAGGGGACCACTCATTCTAGCAGCCCTGGGGGTGAGGGTGGAGGATATGGGAGGCAGGATGGGAACGAAGGTGGAGAGAGGACAATTTGGTGGTGGGAATTCTCCTGATTCAATGTTAATATGTACCTAAAATATTGCTGTGAATGATATGTAAGCCACTATGACTAAAATAAAAATTATAATAAAATATTACTCTCTGTATTCTTCTGAGAAAATATGACTTTTCTTGAAAAAATGTTTCTATTCTTTTGCCCCACACTTTTCATCTATTCATCTGCCCCACACTTTTACTATAAAAAGTTTCTATTTTGTAAAACATTCTATAAAGACTTTTTATCGGCTAGATTAGATCATGTCTACCAGAAATCATTTGATAAAAACAAGTTAGATTTCTAGATGTATTCAAGTGAACTTTTTTAGCACAATAAAACTGAAAATTCTTTTCTTGGAGGTAATAAATATCATCCTTAAATTAAGAAATGGTCCATGTGTCTACAAATGCTACCAAGACAATTTCCAATTAAATATAGCATTAAATTAACACAGAATTTAGAAAGCTTATCCAGATCTTACATCCACTTTGAAAGGAGTCAAAAAAGGAAACGTACTTGTAAATTATTGAAGCTCTTAGAAAGAGAAAATTTAGGCAAAACCAAGGTAAACTCTCACGTCTTACTCTAATGACCATGAAGATTTTATCTGCTTGATGAGGCTGGTGTAGTAGAGTTGGCAGGATACATGCTTGCAGGTTGCAGAACCAGTTTAATCCCCAGCACTACATGTGGTCCCCAGAAAACCATCAGAAATAATCAATGAGTGAAGATACAGAAATAAGTCCTGAGCATTGCTGGGTGTGCCCCACAAATTTTTTTTCCTCAGTGATAAAATTCAGTCTTCTGCCATTTTTAGAATATTTGAAGTAACAAAGATGTTGACTTTATCCTTCCTGGTTCAATTTCAAACTGGGGCCGGAGAGATAGCATGGAGATAGGGAGTTTGTAAAGAGGATATGGAAAACAGCTGATCAACATATTCTATCATTCAAGTCTGTTATAGATTTAGATCAACTTCAGTTAATTCTCTTTTGTGATTAATAGAAATGTTTGCATATAAGCAAATATTCCAGAAGTACCCAGAGGTGTTTGGTATCTAACAGGGTCAATTATAAATTCTATAAATGTGCACCTGCATTATTAATTCAAAGAGGTTATAGTCTTCCAATGATACTAAAGCAAATTCTGCCCTTTAAATTTATAAATTCAGAATAGTGTGCTTCTTTTCTATGTACTCTTAAAAGTGATAAGCTTTATAATTTTTCCCAAAATGGCTTATTTATCTGACCCTTATTATCTCCTAAGGAATGAATGCTTCTCATTGAGCAGTATGATTTTACTTGCTTCTAAAATTCTATGCCTTGCACTGGTGAAAGCTGTTGTACATTGGTTGATGCAAGCTCAATCATTAACAACTTTTTAACTGTGAAAATGAAAAGAATTGAGATCACACTAAAGAAAAAAATATATATTATTTAAGTATTTGACATAACATAAGGACTATACCTATTCTTGGCACATAATCATTTTAATCTAGCTTCTCAATAAAGATCATTTTTCTATCACTGATACTTTTTAAAAATTTTAAATATAAATTGCTCTGACCTTCTTCACGTGTGCATGTTATTATTAATAAACTCTAAATTGTTTACACCTTAAAAAAATTCCATGCCTAAAATGAATGATGGCTGATGGGCTACATATCTACCCACTTACCCCTGTCAAACAGATGTCATTTCTCTATCTCTGTATATCAGTCTTACTCTAAAAGAATAATTCTCAAATTCCCAAAGAAGGCCTCTGGAATTTCTCTTGGCAATTCGCTCTTGTAGAAAAGAAGTAATACTTTACATCATTATCATTGCTCAAACTCTTAGGCAACACTTAGGAAAATGCCCAAAATGTTACATGACACTCTTGCTCTTTAGGGGAACAGCCCACAGAACTTCTCTTAGTAAATTAATCTCTCAGCTATCAGAGATTCCCTTAGAATTCAGAAATACTCAGGCATTTCTCAGCCCTGTAAAATCTATCTAGGATACACATTGTGAGGAAACTAAATATTCCAGCCAAACAAATTGCATTAATTTTAAAAAGCTTTTCTTTTCTCTACTTCATATTACCATAAATAATGCCAAATATCAGGATTTTACAGATAAAAATTAATTGAAAGGGCTTAATAAATTATTATCTCCCACCTATATTTCTAGGATGTCTTAAACTCTGCTTGCTTCTAGACAAACTCACTTGAATCTAACCTATATACAAGTTGACCCCAAATGGAACCATCCAAGATGAAGATATGATTAATTCTGGCACTCAGCTTTCTCAGTGAGAGTTTGGATTGAGCCCATTCAATCCACTACTATTCTTGTTTGACTAACTCACACACCATAAAACTTTTTAGTCAGGTAACAAATGATATTTATCTACAAACTGATCCTGGGCAAGCTTTTGAATAGATAGCTTAAAAATGCTTGTTTAGGGGCTGGAGCGATAGCACATGGTAGGGCTTTTGCCTCGCATGTGGCTGGCCAGGACAGACATTGGTTCGATCCCTGGTGTCCCATTTGGTTCCCAGAGCAAGGAATGATTTCTGAGTACATAGCCAGAAGTAACCCCTGAGAGTCTCTGAGTGTGGCCCAAAAAATCAAAACAAATTGCTTGTAGAATTAGTAGATCATCAAAATCATAGATTCCAGAAAAGAAAATGAAGGGAGAACATGGGAAAAATAATTAGCAAGAAATATGTCAAACAAAAACCCTTCACTCATATCTTCTTATTCCCTAGAGAGGTGTGAGCAGTTTGTATGTAGCCTCCTGATGCATCCAGAGCTGCTGAGATGATCATAACATCCCAAGCCATATGTAGAAAAATCATATTTCAGACTAATATATTACTACTGAAACAATGCAGAGCTGTGCTCATGTTTAAACAAAAATAAACTAAATTGTATTTTCAGAGCAGTTTTATTAATGTAGATTTGAATATTTCTATTCCAGTAATGATATTGTAAAAATCACATATATATCTTATGTCCAAAACATACATATATGCATTATATATCTTTGTGTGTTTATACATATATATTACTGCTTTGATACTAAAAATTTTAGATATGGGGGGAAGCTTACTCACCCTTAACTGCCATTCCTCCTTAGCTCCCCCTAACTGCATTATAATCACAGTCATTACTGCTATAATGATAGTTATAATGCTTTGTGCTTCTAAAGCACTTCTCAGATGATCTCAAAGCATGACTGCATCATGACTGTAAAAATTAAGAATGTTCACCTCTGGAAATGGTGTTTATCATCAGGGCGGGAGCTCACAGACTTGCCTGACACCTGCAAATCAAAATTATGAGAAGGCTTGCACAGATTTGTTTCTTTCATTTAGCTAAGAAAGGGTGATTTCATGGACACAGGTCAAGACACATTTCTACGGAGGCCCATCAAAAGTATAAAACCTTAGTTTTTATCCAACATACAGTGACCTTATCAAATATATTTTATACTGGATATGGGAGGATTTTTAATGCTTCCATCATTCTAATTTCTAATTTGTAAGGTGTTCTTCAAGTGGAGGCCACAAATTGACCAACTAACTTTCCATCCAGTCTTAGGCCACAGCCTTAAACCAAAGTTTCTATGTGACTCATATATATCTCAATTCATTTCACGTGTTTTAAAAAATCTCTCAATGTATTCCTGAAATAATTCTGTTTAATAATGGGCATTATAAAACGGCATTTCCCAAGTATTTCAGAAAATAACTGAAAAGAATCAAGAACAGAAAGAGTGAAATTAACCCGACCTGGGAACAGAGCTATGATGGAGCCTAAATCTCAAGAAATCCAAATATTTCCACCCTGTTTCATTTCCCTTACTTACATTTCTAGAATACTTTAAATATCTACTGAATACTTTAGAGTACCAGTTTAAGTAAAGCCACAGAAAAAAAATAGTAAGTACAACAATACACTTTGTCCTTAAAAAACTTTTTCTTTATATGTTTAAGATGCTGAAATGGACTATTTGGTCTGCTTGTTTCATTTCTGTGAGTGCCCTAAGTTCTCTACACTCATGGAAAGATGAATTTAAAATAAAAATCAAATAATACTGACTACCTATTCAAAATTCTTGACTAGATTTTCATCCCACTTAAAATATAAATCTTTACTGATACCCTTTCTCTCCAATTTTATTCTATTTCCAATGATCCTTTCTATTGAGACATACTAACTCCCTATTACACCATAAGCATAACCCCATGTCAAGTCTTTTTACTCCTACTCCCCTTACTTTTTCTTCTCTGTTATTTTTTCTTTTCTTTTTTTTTTTTTTTTTTTTTTGGCAACTTCCAAACCTGTTAGTGCTCAAGGATCATTCATGGCAAGCTTGGGTGACATATGTAGTGCCAGGGACCAAACTTAGATCAACTGCATGCGACGCAATATACTATCTACTCTACTGTTGCCTTACCCCAAACTCTATCTTCTTAAAATTCTTTCCTCCTGCCATCCCTCATCTCATTCATCTCCCTTCTCACTAATATAAACCTATCAGAAGCCTTCCTTGACTATCTCTTCTGAATTGGTCCCCAAATTTTATGAGTTCATCTTATAGGTTGCTTTATATTTCTTCACCATAGTTAGTTTTCCCTATCTGATATTACAATATATATCTGTCTGGTTGACTGGATGTTACTGATCTTCACGAGAATTTAAACTTTATACAGACAGAAAGTTGTGATCATCTCTGAAATCTGAGTACCGATGATAATACTTAAAACTTTGAAGCTCATCATTAATATTGGATTACAAGTAACATAGAGGACATTTTAAATCCTCATACTTCACCTAAGAATAGTTCTATAATTAATGAATCACCTATTTTATTCTAGTACCCTAAGATTTCCTTAAGGATTTGAGAAAAGATCATTTATCTGTTAAGCTGAGATATACTGATGTGGTCTAAAAGTAATATCTATGGGACAGAGAGATAGCATGGAGGTAAGACATTTGCCTTGCATGCAGAAGGTCGGTGGTTCAAATCCTAGCATCCCATATAGTCCCCCGAGCCTGCCAAGAGCAATTTCTGAGCATAGAGCTAGGAGTAACCCATGAGCACTGCCGGGTATGACCCAAAAACCAAAAAAAAAAAAAATAGTAATATCTATGTGCCCAAAATCATCCTCTACTTCCCCTAATCAAATTTCTCTCTCTTTTTTATACAGTAGACATTATAATTATTAATTTATAACTCAAAACTGACTCCCCATTCTCACAAAGCTCCTTTATTGATAGTTATTGCCCCATGAACACAGATAGACCTAACAACTCTGTCTCTTTTTCACATCTACTCCTCTATTTGTATTTTTTTTATTTTTGGTTTTTGTTTTTGAGTAGGTTAAACTTGATGAATTCACATATCGTAAAGAAGTTTTCTTTTGGGAGCAATAACACAAACAGGGTTGTTTCAGAGATCCTTTTCTATATTGTCCATATTATGCCTATAATGTTAGCCCTCAGGGGTCAAAATTTTGTGCTATTCTCCCTGATGGGGAATTCAAGCTATCAAATATAAGCCTGAGCAATCAAAGACCAACTTGGTTAAATTTGACAACAATCTGGTTGTCTATGTTCAAACAGTATATATATATTTGTTCTCTATGCAAAGTACTAATGAGAAAAATGTAAGGGCCTAGAAGCTCAAGCCTACCAAGTGAACACACAAATCCTGAGATGTGCCAAATTGGTAGTTTTGATATTATGATAGGTCATAATGGCCCCTAATTCTGTACAAATCTGCCTTTCCCAACAAAGACAGTCCCTTCATTCCTACTCTAATACCTAATAAAATATTGTTTCTCTTTGCTAACATGCTCCACAGTGCTCCCTATAGGGCATCTGGGAAAACACGCTGGTGGCACAATCTATGCATCTTTCCTGCTTTTATAATAATTTGACAGTTGGCTTGGTACCATGGATGATTACAATACTAATTCAGAAAAGGAGGTTTTCCATCACACAAAACAAACCTTGTTCTCTCAGCTTTTCATGCTATCATCAGTGTTTCTAGAAAATTAGATAAAAACAATATACCAGCATGTCAATAAAATCCAAGATTTGATTTCATTTTACTTGTAAAGCAGTATTGAGATATATGCTACAAAGAATATTAAAACCTGTTTTCCATGTTTAATCCTAAAAATGACCTCACTTCTGAAATTGCAAAAGCAACTCTGCTTCCATCCATCTGTTTTTTTCAAAGATACATTGAACATTTACTCCAGGTCAGACTGTGCTAGAACAGGAACTCTAGATATTAATAAAGCATGAGTCTTACTTTCCCCGAATCAATTACCAACCTTAACCAGGGTATTCATCTTCAACTGCATCAATAACCTTTAGGTCCATCATATACATTATATGTAAATTTATATCTATCATTATTTTTGTGACTCCGAATCAATCTGTAATCAAATCTATACTATATATCTGTGATGTCTGGCTTCTCTATTTTCTTCATGATTACAAATTAACTACATTTCATTAAATGAAATGTTCACAAAAAGCACTTCATTAGATCTTTTGGACAATTTGTGAGTAGACATAATATATACATATGTAAATACATATACATACACATACATATATATGCAACTTCAGGAATATAATGTCACTTACCCAAGATCACATGTGGTCTTATAGGCAGAAACAAACATTTCTGACTCCACTGTGGCTTCCAGTAAAGTATTCCTTTAGTCATCATGGAATACACATAAGCAAATCTTTAATGAGCATCAAATATGTCCCATAAAATATATTAGGCCAGAGTATTCCATCTTTGCCAACTTAATCAATTTCTTCAGTTCTGAAATTGATCAAGAGTACTTGTTCATCTCTGTGTTCCCTGAATCTAGAACTAGTTTCCTCCACAATATCTACCAAATACTCTATCATGCAGTGTGGCTGTCTGACTTTTAAAGTATATGTCCACAGGAAGAAAAAAAAAGTCAGAGCTTGACTATATAATTTAAATCAACATTTAAATTATCCCTAAAATTTTGCATGATTATGTTCAAGATAATCCCTTTCCAATTCTCTACCTAGAGAGAAAATGAAGTGAATTGGAGTAGAAAGGTAAAAGTAGAAATGCATTTCTTTGGCAATATTTGAGAAGCACAGATGGATGAGCAGCGAGATGCCTGGAGACAAGTGCAGATGGGAGGGCAGGAATAGATGACTCCATCAAAGTTCACGTTACACAACGCTTCAATATCCTAGAGAGACAGTTCTGTAATTCTTCCTGCTTTTAAGCAAAGCCACTGCCCTTGTTACCTTTATCTCACACTTGCTGTTTGTTGAGTTACTTTAAACTTTAGTTCAGAAAGAAAGTCTTTAAGATAGATATGAAGGGAAATTAAAAGCAGGTACTTCAATGTACAGAGGTCATGTCTAGAACTGGAAATAGAAACAAGGACAGCAGGTATAATCTCTTAATCAGCTGCTAGGGCATGCCTTAAAATAAAGTAAAATAAAATAAATATTTCCTTTAGTCCAAGGCCGTCAAATCAAAGTTTGTCAAGTCAGAGATTGTCACAGACTGTGTACTAGGAAGCATTTATAAGATGGGAATAGTTGCTGTTATCATATATACATCTTTTTCTCAATTTCTCACAGACTTACCATGCAGGGAATGATAATGAAAATCAAGTTGGGGGAGGGGAATGAAGTTCACAGGAACTTAAAAATATTGCAAGGTGAAAAGGAATAAGGAAAGAAGGTGGATGAATAGTATAAAACAAACAAACATTAGAAATTGTGATATAGTTCAGTGAAACTTGTATGTGTGAGGTTGAACCCTGAGGCATTAAAAGAATAACAAGCTTTGAAATTAAATGTACACCAATTTAATGGCTTTTGCCATGTGTCTTTGAGCAAATTGTTCTATCATGATTGTTATTTACTTTTTAGGATAAATGTGAGAATTAAATAAGACATTAAATGAGTAGCTCTAGCACAGTATTTGACAAAACAGGCATTTAATAAAGTTCGTATAGATTGTTATATTAATATTAGAGTAAAAATTAAATTGAAAAACTGGAGGCAATAAGAAATGTTCTGAATAACAAGTCATTCTCAAATTAGGTATTTAGTCTCTGAAAAAACATCTCCATGAATATTTCAAAACCTTTTAAATTGATTAGCATTTGAGTTACTCTGAAAATTCTCTAAGATATAGATAAAATGATAAACTGATCATCATAAGAACTAAAATTTCTTGGGGCCGGAGAGATAGCAGGAAGGTAGGGCTTTTGCCTTGCATGCAGAAGGACAGTAGTTTGAATCCCAGCATCCCATATGTTCCCCTGAACCTGTCAAGAGTGATTTCTGAGCGTAGAGCCAGAAGTAACCCTTGAGTGCTGCTGGGTGTGACACCTCCCCCCAAAAAACCCTAAAATTTCTTGAGCCAGAGGAATAGTAGGTAAGGCCCTTGCATGTGGCCAATTGGAGTTCAATTTCTGATTCCCCTATTCCCCGGAACGCATCCGTGAGTGATTCCTGAACATTTAGGAGTTACATCCTGAACACGAATTTACTGACATGATAGATATGACCCAAGCCTATATATCTATTTCACACATTTCTTCATGAGATCATTTTGATTCTTAAAGCTGGCTGCATATGACAATCATTTGTGAAATATTAAAAAAAATCAAGTTGCTAGACCATTTATCCATAAATGAATTTTCAGTAGGCCTTGGGTAGGGTTCAAATACCTGATTTTTTTTTTTTAGTTCCTTGGGTCATCCAAAAAAGGTTGAGATTTGCTTCAAGAAACACTATATAGAACATAGCACGCTAGAAATTTAAAGGTCTATCTCACCATGAGTTAAGAGATAATGTAAAACATTAACATGAAAAAAATTAGAAAAACATTAACATGAAAATAAACATTCAATATAACAACTCTTAATATCAGCTTATATGTGCACAGAGACCTTTTTCATCTGTAGTTATTTACTCAAACTAGTTTGATTATATTCATCTAACATTGATTAGAGTGGAAAGAGGAATGACTTCATTTTAGAATGAGTCACCAGGGATTTAAAACAATTAGATAAAAATCTCTTGAGGAATCAAAGCTAAATGGTCAATAATGCACCAAATTCCAAATGAAGACCCTCCCTGGCTTACTGAGGCATTTGGAAGGCAATTTCTATTGAAGATTACAGCATTACTTATCTAAAAGGAAAACTGTTATAAAATCTCCAAATTCCAGTTTTTATATCACAAAGAGACCCATCTTAGAATGTTTTGTTTGTA
Organism: Suncus etruscus; assembly: GCF_024139225.1. Classification (NCBI taxonomy): domain Eukaryota; kingdom Metazoa; phylum Chordata; class Mammalia; order Eulipotyphla; family Soricidae; genus Suncus; species Suncus etruscus. The sequence continues at coordinate 24,620,922 of NC_064850.1, forward strand.
AAAACCCAAAGAAACCTATGATGCCATTGCTGTTAAGCATGCAAAAGAAAAGAAAAAAAAATGTTCCAAGTAAATTTAGAAATGACATTCCAGAAACTTGGGGAAATGTCCTCAGAGGGCCAAGAAAACAAAAAAAGAGTGGATGTTGATGAGAGTTCCTCCTCTTTCATCAGGTTTCACTTAGCTAAGGTCCGTCAGGCAATTGCAGACAAACAAACAGAAGAACTTCCATTGAAACATGATACATTCCAGAGAGCACTTCTCCGAACAGAGAAGAGAAGCCATTGATATGATTTCTCACCTCATGGACCACCAGCTGCTCCTCATCGTTTAGGGAACAAGTTATGAACAATACTAGTGACTTATAATTAAAGTGAAGAAATTCCACTCAGATGAACTCATGAAGGGAAATGACAAAGACAAAAAATAAGTGAAGAAATTTATAAAAACAAACACGTTAAACCCCCAAAGGCCTGAAGTGACCCCAAATTATAAAGAAAACAAAATGTCCATAAAAGAATTATCTTCTGAATCGAAAAGTCATTATCAACTGATGAAAATTCTGAGAGGACAAGGCTAGGTTGGTAAGAAAAAGAGAGACATTTAAGAGTGAAATAGCCAGAGAGATAATACAATGGGTAGCACTTGCCTAGCAAGTGGCCAGTCACCCTGGTTCAAATCTTCAGCACTATATTTGATCCCTGAGCACAGAGCCATGAGTAAGCCCAGCACACCAACTGAGTATTGCCCCAAACTAAAAAAAAAAAAATGCTTGAATACAAAAATAAGATTTTTTGGCTAGAGAGAGAACACAGCAGTAGAGTGTTTGCCTTGCACACAGCTGATTCAAACAGACGGTGGTGGTTCAAATCCGGGCATCCCATATGGTCCTTGTGCCTGCCAAGAGTAAACCTTAAGTGCCACCTGATGCGACCCAAAAACCAAAATAAATAAATAAATAAATACGATTTTAGCAATCACAGACTAGCTGGTATAAATAATAAATTAATACATACATATAACTAAGAAAATGTCACTTTGCAATCCCATAGTCATTATTAACCTTAGAGCTGGTCTCATCAAATGGTTCTAATGTAAGATCATTTATATTATGAACATTTCCTGTTTCTTTTAAATATTCGTATGTAATGCAATTTAAATTAATAATTTTATTTTGTTTCATTGTTTATATATTTTGTGTTCTCTCATTTACTCTGCTTCCTTTAAATAAAGAGACAAGATCCGATTTTCTTTTTTTACTATATTCTCAAGACATCGCATAGGAACGATCTCCTGAAAGAAATTCATCTTTCAATAAACTAGCCCTCCCTAGATATTAAACCTGAAAAACATACAAAAACGTCCCCCCATCAAGACACTGGACTATAGAAAAAAGTGCCATACAAAATGTGTTTAAGTGATATGAATTGGAGTGCAGTTGGTATAATGTGCATATTACAAAAGAGTAGTCTGATGTGGAAAAATAAATGTTTAAAAATGAAGCCAATGACATTTGCTTTTTTTGCTTGCCAATTTGCTGAAGGATTGGACTTCAGAGACATCAGAGACATCTGGGACCTTCAGTTTCAATTTTGACATTTTTCAGAACTAAAATAACTGCCCATACATTAAAGTGAAGGTTAGTCACTTGATGTGATTAACAGCTAATTCTATTGTTTGAATACTTGGGAGCCTAAAACAATAATGTATACACACATATATGTATACATATATATATATATGTATATATATAAATGTATAAAAATGTTAACAAAAGGCTTTGGGGGGACTTTTCTTTATTTCTAGCCAATTTCATCAGCTAAGAAAAATATGTTTATAAGCTTTTTTACATGGCATAGTGCAAAGAATTTGAACTACAGATCTACAGAGACCCATTTTATACCCTGTTGCACCACAGTTGGAAATAACAACAATATTTACTAAAAATGTAGTATTTGCCAAGCCTTGCTCTTTCTACAGTATGTGAAGCAATAGTATCCACATAAGTTTGCCTTAATTTTTATTTTTTAGCACATCAAAATATTCAATTGAGTGGATTTTATTGAACAGTGCCTAAATCTAATGTCTCATTCTATATCCAGTCCTGTATAACTTATATAAATAAAATAAAGAGACATATTCTCTTTTCTCATAGTTTTCTACCAAAATATACAGGTGTGATCTTACCCTCTGAAAGAATTATAGATATTAGTAATATTGAAGTCAGATACTTTCACAATGTAAGGCAATTCCTATTATACAAAAAAAAAAATACTTCTAAGAATTTAGGTTACCAAAAAGTTATTTGTCCAAGTCTGTATACAATGATTCCACCTGTAAAATGAAAGTGACAATAGTAATAAGGTAACATTCATTCCTTGGTTTGAGTCTATTGTTCTAAGCATTTCCCACACATCAAATGATTTTTCTACAGTTTTATTGAAGCCAGCTCCAACAAAATTAAAAGCTAAATTCAAAATGAATTAAAAACTAGCAAAGAACTCTGAGCTTGGAACTGTTGAGACTGCAAAGAATGGTTCCCTTATCCTGCCTACACCCGGAAAGCCAATATAAAACAGATGACATGTAGGTTGTACATTTATGCCATAGACAATTTTCTCATATGAAAATTTATTTTCACTCTGTATTCAATGGTTTGCAAACTGTTTTTTCTAACAATAGACTTCAAGTTTGTGTGTGTGTGTGTGTGTGTGTGTGTGTGTGTGTGCGTGTGTGTGTGTGTGTGCATGCAGGATGGATTTCCAGCCTAGTAAATAAGTCTGCCATCTTCCACTCTGCCGGAATATTGCTAAGGCATTTGCTGTACCCTTGAGTGAGAGCAGAATCAGATTCTCTAGGTTGCACTGTGAGAAAGATACTTTTTCATACCCTGTTTTTATAAATGAGAAGGAGACTAAGGTCCTAACTTGGCCAACATCACATAGTGGAGAGTGGAGATCAAGATCTAAAGCCAGGCCTTTTGATCTAGGATCTCACTCTTAAATACTACACTCTGTGACCCAGGCTAAAAAAGCAGAGATCTAGGAAACCGCAGGATGTCAGTAGTCAGCAAACATGTGCGGGCCTTCAACTTCTGCTTTTTTATATATACCCTCAACTAAAATGCTGCTTCTCTATTGACTAGATCACAGACCCATATCAACAGACAGTTTCACTGCCCAACTATTTGGAAATATACATGAACACTCTAAGGGACTTATAGTTTAATTGACGGTTCATTGGTAAAAAGAAACATCACACATACACACACACACACACACACACACACAAACACAAATACACACACTCCACATTCTTGGATTGCGCCTGGGAATTCATTCCACTTGTCAAGAGAGATTTGTATAGAAACAAGAACACTTGGATCACACAGGCGAGTGGCCCCTTTTCCTCATTTATGGTGTCTTTGCAGTCAAGAAAGCCTCTGACAGCATGTTAATTTGGAAAACGCTGTCTTTGTTGAAAGCTTGATGAGTACATCTTATTTTTAATGCTAATTCCTGCTTGCAGATAATCCTCTTCTAGTGATGTTTACATAAGATAAAGAGAATTGACAGAATAAAAATAGTTACTACAAAATGCTCTACAGATTATGCACAGTTTTAACTTTTGGCAAAAGACCTTTTTATTTATATGCTCAGACAAATATAGGTCACACTATCCTCAGATTATTAATAATATTCTGCAAATATCTGACATGCAGAATGTTGTAAATATATGAACAGAACTTCTCCTTGTGTCTTAATTAAATCCTAGCAATCTTCCCTAGAGTCTTGTGTGTTTGGTTTATCTTTGGATCATCATTAATATATATCAATAATAATAGAGACAAATGGTACCTTAGTATATAAAAATGCAATAATTTTCATTTATGTCCAATAACAGAAAAGTGTCTAACTCAAAAAATTCAAAATTTAATTCCTCAGTATCCACATGTTCAGAAACTTTAAATAGCATTGACTGAAATACCATAACCCTAATAGAGAATGAGGTGGCAAATTCTGTAACTGAGGTAAAGAGCACCTTAGTTTACATTAAAACAGTAATTTCTTTGTAATCCTCATGGTAAGAACAGGATCTCAATTCAACTTTTTTAGGCCAAATGAAGCATCATTTTTATAAATAAAACCTTCAGTCCTTTTCCTCTCTAAGCAGTAAATTCTTAGCTACCTCTGGCATTTGCAGTATGAACATTTGTCTGACTCAGTTGCAGAACAAAGCCACTCTGTTATGGAAAAAAAAAAGCATTTCTGTACTCATCCTTATTCCAAAACATTCCTAAAATGTAGGTGTCCTATGGGATCTGTAGGAGGTAGACTAATGACTACTCTAATATGTTCCTGTTCTTAGACCTGGAATCTGTACATGTTTTACTTCACAGGGCAAAAGGGACTTTGCAGATGTAATTAAGTTAAGTTGCTTCAGGAATCAAAATTATAACATATTATCCAGGTGGATTTATCCAATTGGGAATTTTGATTGAAGAACCTTTTCATACAAAGTTGGAATCAGAAAGAGAAATGGCTAGTACTGTGAAAGGCCAGAGAGATATTGGCTTGTTGAAGATGAAGGAAGAAAGACAGGATGCAGACACTCTATCAAAGATGGACAAGGCAAGAATAGACATTGTCAGGGGATCATTGCAATAACACAGTGGGGACGGCATTTGCCTTGCAACCAACATGCCCATATGGCTCCTGAACCCACCAGGTGTGATTCTTGATCATACAACCAGTAGTAGTAATCACTGACACGTAGGGGTGTAGCCCAAAATCAAAATAAAAAACAAACAAACAAAAAGAATAAACATTGTAGGTTAGAGCCTCTAAAAAAGGAATGTCATTCTAGCCACACCTTGTTTTTAGCACAAAGACATATCTAGAGAACTATGAGCAATACACCTGTATGTTTTAAGCCACTAAATTAGAGGGGTTTGTTTGCTTTTGTTTCTGTCATTTGGGGAGGGGTTGGGGGTTACATACCTGGAGTTATTTTTACCTTGGCAATAGAAAATTATATAGAATACAAAGATACATATTCAAGTTAATAATATTATTCAAAAAAATTCCCCTCCTTTCCCATAAGTACTTTAAGCATTGGTCATTGTTGTTATACATAGATGTTGCTATACAACATGTTGCTATACACACAGAGATCACACTGTTTTACTCAAAACAAATACTCTGCTCTAGTCACCTTTTCCCCTTCACACACCCCTTTTGAGCTGTAATAGACTCCCCCCCCAAAAAGGTTGATTGACATGAGATAAGGATTTGGTCTGTTATTTCTGCCCTTCCCCAAAAGGATGTGGATTTGAGTCTGTACAATAAAGATTGCAGAGGAAGGTCATTATGGCTAGCACTAGGTGCACTGGATTGGCATCCCCCTTAACCTCTATGCCTTTTCCCTCTTCCATATCAGTGTCTTGGTTTATTAATTCTCATGGCAACACTCCTTCAGACCCATTCTCCTGGGGTTAGATTATAGCAAGTGGAGCCCTTACAGTTCATAAAAAAGAAAATACATTGTAATGATTAATTCTATGTATTAAGTTGGCCAACCATAGAGTGTCCAGGTTATATATTATAACTGTAGACCTCAAGCTTCAACTATTTTTCATATGACTAAATTATAAACCACCACCTCCATTTTTCTTTGAAAAAAATTAGCAACTGCTGGATTCTCTGAAATGTTCTGTTCATTATCAAGCTATAAAGAAAAGAAATGCTATGAAAGTAAAGCCAGGACTCAGGTGATTTTCTTCAAACTCTGCCATTTTACTCACACCTGATAAGTTAACTTGTTATTTATATATTTCATAAGCAAATATTTATTCTACCTGTATAATTTTTCAGGTACTGTTTTAGGTGCTGGAAATTAATTGATAAAGAGCACATATATGCAGTGCATCCATCCTGGAAGCTGGAATCTGCATTTGCAGAGTTTTTACAGAAGAAATAGAACTTATTGGGTGATAAGAACTCTTCTCACACTCATAAATTTGGGTCAGAACTTTTGTAACACAAAGCTGAAGACAAGTCATTACTTGGAAAGATGTACTTCACTCTCCAGGTGACTTCCAGATTTGCATCTAGAACCCATTTCTGATGAGAAAAAGCAAAATCCCTGTGCCTACATCTTTTTTTTTTCCAACCTATCCTCTATTAAATAAAATGTCTTTCCTGTACATAATTTGAACCTACTTGCCCTCAAATCCATAATATTCATGAGCCACTTCAGGTGCTTGTTTAAAATATAAATTTTGGGGTTTTCATCAATATAGTTTGATTCAATGGGTGTGACTTGACATCCCGGAGACAGATTCTTAAAGCAAATAAAATTTTAAAGCAAATATACTCTGCTGAAATGACTTAAGTTGCACTTTGCCAAGTTTAACTGTTAAATCTTCCATATTTATGAGGCTAAGAATATTAGTAGCATTTAAAATAATATTTGGTTCTGAAATTTTGAACGTTTTCTTCGGCATGAAAGAAACAACATATAAGCAAGATGAGATGAAATTATATTAAAATGCTAGTGTTAATATTTGGTAGGTTTTCTTTTCTCTTGTGAATCAATAACTACTTGAGATCATAATTAAATATTAATTTTTGTTTATTTGGGGGGGGGGGCATATTGAAGAGTTCTCAAAATGTATTCCTGATCTCTGTGCAGGACTTGTTCTGGTGGGACTTAAAAACACCATACATTTTAGCAAGGATCAAACCCAAGTTAGCCACATACAAGGCAAGCATACCACCCACTCTTTTTATCTCTCACCCCTAAATATTAAATGTTGTGTCCTTTTCAAGTCAATTGATTTCATAATTATAATTTAATTATTTTTAGCAATTTTTCTCTTTCATACATTACTGAAACTTTTTTTTTGATAGAGAGGTTCTTTTTTCTTAAACAGTGTTCAAAAGGCCCAAAGATTACTCCTAATAAAATTGTCCAACTGACTAAGAAGTTTGATGCTAGAACTTGAGGACGCAGGACATAGTCTAGGAGTTATTTTGCGAAAATGTTCAAAATCCTTGGGACTGGAGAAACAATAAAGCAGGTAGGGCACTTACATTGTTTGTGGCCAATCCAGGTTCAATATTTGCATCCCACATGGTCCTTTGAACCAGCCAGGCATGATTCCAGGGTGCAGAGCCAGGAGTATCACATGAACATTGGTGGGTGTAGTCCCAAAATAATCAACAACAAAAAGTTCAAAATCCATCCTAGCCTATACAAAGCAGGTGCACCTAATGACTAAGTCATCTTCTCCAAACCAAACTTTTATTTACAGGAAAAAATATTGCTTTTTATGGTGTGGGTAGGGTCACACTCAGCAGTGCTCAAGGGTTTATCTCAGAAATTGCCCCTGGCAGGCACGGGGGACCATATGAGATGCCGGGATTTGAACCACCATCCTTCTGCATGGAAGGCAAATGCCTTACCTCCATGCTATCTCGCCGGCCCCACATTTTTTGTCTACTAAGAAAAAATGGTTCTTGACCAGAATTTTTTTTTGAATGATTAAAATTTTACTTACTTTAAAAGCACTTTCTGAGTTTCTAAAACTTTCTTTGGACTTTCCATGTAGTTTAACTAAATATAACATTATTCAATCATATTTCCCCCTAAAATATATTTCAAACATTTTATATTGTAAAATAGAGATAGATCATGAATCATTTGTTTCTTCTGCCTTATGAGTTTACAGAAGCTTCTCCTATATTTTCAAAATTGAAGTATGTTATAGGTTAAGTGTAGATTCTATTTACCTCTACTTTTCTTGAATTAGATTTGATCAGTCCTTGTAAGGTGAAGTCTGAAGCATTTATCAATAGTGTTATCCTTTGATGCTTATTTATTTATCTGTATTTTTCCCCCTGATACTACTAGGTTGCATAGTCAGATACTTCTCTCTATCTTTTTCTTTCTCTCTCTATGCATAAATGTATATATAGAAATATAGACAAATTTTAGATATAAAATACACTTTGTAACTCTTGCTATATTTTTTGAAAACATAGCTGAAGATGGTGATAGCTGTAAATTTCACCTACTTTTTTCAAGTTCGTTTTCCATGTTTGTTACAATAGCTGTAGGTAACTATTTTTTTTTGTTATTTAGATGAACAATCCCTATAAAATACCAATTTAGTGGTGATATACAAAAGCAGAACTTCAAAATATATAACTAAAACTAAAGGACACAAGGAAAACCCATTTTTAGTTGGATATTTCCATCTTGCTCTCTTAGAAATTTATAAAAAAAATGTAAAGAGAAACTCAGTAACATATATGCATATATGTATATATGGATAAATACATATACCTGGCCTGCACAAAACTACCATCAAACTTTTACTGAACTGACATTTTTTAGATCTTTCACTCATAAAAGACTAATATATCTTATTTTTCAGTTAAATAAAATATTCTCTATAAAAATGGTAGTAAGGACTTTATAACATAGCTCAAAAAATTTAAGAGAATTTAGGTACCAGAACAATAGTATTACAATAGGTATGGTATATACCTCTCATTCAGCCAACCCATGTTTGATACCAATTACTATTTAATCTCCTATGTCAGCCAGAAGTAATTTCTGATGAAGAGACATAAGTAGTAACTCCTGAGCATCACCATTTGTGGCCCAAAAACCAAAAGAAAGAAAATTAAATTATACATATAATTATATATATAAAATTAAATTTCATGATGGTACCAGACCATCATGAAATTAAACAGTATCAGTAACAGAAATAAATCTTGAAAATAAATGTTTACAAATTATGCAAAATTGTTTTTATAATTATCTTAAATTTATTATTTTCCTGGCTGATATATAAGACATATAAATCACTCATAAGGCATAACAACAAACTAACCAAAAGTCCCACCAAAAATGGAAAAAAGATATGGATGACACTTCGTTGAGGAAGGCATACAGGCATATCATATCATAATTTTTGTCACTACTTCTTATCAGGGAAATGCAAATCAAAGTAAAAATGATATTTCAACTCACACATGTTTGTTTTTCACACATATATGTAAATGACATTATAACAAGAGACTATTAACAGCGTGTGATGAAGAGGAGATATTTTTCACTGCTGGTAAGAATATTGCTTTTTCAATCTTTTGGAAAATAGCCTGGAAACATCTTTAAAAACTAAGAATGGAGTTCCCAATTATTTGTTCTGCAATCCTACTTGTTCGCATGAACATTTGTGATTATTGTGTGTTTAGTAAAATTGTCAAGATATGAAACAAATCCTAATGTCCACTAGTAGATTAATGGATAAAAAATTTGTGGCATATATATATCTATATATATATATATATATATATATATATACACACAACAAAATACTATGCAGCTATAATAAAGGTGAATTCTTATACCTTGCTGCCACTTTGATGTAACTGGAAAACATCAGATTCAGAGAAATAAGTCAGAAAAAAAGAACAAACATAACCCACCAATCATCTAATAAGGATTTTATATCAAAGATATATAAAAGCAATGGTAGAACTTTATAAGAAAAAGCATCCAACCCTATTGAAAAATGGGGAGAAGAGTTGAACAGAATATTGCTCAAGTAAGAAATACAAAGAGCAGAAAGGGACATAAAAATTTTCTCTGCATCACTAATTACCGGGGAAATGCAAATCAAAACAACAATGAAATATCATTTGCATCACAGAGCCTGCAACTCAACAACAACAAAAACAAAAAAAGAATAATCATTGCCAGCATGGTTGTAGAAGGAAGTGATTCTCACTGCTGTTGGAAATGTCAACTTGTCTAGCTTTTATGAAAGCAATATGGACATTTCCAAAGAATTTAGGTATTGGGCTTCTGAACTGAATGATCCAGAACCTCACTTCTTGGGAATATATTCCAAGGTTCCAAAAATAAAATTGGAAAAAGACATCTGTACCCCTGTGTTCCTTGTAGCACTATACACTATTGCTATAATCTAAAAGCCACCCAAGTTATACATATATATGTATATATATATGTACTATAGATTCTTTATCTAATCATCTATTATTCGACACTTGAGTTGTTTCCAGATTGTGCATTATTATATATACATACATATTATATATACAAACATGTATATATACACACAATGGAATATTGTTCAGCCACAAAAAAATGATGTCATGAAATTTGCTTCTTCATGGGAAGAACTTGGATAGTATCATGCTCAGAGTTAGGTAGTCAAAGGAAAAAAGATCAATACAGAATAACTTCATATATACAGGATATAAAAATACATAATGATAGAATAACAAATACTTAAATACAATGGAAATAAAGAACAAGTAGGAAACATGCCCTTTGATGGGCTGCCATAGGACAGGTTGAGACAATGTCTATAAGGAAGGGAAGTAGTGGACCAGGAGGAGGACATGATGCTGAAAGGTGGTAAACAGTTATGTTTGAAAGCACTATCAGCAATAATGCTATAAATCACAATGCAAATCATAAATAACTTTGTAACTTCCGGTGGCTAAATAAAAATATGTATTCTTAAAAACAGCAAATATGGACGATGCCATGCAAATGCAGTATATAAGCAAGAAAGAAAATGCACACTACTTAATGAGGACATATCTGTGGCTTTTGAATGCAAAGTTGAGATTACCAATCAGTAGAATACAGAGATAATATATATGTATGTATGTATGTATGTATGTATGTATGTATGTATGTATGTATGTATGTATGTATGTATAGTCTTGGACACTTTGGTGGTAGTAAAGGTTCAGTACCTTTGTTCATCAAAACTGCACAAGTTGGGGCCAGAGCAATAGCACAGCTTTCTTGTACACAGCTGACCCAGGATGGACCTGGGTTTGATCCCCGGCGTCCTCTATGGTCCCCCAAGCCAGGAGCTATATCTAAGTGCACAACCAGGAGTAACTCCTGAGCATCACCGGGTAAGGCCAAAAACAAACAAACAAACAAACAAACAAACAAAAAAACTACACGTTACCACTACTGTAATCATTATAACCTGAATGGTGATTAAAAAACATTAAAGATTATGAGTTCTGTATTCAAACTTAAATTTCTTTGGGGTTTCTCCTCAGAGGACAACATCTTTCTACTTTCTTTTCTTTTCTTTTCTTCTTTTTGATTTTTGGGCCACATCCATTGTCACTCAGGGGTTACTCCTGGCTATGAGCTCAGAAATTACTCCTGGCTTGGGGGACAATATGGTGTGCTGGGGATCGAACCGCAGTTCATCCTAGGCTAGCATATATCAGATGCCCTACCACTTGCGCCACTGCTCTGGTCCCATATTCCTACTTTCTAAGACAGTAAACTTTCCTAATCTGTTCATAACCTCCCAGGTACTTTCTCCAAATACTAATTAATTGAGAAATTATGTGACTTTACTTAAAAACTTGTATTTCACAACATAAAAATTATTTCAGTTCAAGACCTTATTAGCTCCTCCATAGATGCTTATCATTTCTTCATTCTTCTTTTTTTATTTCTGTCCTTCAATCCAGCATTACCTCCCCAAATAGAATTTCCAATAACATGTCCATAATAAGATATTACTCAGTTTAGATGCACTATAGAAAAAAATATTTCAGTGACTGAAAAATATTTGTAAAACAGATTATATTATGTACATCTCTTTCAGCCTTATAATCCATATTGGCATATTGTGGGTTACTTGAATTACTGCTTTATAAAGGTATGTTTAGCTTTGCTTAATTTAGCATGTCCCAAATTTGTTTGAAAATTAATGTTGATTTTTTTCTATAATACCTATCAGTAGTATAAGAATAAGTGGGTTTTTAATGTACTTTAGTCAATATTTTCCTAAATCATGACAGACTTTCACATTTTCCATCCTTTAAAAACTAATGGCTCAGATCTCGCTGTAAAATGACACCCAAGCTCTGTGACTTAAAAACAGGCAAGATTTCATTGTTTAACTTCAGTCTTTGTTTATGTATAGCAAATCACATATCACACTTAGATACTGTCCTTCCTAGAATTTATATTTACTATTCTCTCTCTAGAGCTAATATCATTTTACATATATGTACAGTCATTCCATTAGTTTTTATGGTTTGTTTTTATTTTTTTTTGCTATATATGATCTTTATTTAAGCTCCATGATTACAAGCATGATTGTAGTTGGGTTTCAGTCATAAACAGAATACCCTCCTTTGCCAGTGCAATATTCCCACCACCAATGTCCCCTCTCCCCTTGCCTGTATTCGAGACAAGCATTCTACATTTCTCATTCTTTAACATTAATTCTTTTAAATGTTAACATACAATGAGGCCTTCTCTGATAAATGTTTATAATTTTAATTCCTTTTAAATATTTTTATTAATATTTTCCTTTGTATAATAAAAATTTTAGTTTTGTATGGATAACAGAATTACAAATATTTTCCAGTATTTTGTTTACTGATATATGTTTATTCAGGACAAGGCCCACTACTGAGTAGGTACGATGTCTAATTTTACATGTCAATTTGGTTTAGCCACAGTAACCAGATATTTTGTCATACACAGGTATATTTGTCACCATAAGATATGTTTAGATAAAAGTAATTAATATCAAATACACTATTAGTAAGTCAAATGCCCTCCCCTGTTGTAGATGGACTCTATCAATAGAAGACTTTAAGAGGAAAAAACTAATAAGCCTAAGGAAGAGACAATTCTACCTCTAGATTGCAAAGTGCTAGATTAGCATACTTCCATGGGGATCTAGACAGCTGGCCTGCTCTGATGATTTCAGAAAAGTGAGGTTCCATGATCTTATGAACTAATTCCATAAATTGCTGGAGCAATAGCACAGCAGGAATAGTGTTTGCCTTGTATGTGGCCAATCCAGATTTGAACCTCAATATCCTATAAGGTTTTCCCAACCTGCCAGGAGTGATTCCTGGGTGCAGAGCCAGGAGTAATACCTGAGAGTCGCCAGTTGGCCAATATGTGTGTGTGTGCATATATTGTATATATACTGTATATATACTATATATTACTTTTACTTGCTTTAAAATATCTATATTTTACTTATCTTAATATATTTTCATTACCTAGCAATCTTATTCATACATCCATTCCTTATATATACTAATTATTATAATTCAATAGATTATACTACATAATTACAATATATTGTTTATATGATTTTAATTAATTATATATGATATATGCAATATATCATATATAAAGCACTGTCTATCTAATCTAGAGTGATATCTGTTTCATACAGTTATAAAAACATTGATATCTATATATCTATGTAGTGAATATAGTGATATCTCTATAGTGAATGGCTAGACATGTACTTATATCTACAATTTTTATTGATTTGTATATCTAAATCTCTATTCTATTTTTCCTATTTATATGAAAGAATAAAAGCTAAAGCTAAATTCTGGTTATTTTCTTTTCATTGAAGAACCATAAATAGAACTCAGTAAATATTAAAGGAATAATTATTTTATCATTTTTATCTATAGATATGATTTCCGTAATAGAATAAACTCTTTGAAGGATCCATATTTTACTTATCTGTGTATATGTTCATTACCTAGCAATCTTATCCATACTTTCATTCCTTAGTCATTAATTTGCTTATTATCAACTTCATATCACATCATAAATCATACAACAGAGATGCCTCTATTCTCTTTAGGCCTCTAGTTTTATATCCCCCACCCTGCACTCCTTTATTTCAATCTATTAAAAATTCAGTTCAAATATAACATTTTTATGAATAAAAGCCATTTACATGGTTAGCAGATGTCAACTAAACATCTACCAGGTACCAAGTAGACAAGTGTGTGTTTGTTGAATAAACATATGGGCTTCTAAAAAATAGTCAAATAACGAAAAACGTATATGATTAAGAAAACCTTACTCAATCGAATTAAAGTTGTTGTAGTGTCTTAAAATTAATGGCACCAAAATTACAAAACTGCTACACATATTGATTAGAATCACTAAGAAACATAAAAGACATTTTTGCAATAATCCTCAGAGACAAAGAGAGAAAGACTGGAAGGTCCAGCTCATGACATGAAGCTCACCACAAAGAGTAGTGAGTGCAGTTAGAGAAATAACTACACTGAGAACTATCATAACAATGTGAATGACTGAGAGAAGTAGAGTCTAGAGTACAGGTGGGGGTGAGGTGGGGAGGAGAGAGATTTGGGACATTGATGATGGCAATGTTGCACTGGTGAAGGGGGGTGCTTTTTACGTGACTGAAACCCAACTATAATCATATTTGTAACCAAGGTGTTTAAATAAAGATATTAATTTAAAAAATCACTTTGGTCACATCTAAAATGTGGTTTACAGTCAACCTAAGGACTCTGGAAGTAAAAAGAACTCAAAAAGTTGCATTCCTATGAATTTAAAAGGTCAAGATCATGCAGGCAATGAGAAGTGGACAAGATCAAATATGAGTATTGCAGTTTGGGAGTATTAAGAAAACTGGCAAAGAATGTCATTTTCACACCTCATCCATAGTTTCATTATCTATCAAAGGTATTTATTTCAGGGTAAGTGTCATCATGAGCTCACTAACATTTTATGTAGAGGGTAAAGAACAGTTTTCTCGGTTCCTGCCATGAGTTGAGAGGATTTATAAGGATAACAGAGATCGACAGCTTGAAAAGGTCACTTGTCCAGTCAGCCTACCACACTTCATATTGCTTCCATGTCCTAATAAACTTCACTGAGACAGATGCTGTCTGAGACCCTGAGAGCCCATTCATATTCCCTGGGACCCCAATGGTTCTCTCAGTGATGTAGGAGCACCCTTCACTTGCCAATTTTGGTAGCTAAAGCTACAGCAGGCAAATTTCCATGTCTTGTCCAACCTGTCAGACTGAGTATGAGTCATAAATTATATTTTTCCATTTACATTCGGAAAAAAATATCCTCTTTGATGATAATAAAACCAGTGGACCAGATTCTGCCCTTAGTTACTAATGTGCAAATTCTGCTGAAGTCAGCAGAAGTTAAGGGCATGCAACTTTGGGCAGAATGTATTCAACTTTTTTTTTCTTGCTAGATTTTTATTACCTAACATCTTTCTGATTCTTCTGGATTGCACAATAAGGAAAGGGTGGCCCAGTTCGGGTAAAATAAAAACTGACCCAAACCACTGACCTAAATCCTGCCTTTGAAATTTAAAATTACATTTACTAGGAAGGAAAATAGTTTTTTGAGTGTGGGTGGTTTTCTTTTTCAAAACCCATTTTCAAATATTGACCTCCTGAATGCTATCATACCAGTTTGGATTGGAAAACACAAGGGTAGGTAAACATTTTTTGCAAGCTGGGTGGGGGGAGGCCATCCTTTCTGAATTCATTATCTGCAGAGAAGCAGGAAATACCGAGAACTTTTTTAGTCTCAAAAGATTTTCTTGATCACATTGCCAGATTCTACTTGAAGAGCAAATTTCCCAATTTCGTGAAACATTGAGACTTTTTATCTTCCTATTTTAAGAGGTGAACTCTGGTGATAGGTGAAATTGGGGCAAATTAGGGGGCCTCACACATAGCTGCAGCACAGACCCAGCTCTTAGCTTGTATAAAGACTCAAAAACTACATAAACCTTTTAACCCTTCATTTGTTCATGAGGTCCCCTCTAAAGTTTGTCTTTTCAGGTAACATGCCACCTTAAAAGCACTCTTTACAATTACCTAGGTTTTTTATCATATGCTAACTATACACACAATTATTAATCTATTCCTTGTCTTGGTTTCAAGCACTCACCAAATGCCAATGACATAGACAAATTTGGGGGTAGAGCAAAAGCACAGTAGGTAAGGTTCTTCCTTGACTTGCACATAGCAGACCCAACTTCAATTCACAGCACCCAGATGGCTCCCTGAGCCCTGCCAGGAGTGATCCCTGGGCACAGAGCCAGGAATAAGTCCTGAACACTGCTGGGTGTAAGCAAAAAGCTAATTTAAAAAAGAAAAAAGACATGGCCATATTTTGATGAGCAAAAAAGGCTAGGCTTTTGAGGCAAAAGTCTCTATATATTACATTACACTGTCCTGTATTCTCTTGTATATTTAATTATATAAAGGTATATAATTATGCTTTATTTAAGCTTACTTTATTAAAATTGAGTTTATTGACTCATTTTTTTCAAAAACAACTGACCTGATAGCTTCAAAGGCAATATAGTGCATAGTATTGATTTCATATCAGTGCTAAGGTTTAAATCCCAAGATTTAGTTGATACTCTATCAATTTCAAATCTGTGATGTTGAATAAGCATGTGCCTCTTTAAGCCTATTCTATAAAATGGGCTCCTCGTTCTCTCTATCAAATATTCTTCTGAGGATTAAGTCCCATATATTGAAGTACTTTCTGTAGTGATTGGCACATTTTATATTTGACTACCCTACCATAAACCTCATAGCTCTTCATTTGTTCCTGAGATGGAATAAATATACATTTGAAATTACTTATATAAAGAAATCAATGAACAAATTAGAAATTAACAAAGGAGGAGACTGGAGTGATAGTATAGTGGGAAGGCACTTGACTTACATCCAGCAAATATAGGTTTGATTTCCAGCACCACCTAAGGAGCCTAAATCTACCTAAAGTGATCCTTGAGTAAAGAGTCAGAAATAAGTCTTGAGCACTGCTGTTTGTGTCCAATATCCCCCCCACCCAATTCATAAGGGAGAAGCAGGAATACATGAGACTTCTGTCATATGCAGATACTTGAAGGGTTAAAATGGGAAATACCTAAAGATGTCATGAAGCAAGTCTAGAAAGATGGTACAGGAATTAAGACACTTGCCTAGCATGCAGCAGACCCCAGTTAAAATTCTCAACACAACCTAGGGTCTTGTGAGCACCACTAGAAGCAGAGAATCAGGAGCAATTACTGAAAATCATCAGATAGAGCCCATAAAACAATACGATTACTTGAATCAATTAATCCCCATTTTTGTTCTCAGCACATTTTAAAAATTTTATCACATTCGGTAGAACACTTGAAGAAAATAAGTCTCCAAATAGTACCATAGTAGCAATAATTGAGAATAACAATCATTCATAATGTCAGCATCATACTGTGATCCTCTCTGTCTCTTGGTACTATTTAAGTAAAACTATGTGTATCCTCTTTTATTCTTACAAAGTCAACATATGTCTCAATGAAAATGTAACTTATTTATCTAGCTGACAGATTGTTTCTTTGGGTCTCTGGTTTCATTTATATCATGTTCTAGCTCATGCTACATCATAAAATCAGATTTTTATCAGAATCTTACTACATAGGTATTATGTTTCTAAGTATGTAAATCCATTTATTTAATCCCTTTATCTCTATGATGTACATGCTACCTCTGTGGAAATAGCTTCCATCAAATTGAGTCAAATAATTTGGTTAAGCTCAAAGAAGAAGGAAAAGCTCTAGTGATTATTAAAATTCAGATGGGCATCTCCAGTATTCTTAACCTCAGGCTCATATGCCTATAGCTTTGCCTTCCTGTCACAGACAACACAGAATCAGCATTTGCACATCACACTACAGCTAAGTTAACTTTCTATATTAGAAGAATATGGCCCCATATGAGCTAAGCTTTTCACGCAAGGTATAATATCTGCTGGTAGAAACACAGCTCCTGAAGGCAAGTTCTTCTAAAATCACAAATACAACAAAGGTCACCAGGCCATGCTGAGAAACTGGGGCAAAAAAAAATTTGACAACCTTCTTAAGCATGTAATTCCAAAGAAAAATGTGGCTTGTTATGAGATCTCAGCTAAATACCTATTTCTACTGGGATGCTGTGGGCCTCTCTTCAACCCATTTTCCAAATATTCTGCCAATGGGCCAGACCTACAGATAGTATTGTGGAGCATAGCAGAGTTTCTTAAAACCTCCCTGTTAAACTTTCCAACCTCGAAGCAATTCCTTCATGGTAATCTGTGCTTAAAAATAAACATAAGCATAACAGTCACTGAAAGAAAGGGCAGCAGTTATTGAAGGGCAAAAAGAACTTCCTAAGAGCTCCCAGTTAAATATTGAAACCTCTAAGCAATTCCTCTCCCATGATAATCTATGCTTTAAAATAAACATCAACATGACTGTCACTGAAAGATAGGGCAGTAGATGTTAAAGAAGATTCCAAATTTGAAGAACAATATTATGTTCTTTTCATTATGTTCTGAGCTCAGACCTATCTATCAATTGGCCTTCTCCATGCTGATACACCCTGTGGAATTTTGCTCCCTCATATTTTTCTGTGTGAGCATGAACTGGTTAATATAGCTCTTCACTTTGAGTAATTTTCCCAGTATTGAATAGATATCAAAGTTAAGATTTAGCAGTAACATCCATTTTCCATTTCCTTTACAATAATAATAAGATTTGGTAACTGCTGTCTACTGAAAACTTAAAGAACCACAGCAATTACACACTATGCCACATTTGAACAAACTGTTAGTTCTGAGAGCTAGAGACAGAACTCAGTGGAATGAGGGTTTGATTTATTGGTGCAAGGTTCAACTTGTACCCCAGCTATACCACATAGCTTTCCTATGATCACAGAACTGGAAGAAGCAACTAAGCAACGCCAGATGTAGCTCAAACATTTTTTAAAGTTCTTAATTAATGCCTGATATACCTTTGATATTAACCCCTTATCAGATGATTGATGAGTAAATCATTTCTCCCAATCTATGGTCTAATTTTGTAACCTAGTCATAATTTCCTTTGAGGTGCAGAAGCTTCTTAATTTAATTCAGTCCTATTTATTTACCTTTGCTTACACTTGCTTGGTCAGTGGTGTTCCCTCTTTGACAGTGCCTTTAGCTTCAATGTCATATAAAAGCAGAATGATGGGAGGCATATGGGATAGATGGTGGGTGGGCATTGGTGGAGAAAAGTGACACTGCAAAGAAATTAGTATTCCTGGGATTCAGCCATGAATAACTTTGCTATTTCATGGTGACTATATAAAAATAAAATTAAAAAATATTTTAAGTTAACTCTCCTAAAATGTGAAGACTAGATTATATACTAGTTAAAATGAGGGAAACAAGCCAGAATGTTTATTGCTATAATTTACATTTTCTCAAAAGAGCCATACTCAGTAATAGGGTTAACTTCTCTAAGGGATGAAATGGAAATTCCTGAAACATCTTAGAATGTCTTAAAATAAGTTCCATTTTGTTTACTGTTTTTACCTCTAGAGATGACCCTGGTGACAAATTCGTCTTTTCTTCTAACTCAAGAGATCGTGGCTCACATAATAGAGGACCACTTGATACATTAGGAAAATGAGCATCTGATTGCTTTTTCTCTCCTCACATAATTCAGCATTTCAGAAAAATCATGTAGTTCTAAAAGAAAGCAGAATGATTGGAGAGTGCCAATTCAGACCCAATCCTCAACCTCACATCCCATTAGAATACAAAATATACTGAGAACAGTATTAACAGAGCAAAATGTATTGAAGAACTTTATGTTTAATACTGAGCTTCAACTATCCTCAAGTTTCATTCAAGAAAAAGTAACTTCTTAAGAAAATTGTTTGAATGTAACTACATATCTCATAGCTATTTACTCTAGAAAATTTTCACAGTGTAAATATACCAGAAGAGGGTAAAATTTGTCCAAATTACCATCATCTCATTACCTGGACAACTGCTTTCTCTGCCACTGCCATCCCCACTCTATTTCTTTTCATAGTGACTAGTGTTGTTTTTGCAGATACTATATCAGATCCTACTGCTGCCCTACTTAAAACCAGCCCATGTTTTCCTATTGCTCTAATCGAGTAATGCAAATTCCTTTGCACAGCTCTTTTAACCTAGGAAAATCCCACTCACTCTTCCATATCAAATCTTCCTTTATTTTTTATTTAATAACAAAGTTATTCGTGGTAGTTATCATTTGCCAAAAACTGTTTTAAGTATTTGGACACAAAACAGAGCACCAGCCCTCTCCCGAGCCCGCCCCCCAAAAAAAGAGTTCATAAAGTTAACATTTTAAAAAATCTAATAGCAAACTAAATAAAATTTGAATAATGTAATCATTTAAGATGTTTAATTTTATTTTGACAGAATTTGACAAATTTTGAAAATATTTGACAAGATTTTATTTTGATGTTTAGTTTTATTTTTCTTATGAAAAATCTTCTTAAAAGGGCGACTCATAAATAAAGAAAAGCAGATGGTGAATGGCAGGTTATATGACTATTAGAGTATTCCAGGTCTATGGAGATCCAAGGATGGGATGTCTGAATAGGCTAAGGAGCTGCTTTAGCTGAAGTGGTCTGATGTGGAGAACATCTGGAAGAGATGAGTTTGTAGAGGATGCTCTTTGACCTTATTCTTACTGAAATAAGACCTGGGAAGCCTTTATCTGCTGGGTGATATGACCTCTCCTCACCTATAAAAGGATCAACCATGTCAGGGACTTGGTATGGTGATAGAGCACAACCTTTGCATGTATGAGATACTGGATTTGAAAATGAGGACTACAAAAACAAACAAAATACTATTAATAAAAGAATGAATTACTTCATTGTTCTGTAGAGAAAATATTTGCCTTTTCTGTGTCTTTATTTTTGCTTTGAGTTTACACCCAGTAGCTCTCAGAACTTACTCCTAACTCTGTGCTCAGGGACCATTCCTGGTTGTGTCCAAAGGACCACAAGTGATGTTGGGGACCCAATCATGGTCGGCCACATGCAAGTCATGATCTTTACCCACTATTTGTCTCTCATATGAAGAAATACTTTGACGGATATTTATGAATTGATTGATTGCATCCTTTTAAATTTCTTAGGTTGGAGTTTTACCTCCTAATAATAGTGTATTTTTAGATAAGGAAGAACTTTGGGAAGATAATAAAGTTAAGTGAAGATATAAGGTGGGATTTGAGATAATAGGTTGGAGCTATTACCATAAGATAAAGATATATCAAACTGATACAAAAACAGACATCAGAGAAAGAAGACACACCACAAATGTGGCAAAAATCTGCCATGTTTGGCACCTTCTGAGTCCCCAAAACTTTAAGAAGTTAATTTCTATTTTTGTTATCCATTTTATGGTATTTTTATGGCAAAGCATCTTATAGCACAGTATAAGACTCTTTCAAGCACATAAGCATCCTTTAAACATCCTTTCTAGCACTTAATTTATTAAAATAATTTGCAAGTACAAATACTTAACAGAATGTATATTTGCTTCAAATATTTTCCACTCAACTGGAAGTTCTAATGGAGGCTAAGTTCTGAGTCTCTTATTTACCTCTCTACCTGCATTTCCAATTATTGTACCTGTGGATGTGACCTGTGGGAAATACTGCCGAAGGATAATTGGATGAACTTGCTATTCTTCAGAGAAGGGCACACCTTAGCTTTAAGAAAGTTGCTTTTGAATTAAAAACATTTTTTATTGTTTCTTAACCTCCTATAAGCTATTACTACAATACTTTATATTATCAGCTTTCTTCTTTGCATTCCTTTCCAACTTTTGCCTCTGTTTTATGTTAAAATTTTTAATTGAGACACTATCAGTTTAATGGCATGTACAGGATCTTGATAAGCAAAACAAGAGAACAGATAAATCCTTGTGATGCAAACTCTTAGGCTCAGATAAAAGAAAGTCTCCTGGACAATCGTGGAAGAATTTTGGTACTTTTTTGGTGAGTGTAGAATGATAATATATATATTTGAAGATGTTTTTAATTGTAAGCTAAAAATGTCTTATAAACCTATATTACATATTTTACTTTTCTTTTAATATATAGCCATTTATTTATTTACAAAGCCAAGGTTGGGATACAAGAATGAATCTGAGTTACTTACTTCAAATTGTCAACAGACTATACTATACTATACTAAACTACACACACTACACTACACTACACTATACTATACTACTACAACATACTATACTATACTATATATATTCTATTCAACTCTACTATTACACTTAATGGGAGTTCAATATAAAAATCATATATATTTAATAAAAGTTCAATACAAAAAGTATACAGATATATTTAAACCAAAGTCAAGTGCCTTTAATTTCTAATATATATTTTTACTGGAGACAGCATTCTGTTAGGACCCAAATCACTCCAAAATGTAACTGATGTATAAGAGGTTGCAATTATAAAGTTTAGGTGATTTCAATGTATTTTTGTATGAGTTTCCTATGACAACCATAACAAAGTACCACACATTGGGTGGCTTAGACAGAAATCTACTGTCCCACAGTTGTGGAGCTAGAAGTTCAAGATCAGGTGTCAAAAAAGCAAGCTGGTTCCTTCTGAGGTCTGAGAGAAAGAATTTGTTCATTTCCCTTTCCTAGCTTCTGGTGGTTTACTGGCAACCTTGGGCATTCCTTGGTTTGTAGAAACATCACCCCAATCCCTCCCTTCATCTTCATGTGGTACTCTTCCTGTGAGTGTCTGTGTCCTAATTTCCCCTTTTATAAGATTCCAGTTGTGTTGAATTAGGACTCTGCCCTACTCCAGATGACCTAATCTAAACAAATTACATTAGAAATGAATTTGCAAATAAATTCACAGTCTGAGATAGTGGGGAGTAGGCCTTCACCAATCTCTAAGGGAATTCAATTCAAATCAGAATCACTCTTATCTAAAGTATAAGTAAGAAGCTTCTCTAAAAGACTCTTCTACCTTTCATCCTGTAATAACTACTTGTCTTTGATAAGTGTGGGGTTGAAAGTTGAAAAAAATAGTGGAATTCTGCATTCTAGAACTTTCTTAAGAAAAACACTGTGGTGTCGGCAAGAAAACACTAATTTAGCAGGAGTCATAAAGTCCAAACCTCATCTTCTATGTCTGATAACATTGATCCAGCTCATCTTATAGAGGTTACAGTGAGTTTTCCTATATATATAAAATAAAATCACTGGTTTTTCAATTCTTCCCAGGAGAAAGGAAAAGAATGTGCCTATTTCTGGTCATCAAAATTTTAAAATAACCTCTGAGACCTTCCACCTTCAGATATTAGTTTACCCTTGGGTTTCTACTTTTCATGGCAAAAGCAACTGGCAACTGTATTATAGAGTGCTTTATACGTAGATGTTGACTGTTACAAAAAGAATATTCCGATGATAACTACATAATTTCTTTAAAAGAATTTTCTTCACTTGATAGCTGAAGAGACTATCAGAGAGAATCAGAATGGAATGATCTAAACTTAAGGGCAGGTGCTTCTATGTTGTCGAGACAGAAGAGATAAGGACATATGAGAGACAAAAAAAAAAAAGAAAACCAGGAAGAGAGAAAAGTGAGAAGAGAGCATAGTAAGTAACCAGAAATGACATCATGACAGGAGTTTCCCTTAAAGATTTCTGCTTGGTCAGAGATAAATCATACTTAAATTTGTTCCTTGTACACTGCAGTGGTCATAGTGGATTTTATAAGAAATACACAATACTTTATATGATTAAACTGAAACTATGATTCATATCTAGGAAAAAATTATCCAATTAAAATAAAACTGCTTTGCACACTTGAAAAGAGCAGAAGAAAACAGAATAAAGCAAAAGGAGAAAAGTATAAAGAAAAAAATCTCTTTTAGAGACATGTAAAACTTTGTGTCACAGATGAGCACAGTAGCATTCAATTTTTTTGAGTTTCTTCAAAAGAAATAGAAAAATTGTCCTTTATTTTCACCTTTTCAGCCTTTGTGAATTATACTAGTTACCTGGCTGCTTAAGCAGCCTTCAATCCCATTAAAGAAAGCAAAAGTTCCATAGCTGTGACAGTCAAAATTAAAAAATAAAAAAAAATTATTTACCTCATGTGTGTGTTTCTGAATTCAACAATTATAAAAACACAAAATAACATCTGTTTGAGGGAGATGGGTAGGCCAATAGCAAAGCTAGACATTTCCAATAAAATTCAGTAATTGAAAATAAGTTTTATTAGGAAAACATCATTTCTGAACTTTCCCGAAGCAAGACAGAGAAATTACTTTAACATGGTCAAATACCAAGGAGATTTTTGTTTCCCTTGTGTCCTTATTGGTTCTGTGGCTCCTTTATAGAATGTGGGAACATTTCGCCCCATGTTCAAAGTCCATTGACACAGATCATCATCAGTGTTGTGAAACAAGTACACAAAGACCAACTTGGTATAGAAGTTATAGCAAAAAGCACCAGTAAGAGATGTTCAGATAATTAAAATAAGCTCCCTCTCTTTCTCTCTCATTCATACACACATAGACACACACACACACACACACACACACACACACACACACTGAGTAAACTCTGTGTACAGACCTCAATGACTAATTTCATGTCCAAATTCTTTTTTTTTTTTATGGAGCTATTAAGTGGTGAAAAAACAAGAGTTGAATACACAGGACAAAGTTCAGCTATACAAGTTGGCATCCAAATAATGACTAAGAAGAAAGAACATATTCTTCTAGAAACTTCTGTTCTGGGTTCTAAGGAAATACAAACTCTATTTCTTTGTCTATGGCTACCCATATTTGTCAAGAATTCTCAACAAATTGATTAAATAAGATCCCTTTCCAATAATAAATGAAGACCTCTAATGGAGTACATTTTTTTGTAGCTCCCCTTGCTGTGCTCATGAAATTCTACATGACCATTGCCATTATCTCCTACAAAATGGCTGTTATATAATTGTCTATTCTCCGTCTGTGGCCTTGGGAGGAGTATTGATGTGATGGTTGATGACCAGCCAAACCCCAAGACTGTCAAGTGACCCAAAGAGTTGTTTATGCCAATCTCATGAAGGAAAAGTACTACATAATTACAAAATAACATACTTAAAACAGGAATCAGCAAACTTTTTTGTAAAGGCTATGGAGTAAATATTTTAGTATTTGTGAGCCATATGGTCTTTGTCAAAACTACTCAATGTTGGTTGTGTGTAAAAGCATCCACAGATAATACATAAATGACTAAAGGTGGCTATGGTCCAAAGAGAATTAATTTATGAATGAAACTTTTAAAATGTGATATTTTTCAATGTCATAAATTATTCTTACTTAAGTCTTCTTCAACCAACTTTTTCACTCATATCCATACCTAAGGAAGCAGAAAGATTGTTCTGTGGAATTGTTAGCAACTCCATATTTACATTATTTTCTTTCTGTGTTTTCAGAGTACATCATTTGATTATAATTTTATTTAAAAAATAATGCTGGCTAAACTATATACAAAGGTACCAAATGCACATTACTGTAATTTGTAAAAGTTTGCATTTCCATGATAACTATAATTCTAATATTTGGTGCTTTAAATTTGGCTTCCTATTATTTAATCACATATACATTGCAATTATTTGACAATTAAATTCTATATATCTCTATGATTTGTTTTCTAGCAAATTATCTCAGAATAATTTAGTGTTATTTATTTGACTGATAAATTATCTTGGAATTTATTATTGATTTACTATGTGTAAAACACAATTAAAAATAACTTATCAATCAAAAGCTGATGAGTCTAACGTAATAGTAGTAATATTATAAATCAAAACTAAAGTTACTCTTGACTTTAATTATAAGACCAAGTATAACTTATCCTAATAAAGATATCTTTATATTCATATTACTGTTGACTAGAAACTTTAAATGGTGACTATGTGGAATTACACTAAATAGGGAATTTTAATGTAGAAATGACTATTTCCCACATACTGTGATTTATGGCTCAAGATAACACTACCTATATTTGGTACAGCACTATTTATTTGAAAGTCATTCAATGAGCATACATGGTGATTCTTCATACAGATGCAAATATTTACTTCATATAGATGCAAATTGATTACTTAGGAGAGGTTCAACTATTGATAGCACGGCGTTTGCCTTGCAAGCAGTCGATCCAGGACCAAAGGTGATTGGTTTGAATCCTGGTGTCCCATATGGTCGGTCCCCCATGCCTGCCAGGAACTATTTCTGAGCAGACAGCCAGGAGTAACCCCTGAGCACCACCGGTTGTGGCCCAAAAACCAAAAAAAAAAAAAAAAACAGAATTTCCAGGAAAAGTTCAACTATGTAAACTAGTTAGAGTTTAGAAATTTTAATTAATATAGAGAATATATAAAAGTTTTATTATAAAATCTATATAACTTGTTTAAGAATCTATTAAGAACCAGAGATACAGAACATAAGATAAGGCATTTACCTTGTATGTAGTCAACCTCAGTTTCATCCCCTGTACCACTATGGTTTTCTGAACACCAACAGGAGTGACTCCCTGGTCAAGAGAGATAGTACAGTGGTTAAAGATGCTGACTTGCACAGAGCTGACCTGGTTTTAACCTCCTGCATCCCATATGGCCCCCTGAGCACCACCAGAAGTGATTTCTGAGTGTATAGCCAGGAGTAACCCCTGAACATCACTGGATATGACCCAAAAAAAAAGTGTGATTCCCTGAGCATAAATCTAGAAGTAAACCTTGAGCATCATGAAAAATAATCTTATTAATTAATACATCAACTATTTGTAATTCCATGATATATACCCACTTCTTAAAAATCTTTTTTGTTTCCTCCCTCTTAATGGTCCACTGGAAGTTATTTCTTACTTTCTATTTATGTGAATCTGGTGATTACTTTCCCCAACTTAACATTTCTTTCCCTAACAACATAATTGAATTTAAGCTTTAGGGATCCAGTTAGGCTCCAGTTCCAGAAAAGCTTAATTTGTCTTTTGTTGCAAAAGAAAAACCTTAACATTTCAAGCCTTGCCACTCTCAATAGAAATATGCATTTTCTTGGCTATAGAAGTGCCATCATAAGCATCCTTTTATTTCTCCCTAAATGCTTTTCATTGTCTTTCACTATTTTCCTCTTAATTTATTTTATTACTGTCTTTTAGAGTCTCCAACTTTTCTTCTTTCCCTTCCACATTTCCCAGTCTACTTTCTTTCTACATAAAGTCAATTAGTTAAAAAAAAAAAGTCAATTAGTTATCAGGCCTTGTGTTTAGAACCAAGTAGACAAAGATGAACCAGAAATAGGTATATAAAGTGAATAATGATAGATTTTGACATAAGATGACAAAAATTAAGAGGCCTTTGATGCTTTATCTTTTGAAGAGTCTTGTAATTTTTTCTCAATCATTTAATGTTCATAAAATTTTCTTTTATTTAAATAACCATTTCCACACTTCAAACAGAATTATAGCTTCCCCAAATTAAAAAAAAAATTCACTTCAATGTTTACATTTTAAAAATGACTTTAAAATATATAAAAATTCAAATAACAAACCAGTAATAGTCTAAATAAATATGTGGGCAGTTTATTTTATTCATACATTTAAAAGAATATTTCAAGTACAGTTGAAGTTTTCTTTGTAGGTTTTATTCCTCTCAAATCCCTACCACAGCCCTGGTACCTTTGCCTTTACAAGAGACACCATCCTGAATCTTTCTTATTAAAATACTATTGCTATACAAGTTTGGCTCTATGTTTAACTTCTTGGGTCTGTAGTTTTTAAAATAGCTTTTTTGTAGATATATTATGCTATCACACTGTCTATTCCATTCTATATCTAAGACATACCACAGGTAAGACATTTGCCTTGCATGCTTCCCAACCAAGTTTGATCACAGTAATACTAATCCTGCAAGCACTGCCAAGAGTGATCCCTGAATGCAAAGGCCAGAAGTAAGTCCTGAGAACAGCAAGGTGTGCTCCAAAATTGAAACAAACAAACAGAAGTCTTTATAGTAGTTAGACCCTGCCACCAGCGTGCTTCACTGAATTCACAACTCGGTTACAACATGTAGCTTTGTCAATTCTCTGGCTCTTGTCTCCTCCTAAAAACTTTATTTACTGGCAATAAAGATGTACTGTTACTGCAGGAACCACCATAGTTACCACAATTTATTGGTCTGGCAAAGAACTGGCTTCTACAACCATAGAGTTCTCCAAAATTTTCCTTCTTCCATTTGAAGATGGATTGTTCTAATTTCCAAAATCACTGGAACTCTCACCACCCCATCAATGCTTCCATGATTGCCAAAGCCTTTACAGCCTTCTCTACCACTGCTATATCTGCCACCACATTGGCTCCCACCAAAACCACATCACACACTAAAGATTCCTCCATGACAAAAGTTGTCATTTTTTACCAAATCCATCTGTATGACCACCACCAAAGCTCCCCAAACCACTTCAACCTCTTCAGCTACATGGAAGCACCAACCATCACTTGTGTAGAGAAAGTTTTTTCTTTTAACTTTAAATATACAGTCATTGATAGGATGATGTTTCTAATGGAAAATCTTGTCTATAGAAGATAGGTCACAAATCCAAATCCTCTCCTCTCTTTTTGCTACTGCCTCAAGCAGTGATTTCAATAACTTCAATTTTCCCATATTGCTCAACATAATCTCTTAATGTTCTTTCATATCATCTTTAAGGTCCCCAACAACTTTTGTTTAGGTAATTGGGCACCAGGCTTTTGAGAAACTTTGCTTGGAGCAACTCTCTGGTTCTAAAACGTTTCCATCCACCACTTAAAGTAGCCTTACCTTCATGCTGTATCTACATCTTGCACAGTGTCATATATCACTAACCCAGTCTCTGAACTGCAGGGTTTTTGAATCTCTTTTTACCATGAAGTCTTATGAGTGTTCCTTTGCTCAAAACAGCTTCGTAGACATTTATTGGTTATTTCAGAGCTCAACCCTCCAATGAAGAGTTTCCATGTTATTTGAGGTCTTGGAGAGTTCAGACATACCTCATAGTTTACTCAGCTGTGTCTGTTAGAAGAAAAGAGTGACCTAAAATAATCTATTTCAAGTTATATGTATTTTCAATTCCACTAACTACTGTAAATAGTATCAATTACCTCTCCAAAGCAGTTGTTTTATAGTGTTTTCCCACCATTAATATGGCTTTCCCATTGCCTTGGAGCAATTGATATTATCAGATATTACATTTTGTGTTTTCTGGAGGTAAATTTAGTTTATCCTTCCAATCTCATTTATTTTCTCATTAGCTACAAAACTGTTCTTCCCATGAACATATAATCACCTTGCCAAATCTTAGAGACTTCACATGTCTTCTTGTTTTGTTTGACCTCAATTAATTTTGGCATTCTTGTAACCATCAAGTCCAAACCCCCTTTCCTCTTCCCACTCAGCTTATATTTAAGAGTATTCTTAATAATATAACTCATTTGTGAGGTATAATAAAAATCATAGATATGGAAATAATACTTAGAGATGATGGAGATGAAGATTAGAAGCACCAGTTTTTAGTAGGAAGCTTTGCCACAAAGAGTGGTGAATGTAGTTAGAGTAGTTAACAGTTCATGGTGACAATGCTGGTTGGAACTGATCACTCTGCACAAGAACTAAATGCTGAAAGGGATACACACATATATATATGGTAATCCTTATTTAGAAATAGTCCATATCATGGTTGATAACAAAGAAAATAGAGAGAACAGAGAGAGAGAGAAGTAAAATGCCTGTCTTAGAAGTGGATGGGAAGGAAACTAGGGATATTGGTGGTGGGAACTGTGCACTGTACTGCAAACCAAAGTGTCTAAAAGGAAGAGAGAGAGAGAGAGAGAGAGAGAGAGAGAGAGAGAGAGAGAGAGAGAGAGAGACTAAAAATTTATACCCCAGGGTCCAGAGAGATAGCATGGAGGTAAGGGGTTTGCCTTTCATGCAGAAGGACGGTGGTTCGAATCCCAGCATCCCATATGGTCCCCTGTGCCCGCCAGAGGCGATTTCTGAGCATGGAGCCAGAAGTATCCCCTGAGCGCTGCCGGGTGTGACCCAAAAGCCAAAAAAAATATTATAACCCCAAAATAGGTATGGGAGAGTGAAAGAAACTAAGGAGATTGGTGGCAGGAAATATGTACTGGCAAAGGTTGTTGTGCATTGTATGACTGTACTTCAGTCATGAACAACTTTATCTGGGGAAGGGGCATGTATCATAAACAACCTTGTAATCACAGTGTTTAAATAAAAAATAATAAAAATTTAAATATTAATTTTAAAAAAGTGTCCTTAAGTAAAGAGGAAACATAAGATAATCCTTTAGAAGTTCAGGTGTGAATATGGAAAACAAATACAAAACATGTACTTCAAAGTAATTTAATAATAGAATTTTAAACGTCTAAAAGTAAGAAAATTACAACTAAAAATTAAATATATAAATTCATAAATTAATTATAGAAAACTCATATTGAAAACAAATATTCCTGGATTTTGAAGTGTTTCATAAAGATTAAGAATGTTAATCTTTGGAGGCCAGAGAGAAAGTACAGCAAATAAGGGATTTGTCTGAGAGACAGCTGATTCAGTTTAGGCCCCCAGCACTCCATATAGAGTCCCAAGCCCCTCAAGGTGTGAACTCTGAGCATAGGTGTAAGTTCTGAGCACTGCTGGATGTAACCCCCAAACCAATTAAAATATTAATAATTAAATGCAACATATACATTATCTTAAGTATATTTAATATTATTTATGTGTACGGCACATTTTTCATTGGTAAGAATATTTTTTGAGGGCCGGAGAGATAGCACAGAGGTAGGGCATTTGCCTTGCATGCAGGAGAGTGGTTCAAATCCCGGCATCCCATATGGTCCCCCGAGCCTGCCAGGAGCGATTTCTGAGCATAGAGCCAGGAATAACCCCTGAGCGCTGCCGGGTGTGACCCCAAAACAAAACAAAACAAAACAAAACAAAACAAAACAAAAGAATATTTTTTGAAATTCGGGACTACATTTGGCTATGCCAATCTGCTCTCAGGGATCACCACTAGAGGGCGTAGGGGGCCTAATGGGGTGCTGGGAATCAAACCTAGGTCAGCTATGTGTAAGGCAAGAACCCTACCTGCTATACTATCTCTCCAGCCCCAAATAAGTTTATTGCATATCACAAGGGATATTTTACATACTAAAGATAAAATTTGAATCTACTGTAACTTAAAGAAGGGGCTATTGAACTCATGAAAACTGATGTATCTTTCATTTTCTTTCTATAGTTCATTCAAAGCAATCCAGAGCTCAATTTTTTTCATTGAAATTTTTACTTTAGATAACATGGCTACAACATTGCTAACATTTGTGGGTTTGATTTAGTTACCTCACCTTCCCATGACTACAATGGCCAAGACCACCACCATCATCTTCACATTACTTCGAGCCAAACTCCTTCCAATAAAATTCCAAGAGTTTATCATTTAATACTATACTTACATCTCTTTGTTTTTATTCATGCCACAGATAAGCCAAATCATCTGGTATTTGTCCACTCTTTGACTTATTTCACTTAACAGACTATCATCCAGTACTATCCAAGATGCAATATGCCATCTTTTCTTATAATTATAAAATATCTCACTGTGCATTAAAGCCATTATTTCTTTATCCATTTATCAGTTACCAAACACAAAAATATTTTTTACTTATTTTATTTAAACACCGTGGTGACAAGGTTGTTCATAATACTTTTTATTTCAGTTATAAAGTTGGTCGTGATTGAATTTCATTGATACAACTTACTTCATCAGTGCACACCACCACCACCACCAATGTCTCCAGTTTCCCTGCCTTTCTCCCTGACCTCCCCTCTGCTCTCTCTCCTGCCTGCCTCTGTTTCTCTGTCTCTTTCTCAGTCTTCCTCCCTCCACTTTTATTTCATTTTAGTCTCTGTAGGTTGCGATAACATTACTGAAGTTGCATTATGCATATTACTTTATCTCCTTTTAGAGCTCAGTCCTTGTCCAGATTGACCATTTCTAACTGACATTGTTATGGTCTCTTCTCTGCCCTAACTCTACTTCCCCATGATTTATGCCAAGCTTTCTACCATTGATTGCTACACCTGAACCTCATCTCTATTGACAGAACACAATTTTTTGTTTTGGGCCACATCTGGCTATGCTCATGGGGTTACTCCTGGCTCTGTGCTCAGAAATCATTCCTGACAGGCTTGGGGGACCATATAGGATG
Source organism: Suncus etruscus (assembly GCF_024139225.1). Lineage (NCBI taxonomy): Eukaryota > Metazoa > Chordata > Mammalia > Eulipotyphla > Soricidae > Suncus > Suncus etruscus. Next base: position 24,652,935 of record NC_064850.1, read on the forward strand.
CTGGGAATCAAACCCAGATTTATCCTAGGTCAGCTGTGTACAAGGCCCAATACAGTTCTTTTTTTTTTTAAGAACCATGATTACAAACATGTTTGTAGTTGGGCTTCAGTTATATAAATAGAAAAAGAAGAACACCCCCCATTCACCAGTGCAACTATCCCACGACCAATGCCCTCCATCTCCTTTCTAGTCCCCACCGCTTACCTGCATTAAGGACAGGCATTCTATTTTTCTCATTCACTACCATTGTCATGGTAGTTGTCATTATGATTATTTCTTCAACTGAAGCCACTACTTTACGTGGCAAGCTTCATCTCTATTGTCTCTGTGTATTATTATAATAATGTTTATTACTTAAAATCCATACATGAGAGAGACTATTCTGTGTCTATCTCTCTCCCTCTGACTTATTTCACTCACCATAATAGATTCCATGTCCATCATATATAGGAAATTTTCATGTCATTTCCTCTGACAGCTGCATAGTATTCCATTGGGTATATGTACCATAATTTCTTTAGCCAGTCATCTCTTGTCTGGCATCTGGGTCATTTCCAGTTTCTAGCTATTGTAAATAGTGCTGTAATGAATATAGGTGTGCAGATGGCATTTTTGTGTTATATTTTTTGTGTTTCTACAGTATATCCCTAGGAGTAGTATTCCTGGATCATATGGAAGCTCAATTTCCAGTTTTTTGAGGAATCTCCAAATTGTTTTCCATAAAGGCTGAACAAGACAGCATTCCCACCAGCAGTGAATGAGAACTCTTATTTCCCACATTTCTGCCAGCACAGATTGTTCTTATTGTTTCTGATGTGTGCCAGTCTCTGTGCCACCAACACAAAATTTTAATGAAACAATTTTTATCTCACTTTAGGGGTTCAAAGATTCTAAATGGATCACATACAGAAAATATATAAATATTTTTGAAGACTTCATAATTATCTAAAATAACTAGTTTTACCATCAGACTTACAGATGGCATACAACATTTTAAGAACTTTATTTCACAGATGTTTATTAAGAATTGATCTATCAACTCTTAGTTGAAGAAATTGAGTAATAAAAAAGACTCTTCTCTCACATAATTTATATTCCAGAAATCAGCAAGTCATGTCAGTAGGCTATCTGATTGATAGCTCCTATGTTTGTTACTTGAAGAATGGGGGATGGGGTGTACCGAGGGCAAAAAGTAGGGAACCTGCCATTGTTGACAAAAGAAAACTAAAATGTAATAAAACTGACATTAAGTAAAGGCACACACATTATGAAACAATGACATCTAGATTTATCAGTGTAATCTGTTTAAACATACAGAGCAATAGCACCAAATGATCACTTTGAATATCACTTGAGTAAAATACATATACAAAAAATAAATTGCCATACATAAATCATCAAATACTTTGATGATTCTACAGCTAAGAATCATCAATATATAAAAATTTTATGAGAATACTCCTTAAACATTCAATTAAGTTTTATTTTAGATATTATATTCTTAATATTTCCCAAGCTTTTAAATATGAAATATATTGTGATTTATATGAACAATTTTCTTCATTTTGGTTTTGAGGTCATATCTGGCAGTTCATAACTTAGTCCTAGATCTGTACTCAGGGAACACATCTAGAGAAATTGATTGGTTTGGGGGCCACACTCAGCAGTGCTCAGGAGCTACTCCTAGCTCTGTACTCAGAAATCACCCCGGCAGGCTGGGAGATCATATGGGTTTCCAGGAGTCAAACCGGGCCCCTCCTGAGTTGGCCGCATGCAAGGCAAACACCCTACCGCTGTGCTATCTCTCTATCCCAGCAGAGCATGTTTTCATGTGTCTTTGCCCATTTGTATTTCTTTATTGAGGGATCATCTTCCCATTTGTTAATGGGGTTAAATGGTTTTTTGTTCTTTTAAAGTTCTACCAGAACCTTATATATCTTTAATATTAACCAGTTATCAGATTATTGGTGAATAAGGAATTTCTCCCAGGCCATGGACACTGTTTGTATCCTGGTCATTATTGAGGTGCAGAAGCTTTTTAATTTAAGGTAATCCCATTAATTTTTCTTTTCTTCCACTTGCTTTATCGGAGGTGGTATTTTCATCCCTGAAGATGTTTTTAGCTACACTTTCATGGAAAGTTCTGCCTACATTTTCCAAGAGGAGATGTTGCTGGCAGGTAGTAAAGTGTTATGTATGAAACCTTATCAGCAACAGTACAGTAGTCCACAGTGCAAAACTTAAAAAAAAATAAGTGCCCTAAGGAGGCAGACTTAGTGGGTGGGAGGCAAACAGAATATGAGGGCAATTGTGAAGTAAAGTGGACACTAGTGAAGGGATAGGTATTAAAACTTGTATGCCTTCTGAAACCTAATCATGAATAACTTTGTAATTTCACGGTGACTAAATTTTGAAAATCTAATTATTATCTCAAGTTGGTGAAGATTTCGAGAACAATTTGTTAAAAGTAATTTTTAAAGAGGAAAAAAATCGAGTCCAATTTACTCTTTAAAATGTGATGCTATTTTCTTAGCATCATTATTACCTCTTGGAGTGTCACAAAAATATTTTCAAGGACTGAATGGTATACAACTAACTAACTTCTCATTAAAATATTCCAAAGTTAAGCTGAAAAGATAGGACAGCAGGAAAAGTACTAGACTTGCACATGCCGAATCCAGGTTCAATCCCTGGAACCCCAAGCATCATCATGAGAGACACTTGAACACATCATCTCAAAAATAAGTAAGACTGGGTACCAACAAAATACACTTCTTTTGTTGTTTAAAGATTGTAGCTTTATTTTTTAATATTTTTATTGATATCATTATGAATTTGTCACAGTTGTATTTTAGGCATATAGTGACAGTAAATTAGTATGCTTCATTTGATTCCAACATTATTTTTATTTTTCTTATGATTGGGATAACATATTAACCCTGAGAAAATATAGGTTTTGCTTCATCATTTGATATTTTATTCAACAACATATAAGATATTTCTTCAGTTTTGGAAAATAACAGAAATGAATGTACAGAAATTTAATATATAAGCATACTATTATGACCTCTATTTCCATATAACCTGCCACAGAAATATTTATATAAAAAAGCCTGCTCAATTCTCAAATAAGCAGGCATTTTTAAATGATTATTTGCAAGCTCCATGCTTTATAAAATTACTAATAGTTGAATTTTAGACATACAATGTTTCACCACCAACTACCCTCCCTTATTCCCCTGTATCCAAACTGCCATTTTGACAGGCACATTTTTAAGTTCCATTGTTAACATTTGGTCTCATTATTTAAATGTTATTGACTCAGTGATTTGAATATTTAGCTCTATCATTTCTTAACACCACCAGTGTGTGTGTTCTGTCACACTTAATTCAATAAACAACATTTCTTACAATTTGAACCATGATCTCCAGAATTATAAATTTTTCAATTCCTTTACCTAATGGGTATAAGGTACTTTTCACAGGACTTTATCACAAGCAGTGGAATTACAACAAATCACAGAGCAGGTGCCTTTGAAAATCCTTAGGTATCTGCTCATCATACATTACTTAGACTTCAACTCTTTCTATATATTTCTTCATTGCTAATCTTGTTCAATGTCCCAATCACTCTCTTTTGCATCCATCCCAATATGTACTGTGGGATTAACTTAATATTGGGAAAAAATAAGATATATTTTAGTTTCCATACCTACTTATTTTTATCTCATTCCTATTTGATCTGTATATAGTTTATTTATTATATTTAGAATATAAACTACGTGATGTAATGTCAGTGCAAAATCTTGGTTGATCCACAGTTATATATAGAATAAAAAAGCTAAGCCTAGCATTCTATATTTCATGGCATTACACAAAGTACAAAGTATTTTTACAACCTATTTCATACTATCCACAAATATGTTTTCTGCTCTAATCAGATCTCTCATCCCCATTGACATACCTTAATAGTATCATCTGCATATTTAACAGTTAGAATATCTCCTTCTATTTCCTCCTAGAGCTTTTTAGATTTTACCCAATTTATTATAAATTATATCACTTTCTCTTGGCTTTTATTATATTATTATTTGACACAGAAAAAAAGACTCATTTATTTTTTATTTGGTATTCACTTTATTTTGATGAGACCATTTTTAAGTGACAATATTTTATCTCTAGAGCCAAATTTAATTTTCATAAGCTTGGTGTGTTCATTTTTCTCTTCTTTCTCATTCTCATTGATGGTCTGATTCTGCTTATCTAAAGACTCACATTATAGAATGATTCTGCCTTTTATACATTTAAACAGACTTGAATCTAATTACATAAGATACAATTGAATACCATGCTTATATTATTTATTATTTATTACATTATTAATTATTCATTATTTAACCTTTTTATGAAGAGCAGTAGCATGTCCCGCTTTGCAGTGATTTAGTGCGTCTCCTATATGACAGTATTCTTCTGTTCGTATTTCATTTAATTCAAAGAATAACTGTTTTATTACTTATAGTTATGATGTACTAGTTAGAAGCATTTTTATGATGATTGCAGAAAATTAGACATTGCTTTCTAAATTTTACATGAGAATAGGACAAGGAACAAGAATTTTTAATTTTAGTTATGTTGGCTGGCGATAAAAACAGGCATTTGATTCTATTTACTGAACTTGTCTGCAGTAAAAAGCTTGTGAAAGATCGGCTCTATAGACAAGTTTATAAAACATGATTTATTGTCTATACAAGGGCATAATGGGGAGAGTTATAGATTAAGGAGAAATTATCAGGGAAAAATTATCAGAAGCATTTCCTGTGGCTAACAACATTAACTCCATCCCAGACTTTCTCTGTGATTATCTGCCTTTGAACAATACTGTGCTTTTTCCAAAGATTCTTATTTACAGATGGATAGCATGTTTCTCAAGAAAGAATATGCTCAATGTGCAGTACATCGATAGCAAAGTACTGGTGGACATTATCCAGGAATTTTGATATGTCAGGAACTGTCCTCCTGTGGCTCATTAATAGGAATCAAGCACAGCTTTGAGATGGATTTGCTAAGGTCACACTTCACATTCGTTTGCCTGACAGTGCCAGAAAAGACAGAGGTCCTCCCAATTAATGTGTTTACAATCCTGTCATTCTGCTAAACAGCTTGTGCCTGAAAGTCACAAATAGTTCTGCGTTCAGCCTGGTCTCATTTACCCCTTCACCATTTTTCATAGGGAAATAGGTGTCCAGTAGGCCAATTATGCATCTGAAAAAACTCCAAGAATTGACATTTTTGTCTGACCATCAAACCAAGCCAAAAAAAATGGTGAATTTAGTTCATAATAAGGAAAGAATGATTGTTGTATTTATCATCATCATCTATATCATACCATCATCATATGACTATAGCGATATAATCCTAGGCAAGTCTGAGAGGACTAATAGGCTGTCTCACAACCTAAGGAAATCAGTGCACAGAGTCCAAAGATAAGGAATATAATGACAATGACTCAACTTAGAAAAAGTCATAGATGAAAAATACTGAGAATCTTTCATTGGATATGGATATAGTAGCTAGATTTTTAATCATTTCAACCGTATCACAGTGGACTGAAGAACGAAGAAGACAAAAATATACAACCCCTGGTGATTTTTCTTTCCAGATACTTGGCTTAAATAAAACAGGAAAGTAACAAATTTGGAAACTAATGAAAGAAACAGAGTTAGAGACACATGTTTATGTTGTGTGCCAGTCTTGTGGTGTGAGATGATATCTCATTGTTTTGATTTCATCTCCCTGTTGATTAGGGATGGGAAGCATTTTTTATGTGTCTTTGGCCATCTGTATTTCTTATTTGATGAAATGTCTGTTCATTTCTTCTTCCCATTTTTAATGGGATGTTTCTTTCTTGTTAAGTTCTATCAGTGCATTGAATAATTTAGATAATAACCCCTAGTTGATGGGTATTGGGTGAATACTCTCTCCTATTTTATGGGTAATCTTTGTATTGTAGTCACTGTTTCAGGACTCTCATTCATTGCTGATGATGAGAATGCCCAGTCATTTTGGAAAACAATATGGCTATTCATCAATTAAGCTTCTATATGGTCCAGCAATACCATTCGTAAGTATATACCCTAACAGGGGTCTCAAACTCAATTTACCTGGGGGCCGCAGGAGGCAAAGTCAGGGTAAGGCAGGGCCGCATAAGGGATTTCACAAAAAAAAGTCCTCAAACATCATTATTAACAGTTTTAATTATTTCTTCTGAACATGAATAGAACATTAAGTGAAGATCATGAACAGTTCTGAACATGGCATATTTCGCCTAATCCTTGCTGCCAGAGACTTGACAACGCTTCTTCTCACAAATCTGAACCACATTTTGCTTTAGAGAGGAAACAGTTGAGACCCTCAGTATGGCTTGAAGATGATCATCATTAAGTCTAGACCTGTACTTTGACTTATTGAAGTTCAATGTGGAGAATAACTTTTCACACAAATATGTACTCCCAAAAAGGCACATGGTGCGCTTGAACATTTGGGAAAGCTCAGGGAAGCTAGGGGACAATTCTCTCAAAAATTGCCCATACATGTCTACTTTTCTACTAATCTCCCTGAACTTGGCTTTGAGATCAGAGTTGCATTTCAGGTCAATGAGCTCCATTTGAAGCACAGGAGGGGCATTTTGCACATCAAAGGAAAAGGGGTCTACAAAAATTTGGAAAGTGACTCTGTGCTTTTTGAAGTCTGCAAATCTGTGATCAAATTCCTTCTCTAGCTTAAAAATAGCATCAACATATTTCTCACCACTGAATGGTATGCCTGCATCCACAAGTTCCTTGCATGTTGGGAAATGTCAAAGGTTTGTCTGAGAGAGCTGGGATTTCCATAACACAAGTTTGTGGAGAATGCTCTCACTTTGTCATAGGCAGCACTGATAAGCTGCCCCGGGCCTTGTAACATCTTGTTTAGTACATTCAGCTTATGTGTGATGTCAACAAGAAAAGCTAAGTTCATGTGCCATTTGTGATCACTTAACTCAGAAACAGCATTCCCATCCTTCTCCATGAAGGCTTTCACTTCGTCTCTCAACTCAAAAAATCTTTTCAGGACATTTCTCCTACTGAGCCAATGTACCTCAGTGAAATAGAGCACATCTCCATATTCTGACTCCATTTCTTCTAAAAAAGCATGGGACCTCCTGTGCTTCAAGCCCCTGGATCTGATTTGGTTGATGCATTTCACAACAACAGACATCACATTGTCACATGGCAGGCATTTACTACAAAGGGCCTGCTGATGGATAATGCAGTGAAGAGCAATGGCCTTCTCTACACCCTCCTCTTCAAGTTATTTTTTGAACAAGTGCCACCAGTCCATTTTTCCTCCCTGTCATCAATGGCACTCCATTGTTTCTTATTCCAATAAACCTCTTCCATGGCAAACCTGCATTCTCAATGGCATCACACAGATGCCAAGTTATCTCATTAGCTGTGGTCTGGCCATGCATTGGAATTATTGTGAGCAGCTCCTCTGTCAATTCAAAATTGCAATCAACACCACGGACATAAATTGTGAACTGCACAGTGTCTGTTATATCTGTGCCTTCGTCAAGAGCAACTGAGTATGCATCAAAACATTTGGCTTTCTCACACAGTTGATGATAAATGTCACTTGACATGTCAGAAAGTGTTGGCAGAAAGGCTGATTTTGCTAAACTGACCTTTCTTTTCCAGACAGATAATACTTTCAGCCTGTAACATGAATTTTTAACAAACTCTCCTTTTGTGAATGGTTTCCCTGCCTTAGCAATCATCTCACTAACCATGTAACTAGCTTCGACTGACGCAACATTCTCTTTGGTTGCTTTCTTGAAGAACTCTTGTTGCCTCATTAGACATGCTTTAAGACTGGCAACCCGCTTGGCTCTCTCATTTCCTTGATATTTTGCACATTCCTCAGCATGTTTAGTTGAATAATGGCATTTCAAGTTATATTGCTTGTGCTCTGCAACTTTCTCTGAGCAAATAAGACATGTGGGGATGCCCCTGTGCTCAACAAAGAAATACTGCGTCTCCCACTTTTCCTGAAATTGTCTGTGCTTGTCATCAATCTTTCTCTTCACTGCAGGCTTTGATGAAGTCATGATGAAGGTATGACAAAATCTAATTCTTTAATAAACTTCTCTTCCTTCTTTTCCTTAGGCCTCCAATAATGCAAGGGACAGTAGGCAGGAACAGCGGAAATGACGTCTGTGCTAGGCGTAAAGTATTCGTGATTATTCACTTACCGAATATTCTCAATAAAAAAATCGCATTAGTAAGAAAAAAATCACAAAAAATCGCATTAAACATTCACATACCCCAAGCAGTTCCGTTCGGGGTATGCAAATGTTTAATGCAATTTTTTTTTGTGATTTTTTTTCTTACTAATGCGATTTTTATTGCGATTATTCGGTAAGCAAATAATCGCAAATACTGCGATATTTAAAGGCTGGCCGCGGGCCACAAAATGTTGTACAGAGGGCTGCAAATGGCCCGCGGACCGTGAGTTTGATACCCTTGCCCTAGGAACTCAGAAACACCATGCAAAAAAGCCCTCTGCATTTCTACGTTCATTGTAACACTATTTACAATAGCCAGAATTGGGAAATAACACAAGTGTCCAAGGACAGATGAGTGGCTAAGGAAACTGTGGTATATCAACACAATGAAATATTATGCATCTGTTAGGAAAAATGTAGTCATAAAATTTGCTTATACTTGGTTGAAGTTGGAGAGTACAATGCTGAATGAAATGAGTCAAAGGGAGAGGGATAGACATAATCTCACTCATTTCTGGGATATAAGAAAAAATATGATAATACTATACACAAACAATAGAAATGAGGGCTTAGAGGACCAGTCTTTAATAGAAAACTTGTCACAATAGTGGAGCAGTGCAATACAATGACAATGGAGTTGAAGTTACTCACTCTGATCAAAATTGGGGTGCGGGCCAGAGAGATAGCATGGAGGTAGGGCATTTGCCTTGCATACAGATGGACGGTGGTTTGAATTCTGGCATCCCATATGGTCCCCCGAGCATGCCCCTATATGGTCCCCCAGCCTGCCAGGAGTGATTTCTGAGCATAGAGCCAGAAGTAACCCTTGAGCACTCCACTGTGACCCAGAAACAAAACAAAAAATGGGGTGCAAAAGGGGATACAAGCCATTTCATTAACAATAGTGCAAATCAAAGTCAAAAATGAGAAGAAAGAAAGAGAAAAAGTAAAATATTTGCCAAGAGGCAGGCAGTGAAAAGGTGGAAGGGAAACTAAGGACATTGATGGTAGGAAAAGTGCACTGGTGAAGGATGGTGTATATTCTATGACTGAAACTCAATCGTGACCAATTTTGTAATTATGGTACATATATGTATATATACTAATTATAAAAAATCTAAAAAATACATTTTAGTTATTTATTTAGGCAACTCAGTTAACTAAGAGTATATTAATGGAAAATAAATAAGGAAAGGTAGAAATTTTTCCAACTAATATTTTCTAAAAAATGAACAATCTGATGAATTTTAGAGACTCAGACAATAAGTTTAAGAATGAAAAACCTATATAAGTTTCTAAAATTTCCAGACACAGTGGCAGAAATAGGGGTTCATTGCCATTTGCTCTGTCATAGCACCAGGCATTTCCTAATGTATCATCACACACATGCCTCGTTTTGTCCAAAGTATCTTGAGGGATATGTATCACATGGTGAGATGATGGATTTTGTGATGTTGGTAAGACTCAATTAAAAACCTTCTAGCAAATAAAAATCTCTGATTTCTGGAACATCCAGGAGTTCTAACAGTTTCTCTGTACAGATTTGTCCTAATTTTTAAAATATCTTGCTCCAATGTATGTTATCCATTTTGTCTTGCCCTCAATTTGTATTTTTTGACCCATAACATAGTTTTTACATGTATCTTACACATTCCCACATTAGACTTCCTAGATAAAATGCAGAAGCTTCTTAAAATTTGAATTTACAATAAACATTGTTTTTATTAATCAGAAATATGGCCATTCAAAATTTAGGCCTTAAGGGGTCAGAGTGATGGTGCAGCAGTAGGGCATTTACCTTGCACATGGCTGACCCAGGATGGACCTTGGTTCAATCCCTGGCATCTCAGATGGTCCACCAAGTCAGGATAGAGTTCTGAGCACATAGCCAAGAATAACCCCTGAGCATGACCAGGTATGGTCCAAAAACCAAAAGAAAAATTAGGTCTTAAAATTATTCCTTTGTATGTGATAGTCAAATTTGGCTGGCATACTGCTTTAGTTAACTGGATATTGAGTAGTTATTATTATTTTTTATTTTGGTTTGAGTTGAATCTGGCATTCTTATCATAGGGGCTAGATAATCTACTTTTACTTTATTTATCTAAAACATTTACTCTTCATTGTGCAGTTAGCAGTTCAAAACACTTTTGCAAGATATCTCAAAGGCAGATATGAAACGTGTTCATATGTTTTACTGGTATAGAAATCTCAAATACTTGATAAACCCTAAAGCATAAGTTGTCTTCATAATAGAATCTAAAATTTCCCCAGATTGAACTTCCTTAATCATGCATAGCTTAAATAAGTACTAAAGTATAAAATTCTTCATGTTTTCCCAAAGATAATCTGCAATTTCTAAATATGAGCCAATAAATAGAAAGTATGATATTTAATACCTCTTACTTATTCAATAAATATGAGCAGTTTAGGCAAGAAAATTTGGGTTGTAGCTTCTTTTACTTCACTGATTGCCTTGGGGTCAGCAACTTCTGGCATTTAGAATTGTTGACCAAACATGATGACATAAGTAAAATGAAATAAGGGTTCAGTTAATTTGTACAATTCCACTCTGATCTTTCTCCCAAGTATAGACTAAGTGCATGCTGGAAAGAGTAGAAAAAGTTCATTTGTTGAAACACACACACACACACACACACACACACACACACACACCCCTCACTTTGCTCTAGGAGTTTTTCCCCTTCATTTAAAAGTTAAATTGTGTATTTCCAAGATAAATCAAAGCCATGTGTCTCACTTCTCTCTAACAGCAAACTGTTTTGGAAAATCTCATTGCTATATCAAGGACTTCTGGAATGTTTTTCTCATTTTTATTACAAATAAGAAGCATATATTTTGTGTATACACAATTATATCTACATCTCAAATATATATTCATATGATTCTATGGTTTTATCTTCTATCTCATTGACAAACTAATAATATTTTTCCAGCTAATCAAGTTATGTTCTTTCTAAAGGCATATGTCATTTCATCAATGTTATAAGTATTCGTTAAGAACCTAGCACATAGCAGACTTTAGGCAATATACCTGGCTATCAACTTATCATTTATTACCATTAAAAGATTTGTTATTAATCCATTTCAGAGATAAAAATATTAAAGTCTAAAAATATTACCTTAAAGGAAGCAAATAAAATAATACAAGTTCTACCCATGGTCTTTCCATTTTCCACATGTTGCCTCACAAATGAGAAAACTAAATTATCCCAAATTTTGACAAAAGAATAACCTTAGTAAAGGACATATAGAAATCACACTGGTTCAAATTTATTCAACCCAAGGTTTTCTATAGTAATTAATATACAAAACTGGTAAATGAATGAACCTAAAAATCAGTCTTTCATAATAAATTGGATTAGAAATTTAAAAATACTCATTATCTTCAATAAATTTCATCTCTGGTATTGATATGGAGGAAATTAATACGCAGGGAGTGGGAGTCATAGAGATAACATATTTTTTATTATGAAAATAAAAAAAGTGAAATATTATTTCAAAACTGAATGAATTATTCTAAGAGATGTGTATAAAATAAGGATTTTGTACTTTGAAACATTTGGCTTGCCAACCAAATTCTGCTGCTTTCTCAATTATTCAATAATAGGCCCTTTACTTTTTTTTTTTTCTTTCTTTTTTTTTTTTTTTTTTTGGCCACACTCGGTGATGCTCAGGGGTTACTCCTGGCTACGCGCTCAGAAGTCTTTCCTGGGTTGGGGGACCATATGGGACGCCGGGGATCAAACCTCAATCTGTCCTAGGATAACGCTGGCAAGGCAGACACATTACCTCTTGCGCCACCGCGCCGCCCCCATCTTTACTTAATGACTTTGTACCTCCAAGTTCCCATTTTCAAAATGGACATAATCTTTATCTTGTAGGAATACTATAACAATTAAATGGGATTCTATTTTTAAAATAGTTGACCTAATACCTAGGATATAATAAGCATCTGGTAAATGGCAGTTGCGGTTGTATTTAAACAATAAGTAGAAAACTTTGACGGTCATAATAGAGCTAGGGAGGCCAATGAAGCAACAATTTCAATTAATTATAGCCCATAAAGGAAAAAAATGGAGAAACTTGGCTAAGTACTTGGCAGCTCTGATATTACAAGGGAGAAAGTTGAGTGCCAGACCAGAACATATAAAGAACCGAGAGGAGTTAGAAACAAGCGTTCTGAGTATTACAATACTAGAGAAACTAAATGATATCTGAATTCTCTATATATAGTAAAATTATAAGTGAATTTTATTCAATTTGATAAATGAAAGAAAGATATATAGAGTTTTGGTTTGGCCATAGTCCATATTATTTCTCTCACCTAAAAATTACTTATCATTAGTGCACACCACACTTTGGACTGTTTTTAAAATTGGAAATAAATTATCAATATTTTTTAAAAATGGAAATCCATGTTAGAAAAAAATCTATTCTTTAAGTCATTTTACACTTTCTTAGAGACAAGCAAATTAAGTTCTTATGTCCAAATTATGCCAAATTAACTCTGTATGTATTTTTAATCTAAGTTTGTATTATAATAGAGTCTCATTTACTTTTTGATCTTATTATATGAGGGCCATTCCTGAGAGAGCCAGGCTGGGCAGAAACTCAGGCAATCCTCCTGTAAGGTTTCTGTGCTACCACTGTATCTCTTTTAGTCTCACTCATTCACCTGTTTACACAAAGATCTGGTTACTTCTGTACTACAGATGCAAATGGAAGCAATTATAATAGTGAATGTCTGATCTGCACAGGTTAAAATACTTACATATGGTTCTTTAAGAAAAAGTATACAGCTTTGTATTCCATAAAAAAAAAACACTTAATGGATGACTTACATGGTGAATATTTCTTTTCTCATAGTTCTGGAAGCTAGAAATCAAGATGGCAAAATGACCATCGCCATACCATCGCCAGTGTTTCCATATTCTGTCATTCCTACCATCCTACCACTTCTATCCTGCTTTTCTCCTTGACAAACATATTGCAAAGTTTAATCGTTGCAGCTTAGATCTTGTGTTTTTTAGGGCTCAGGATGTGCTTTGGGTTAAAAGCTTCTTCACATCACCTAAACCCCTGACACCTGTTATCCCACTACAGAGAAGGGCAGAAATCAGGATGGGAATAAAGAAAAGAAAATGAGAAAAGAAAGTAATGTGAAGAACTTTTTTTTGGTCTATGGGAATTCCTACAACTCTTGTGAGGAGCAGAGAGGGAAGAGAGAACACAGATTTCTGAGTGACTTCTTTGATGAGGACACTACAACTACCTTTGCTGGGCTTCAAATTCATACCTTATTTAAACCATCATGACCTATGCAGCCCTATTCTGTAAGCCCATTTTTCAAATACTACCCTTGGTAGTTATGACTTCAACCTGTGAATTATTGGGAATCAAGTAATTTATAGAATATTTTAAATCAATCCAACCTGATTTAGTTTGAACTATTTATGATTTTTTATTCCCAGTATATCTTCCAATATGCTTTTCTAAATACATCTGGAAAAATACATTGAAACCAAGTGTAGTAGGAATATTATTCCCTTCTGACTGAATAAAGAGCCTATCCAGAAACCTTACCCAAAATGTTGCCTTAGCAAAGCATTTGAGTATGGAGAAAAATAGAGATGGAATGATTTTTGGAGGGCAGAACAAATTCCTCCGGTGAGAAACAGAGAGACACCTATTAATCCATTCCCCAAATGGTAGTTTCCATTTTGTGGATGGCCTTTTATCTTACTAAGGAAACAGCAGTAAAAGTACTTGGGGATACTATGTGGCCAAATGGGGTTAAAAGATTCAAATAAGCATTCATGGGTCAAAGTCAAGTTGTAGGCCTCACCATTCTTGCACTATTTACAAAGAGGATATAACTATTTCTCCTACAACCACAAAGTGTATTAAAAAACACTACCTCATTCATCTTCTGAATGTCCTTTGAAGTAAAGTGTCCCATATTTTATTTCTATTTTATAAATGGAAAAACTAGGGCAGGGAGTAGTTTTATGCCTTCCCCAGAGTGAATCAATCACTAGTAGACCTAAAGATAGAACAAGTTTAAGGTCTTTGTTCTCTATGTATTCAGTCATGAACCAATGTATTTAAGACCTTTTTAAATGTTCCGTGCTTCCCAGATATTATTCATACCATCATGATAATATGCATTTCCTAATGTGAGGATATGGTAGATGACCTCCTCACTTTGGAACTTTTAAAGAATCTATTCACATGGCTAAGTAGAAAAACTTGAGCCATAATGGGTAAGAAACGTGAGGCCAAAATAGACTGTGGTCCAAAAACCAAAAGGACATTTCATTTAAGATCCTGGCATCATACTGCCTCATGACAGAAATAGGCTCTAGCACCATCTGGTGGGAGAACAAATTAACTCATGAATTAGAGGATTGTCTTCCCAGGGGTTTTTTTCATCTAAAGATTTGAATTACTTCCAAATTTGCCTATAAGAGAAAATAAACATCTTCTGCCCGTGACAGTTTACATTGTATTTCTTCTATATTAGTCAATGTCCAAATTTTCTCTAGTAATAGGGACATCATCCTATTAAATTAATCCCCACCCCGATGACCATATTTTAATTGAATTGCCCCTTTAAGGATTTTAGTTCTAAAACTGTGTTTACAATCCCAAACGCTAGGGATTAGGACTTCCATATATGAATTTTTCTGTGAATGGAAGTGGAAGATTGCAGGGGTACAGTTTAGCCATAGCAAATCCGATAAGTAAATAGTAGAAGCAGAAACAATCCCACCCTTAGCATGTGCGACAGCCATGCTACCTCCAGAGACAGGGAAGCAGGAAAATCAGATGAAAGATCCCATTTACTTTTGTTTAAGGCAAACTGTGAGATCTCTCTCTCTCTCTTTTAGGATCATGAGCCTCTGTGATATACAGGCCACTACAGCTATGTAATGTTCATTACAGCAGGTCCCTGGAGTACCCTGGACAAATACAGTGGAATCAAAACATTAGTTCTAGCCCAAAATGAATTAAACAACTATTCCTGAGTTATTATGTCCCCCACTGCTACAAAACCAACTTTGGGAAACTTCATTTCATCCTTTAGCTGACTCAGGAAGGGCCTTTTGTAACTTCCAGTTAATCTACAGTACATTTCAAAAATTTCAGCTGCTTAATAAAAAAAAAAAATAAAAAAAAAAAAACTGCACTCACAAGTTCTCATTCTTGGGGGAAAATAAAGTGTGCCTGCCAGCATTTTTGAAATGGATTTTGTGAGTTGCACATATGTTAATATAAGTACAGCAAAGACTGTCCACCTCGTTGCTCTCCTATTAAGCAGATTTCCTTTTACAATCTCCCACATAATCAGCCTCTACACTTGAGGTTTAAAGGGAGCAGAATTGCAATGCTTTTCCTGCTTGCTGTACCGTGACTTTAACACAGTTTTCTCTTTCCAATCTCTCCACTGCAGCTATTTGCATGCCTAGCATCCTGTCTGTTTCTGACTGGAACAAAATAAAATGTCATAATAAAATTCCACGAGGAGCTTCAGAATCCAAGCAATTCCTTCTCTGGTGATCGCTATCATTATAACCTCCATTTATACTTAAGGGACTATTTGAATTCATGTCTTAAAAGGAGAAAACAGTGCTGAATAGTCATGTTCCACAGTACTCCATGTAGCGACTCCAAATGAAGGTAGGTTTGAAAGGTCAGCTCTGAATTTTTCTAGTAGACGAGCATTTCATAATCAATTTCAAAGACAGCTTGTTTTATATTGACCTCAAGGTCTGATCATCAATCAGAACTGCCTGTGATAAGTGTCTATGCAGATTTATGTATGGTGTTCCACATGGATAACTCAGTAGGTGCCATGTTTTACCTCCAGTTTGAACACACTGTTTCATCTTCAGCTACCATCTAACTCACTTTCTATTTTTTGTTCTTTTTTTCCCTTTATTTGACAACTGATCCTTTCCTTTACTCAACTAGTTGATTCCCAATCTACAAATATGACTGCTTTGTACCTTGTATGCAGATCTTGGTTTCTATTGTCATTCCTAAGTTAAAAATGGGTGAAGGACACATTATAAATAAATCTAAATTTAAGATAAGCCTTATAAATCTAAGTTTAAAATGAGCCCAGAGCATCACATGATACCAAAAAGTAAGAAATTTCTAAGTTGGAAAAAAAAACGTTTTAAGGTTAATGCATTTTAAAGGAATGAAGGAACCAACCTGAAATGATGGCTAAATCTAGGACAATTAGAGAAACAAATTAAAAGATAAAAAATTGGATTACAATATAAAGAATAAAATAGTGAATTTTATAATGATAGATATAAATAATTGACTACATTACCATACAGGACAAAAGACATTTTATACAAAATAATTACCAAAAATTGTATAAATACTTCTCAATATAAATGGGGTGTTAATATTCCACCAAAACTCTTATGTTGAAATCTTAATACCCAGAGCTGTGGTACTAGGAGGTGGGGTCTTGGGACAGTGATTAGACCATGAAGGCAGAGCCTTGATCAGTGAGATTATGTCCTCATTAAATAGAGCTGACTTCTACTGACCTGACTTTACTCTGATCTGACTTCTGAAAACAGTCTGCAATCATGTAAGAACACAAGAAATTAGCTGTCTATGAACCAGGAAAAGAGCACTTATGAGATACCTAATCACTCAAAGCCTTAATTTTGGACTATTCAATCCTCAGAACTGAGATAAGTCAATTTCTGTTGTTAATAAAAAATCCTTTAAGAGGCAGTGTGATAGTACTACAGGTAGGGTGCTTGCATTGCATGTAGCTGATCCAGATTCAATCCCTGGCATTCCATTTCCAAAAACTGCAGGAGTGATTCCTGAGTGAAGAAGTAGGAATAAGCTCTGAGAACTACACTGGGTTTGGCCGCAAAACAAAAATAACAATTGTAAAGCACTTTTTCTGTGGTACTCTGTTAATGTAGCCCAGAAAGGCCAAAGACACAGAAGGAAAGAAAAAGATATTTTCCCAACACTTTACTTGAAAATAAACTGGATTTATATATATTTTACAAAGAATGTTGTATGAAAAGAAAAAATAGTACATTTACATGGAAAAACCTAGTGAATACAAATTTAAGCAATATCCAAGGCCAATAGTTCAAATAATAGGTCACATGTGTTACGCATATTTCATCAGATGAAGGGATAAGAAGGGATGATATCTTTATGATATCCATCCCCCAAGTTCATAACCCTAACCTAATCATGAGAAAAACATTGTATAAATATGAGCTGAGGAACATTTTATAAAATACACAAATGTTTTCTTCAAAACTGACAAACTTAAAAAAATACTGTAAAAAGATTAAATCACAGAAGAAACTAAAGATATGTGACAAGTGACGCCTGCCCAGTGATTCCTGACTGTGAGTATTGCCTATGTGTGTTTTTTCAATGTCCTGTCTCCGAAACCTCTTGGGAGTGGGCAAAATGGGCCCAGAAAAATAAATCTCTCAGAGGCTCCAGAAGAGCACAGCTGCTCCACTTTGCTTCATGTCCGCTCACTCTTTCTAACCAATGAACCCCATCACAACACGCAGAAAAATATACACTACAAGCATGACAATGGAGAAACCTCACAGGCAAACACCATGCACAGAGAATGAAGACAATAGCTCAGATAAACTAAAAAAATCCCAACCATATGATTAAACTCTCGAATAAGGAGTTTAGAATAGCAAGATAAAATATTTTTGTAGAACTCAAAAAATGCATAGATCAATCTGGACAGAACACAAAGACAGAAATCAGAAAACTCCAAACTGAAATAACAGATCTGAAAAACATGGTAGCTAAACTGAAAAACTCAGTGGATGGCCTCACCAGCAGGGTAACAGCAGCTGAGGACAGAATCAGCGTTCAGGAAGATGAGATGCAGAAAAACTCAACACAGCAAAAGAAATTGGAAAAGAAACTTAAGACAAATGATCAGGCAATGGAAAAAGTACTCAAGTAATGTGAACAGATGAAAATAGAAGTCTTTGATAAACTCAATAAAAACAACATAAGAATCATTGAAGTCACAGAGGCCCAGGTAGGAGATCTCCAGGAAGAATCAACTGTCAAAGACATCAAAGAGATACTCCCAGAGTTAAAGACTACATGCAATCAAATCCTGCATGCCCGAAGAGTACCAGCTAAAAGAGACCCAAAGGAAAACACCCCAAGACACATCCTTGTTACAATGGCAAAGCCCACATATAGAGATAGAATACTGAAAGCAGCAAGATAAAAAGAGAAATTACATTCAAAGGAGCATCCCAAAGACTTAGAGCAGACATGTCACAAGAAACTCTCAAGGCCAGAAGACAGTGGTGGGATATTGTGACAAGACTGAATGAAATGGATGTCTCACCAAGAATGCTGCACCCAGCCCAACTCACGTTCAGGTTTGAAGGAAGAATACATAGATACCTGGATAAATAACAGCTCAGAAACTTCACAGATGAAAAACCAGCCTTAAAGGAAAAACTGAAAGGTCTACTCTAAGACAAGAGAGACCAACAAACACAGCAAACTTTTCTAGAAAGATAACATTAAATCCTATGACAATCATCTCCCTCAATGTCAATGGACTAAATTTACCAATTAAAAGACACAGAGTGAAAAAATGGGTAAAGAAGATGAATCGAACATTCTGCTGCCTACAAGAAACACACCTGAATAGTCAGAACAAACGAAGACTCAAAATCAAAGGCTGAAGAAAAATCATCCAATCAAAAAACACCCTTAAAAAAGCTGTGGTGGCCATATTAATATCTGATGACACCAACTTTATACTCAAAAAATTTGTATGGGACAAAGATGGACACTATGTACTAATCAAGGGACATGTGCAACAGGAACAAATCAGACTATTAAACATATATGCACCCAGAGAAACCAGCAAATTATCTAATAGAATTACTGACAAATCTGAAAGAAGACATCAATAATAACACAATAATTGTGGAAGACCTCAACACGGCCCTGTCAACACTTGATAGGTCAACCAGACTGAAACCCAACAAAAACATACTAGCCCTGAAAGAGTAATGGAATAAAGAGGACTGTTGATATATATATATATATATATATATATATATATATATATATATATATATATATATATATATATATATATATATATATATATATATGACACACCTTTCCCAAAAACCTGGATACACATTCTTAACCAATGTACATGGGTCATTCTCCAGGATAAACCACATGCTGAAACATAAAACATACCTTCATAAAACAAGAAGATATAAATCTTGCAGGCTACCTTTGCTAACCACAAGGCTCTGAAATTAGATGTGAACTACAAAACCACACAGAAAAAAACTTTAACAATTGGAAATTAAACACACTGCTACTGAACAACCAGTGGGTCAGAGATGAAATCAAAGAGGAAATCAAAAATTTCCTGGAAACAAATGATAATGAAGACACAAACTGCCAGAATCTATGGGACACAGAAAAAGCGGTCCTGAGAGGAAAATTTATAGCTTTACAAGCACACATCAGGAAGGAAGAAGGGGTATACCTGAATAACTTAATGCAGCAACTCATAAAATTAAAAAATGACCAACAAAAGGAACCAAAAATAGGGAGACAGAAGAAAATAACAACACTGAAAGCAGAAATCAATGAAGTGGAAACCCAAAAAACAATCTTAAAGATCAACAAAAGCAGAAGCTGGTTCTTTGAAAAAATAAACAAGATTGATAGACCATTGGCAAAACTCACAAAGAGAGAGAGAGAAACCTGATAACCTGTATTAGAAATGAGAAGGGGGATATCACGACAGATATTGCAGAGATTCAAAGGGTAATCAGATACTACTCTGAGATACTTTATGCTACTAAACATGAGAAGTTAGAAGAAATGGATAAATTCTTGGACACTTATAACCTTCCACAGTTAAGTAAGGAGGATATAGCATATATAAACACCCACATCACTATTGAAGAAATTGAAACTGCAATCAAACATCCGCCCAAAAACAAAAGCCCAGGTCCAGATGGGTTTACTAATGAATTCTTTCAAATCTTTCAAGAGGAGCTACTACCAATCCTAGCCAGGCTCTTCCATGAAATTGAAAAAACGGGAACACTCCCAAACAGCTTTTATGAAGCCAACATCACCTTGTTACCAAAACCAGACAGAGATGCTGCCAAAAAAGAAAATTACAGACCAATATCCCTGATGAATGCAGATGCAAAGATCTTCAACAAAATCCTGGAAAATAGGATCCAATGCATCATCAAGAAGACCATACACTAGACTAAGTAGGTTTCATCCCAGGAATGCAAGGATGGTTTAACATCCATAAATCTATGAATATCATGCACAACATCAACAACAAGAAAAATAAAAATCACATGATTATATCAATAGATGCAGAGAAAGCATTTGATAATGTCCAACACCCATTCTTATTCAAAACTCTCAGAAAGATAGGAATGGAAGGAACCTTTCTCAATCTAGTTAAAGCCACCTACCACAAGCCAATGGCAAATATCCTCAATGTAGAAAAACTAAAAGTCTTTCCTCTAAATTCTGGTTCAAGACAAGGTTGTCTGCTCTCACCACTCCTCTTCAACATAGTACTGGAAGTGCTTGCTATAGAGATCATGCAAGAAAAAAATATTAAGGGAATCCAGATAGGAAAGGAAGAAGTCAAGCTCTCACTGTTTGCAGATGACATGATAATCTACTTAGAAAACCCTAAAGACTCTACCAAAAAGCTTCTAGAAACAATAGACTCATATAGCAAGGTGGCAGGCTACAAAATTAACACACAGAAATCAATGGCCTTTTATATACCAATAATGATAGGGAAGAGATGGGCGTCAAGGAGGCAATCCCATTCACATTAGTGCCACACAAATGCAAATATCTTGGAATCAACTTGACTAAAAATGTGAAGGACCTATACAAAGAAAACTATAAAGACCTGATCCAAGAAATAAGAGAGGACACATGGAAATGGAAACACATACCCTGCTCATGCATTGGCAGGATTAATATCATTAAAATGGCAATACTCCCCAAGCATTGTGATCCCTCTAAAGACACCCATGACATTCTTCAAATAAGTGGATCAAACACTTATGAAGTTCATCTGGAACAATAAACACCCTCGAATAGCTAAAGCACTCCTAGGATAAAGGAAAATGGGAGGCATTACTATTCCCAATTTTAAACTGTAGTACAAAGCAATAGTTATCAAAACAGCACGGTATTGGAATAAAGACAGACCCTCAGATCAGTGGAATAGTTTTGAGTTCTCAGACAATGTTCCACAGACATACAATCACCTAATTTTTGACAGGGAGCAAAAAGTACTAAGTGGAGCAGGAAATACCTCTTCAACAAGTGGTGCTGGAAGAACTGGTTAGCCACTTGTAAAAAAGTGAACATTAGACCCCCAGTTAACATCACGTACGAAGGTAAAATCCAAATGGATTAAAGACCTTGATGTCAGACCTGATACCATAAGGTATATAGAACAAAACATAGGCAAAACACTCGATAACATTGAGACTAAAGGCATCTTCAAGGAGGAAACTGCACTTTCCAAACAAGTGAAAGCAGAGATCAACAGATGGGAATACATTCAGCTGAGAAGCTTCTGCACCTCAAAAGAAATAGTGCCCAGGATACAAGAGCCACCCACTGAGTGGGAGAAACTATTCACCCAATACCCATCAGATAAAAGGCTAAAATCTAAAGTATACAGGGCACTGACAAAACTTTACAAAAAAAAATCTAATCACATCAAAAAATGGGGAGAAGAAATGAACAGACACTTTGATAAAAAAGAAATACAAATGGCCAAAAGGCACATGAAAAAATGCTCCTCATCACTAATCATCAGGGAGATGAAAATCAAAACTATGATGAGATACCATCTCACACCACAGAGATTGGCACACCTCACAAAGAATGAGAGCAATCAGTGCTGGCGGGGATGTGGAGAGAAAGGAATTCTTATGCACTTCTGGTGGAAATGCCATCTACTCCAACCTCTATGAAAAGTGATATGGAGATTCCTCCAAAAACTGGAAATTGAGCTCCCATTCGACCCAGCTATTCCACTCCTAGGGATATACCCTAGAAACACAAGAATACAATACAAAAACCCCTTCCTCACACCTATATTTATTGCAGCACTATTCACAATAGCAAGGCTCTGGAAACAACCAAGATGCCCTTCAACAGACGAATGGCTAAAGAAACTGTGGTACATGGAATATTATGCAGCTGTCAGGAGAAATGAAGTCATGAAATTTTCCTATATATGAATGTACATGGAGTCTATCATGCTGAGTGAAATAATATATATATATATATAGAGAGAGAGAGAGAGAGAGACAGAATAGTCTCACTCATCTATGAATTTTAAGAAAAATAGAAGTCATTTTTGCAACAATCCTGAGACAATGAGAGGAGGGCTGGAACTTCCAGCTCACTTCATGAAGCTCACCACAAAGAGTGGTGAGTACAGTTATAGAAATAACTACACTGAGAACTACCATAATCATGTGAATGAATGAGGGAACTGGAAAGTCTGTCTAGAGTACAGGTGGGGGTGGGGTGGGATGGAGGGAGATTTGGGACATTGGTGGTGGTGGGAATGTTTCACTGGTAAAGGGGGGGAGTTCTTTACATGGCTGAAACCTAATCACAATCATATTGTAATCAAGATGTTTAAAAAGAAAAGAAATCTTCATTCAAAAAAAAAGATATGTGACAAGTAAATGGAATTGTGTTACTGGTTTGGATCCTCGTGAACATTAAAAGAAAAACTATAAATTTGAGAAAACTATGAAGTTTATTTAATAGAAATGTGATTTAAAAATTAAAGCTGAATAGAAATGTGCTATCTCTCCGGCCCCTGATTAAATCTAAAATTAATTTAAAATCCTTTAAATTAAAAGAAAAAATAATTCTTGCTTTTTAACTTTGTCTTTATATTTGACTTTAATTTACCTCTAAAGTGTGGTGCAAAATTAAGGGAAAGTACATGAAGATAACAATAATTTCAAGAATGGAATATGCTATCTATAAATTTCAACTATAAGACACATATAAAATCCACATTTTTCAAAGTGTAAATATATTTGTTTTTAGTATCTTTGCACTTATGAAATTATCATCACTAATTTCACTGAAGATACATTCTTATCATCACTCAAGGCATCCATATCCAGTAAGAGTCACTCCCTATCTTCTATGACAATCATTAATCTATCTTGTGTATTCCTGTATGTGCCTCTTATGGACATTAATTTAATTAAAATTACACAAGTGGCTTTTTAAGTAGATCTTCTTTCACTGATGTTCATCCAGGTACAGCATGAATCACACTACTTCATTACTTTGATGGGTATTTGGGTCCATTCCATTTGGGGATTATTGATAATGGTGTTTCAAGAAATTATTTTACAATGTTTTGTACTAACTAAATGTACTAACATACATTTTTTAAAGTATGCCTAGTGCTAACATTGCTATAGAAGTTGATTACTCAATATTTAACCTTTGAAGAAATTCAGTTTTTCAGAGTGGTTTGTACTATTTACATCTTCACCAGTAATTCATGAGAATTCCTATTTTTCCACATACTGACCAATATGATTATTATCCTTTTAATTACAACCATTCTAGAGAAATATGTCATTGTGGTTTTGATGGCTAATGATGTTGAGTAAGTTTTTATGCATTTATTAACTAGTTCTGAATCACTGTTAAAGAAATGCTTGTTCATATCCTTTGTCCATTTTAATAATATAGTTGTCTTCTTATTGTCTGACTATAATACTTGTTTATATACTGTAGACAGCAGCTTGTTTCCAAAACATGAATTGCAATATTTTTCTCAGTCTATGAATCACCCATGGATTTTTACTTGTGTTTTTTGATTGAGATAACATTAATTTACATGATTGTATATATTTCTGAAGTACCATTTCATGCCTCTTGAGTGTAGGTTACCATGCTATGAGCAAAATACCAATGTTTATCGAAGTATATTAGAAGGATCCCCTTCCACTCTGGTAACTGTAGTTCTGTTGTCTGTGTCCCAGTTTTGTTACGATAGTTTTGCTTTGCTTTTAATCCCACATATCAATGAGATAATCCAATATTTGTCTTTCTTTTTTCTTTGAAAAGTTCA
Source organism: Suncus etruscus (assembly GCF_024139225.1). Taxonomy (NCBI): domain Eukaryota; kingdom Metazoa; phylum Chordata; class Mammalia; order Eulipotyphla; family Soricidae; genus Suncus; species Suncus etruscus. The sequence goes on from NC_064850.1 coordinate 24,677,492, forward strand.
CTCTAGTAATATATATATTTATATATCATTTATGTAGTTACAAAAGGCAACATTTCATTTGTCTAATGGCTGGGTATTTCATTATGTGTATATGTATATATGTAAATATATATAAATAGCACATAATCTTCATATATTTACATATTATTAAGCATTTGAATTATTGAAATATATTGGCTATTGTAAACAGCACTGTAATAAAATAGGTGCATAGTTATCTTCTCAAATAAGTGTTTCTCTGTATTCTGGATAGATACCTAGGAGAATTCATGACTTTTTTGTTGGTTTTTGGGCCACACCCGGTGACACTCAAGGGTTCTCCTGGCTGTGCACTCAGAAATCGCTCCTGACTTGGGGACCATATGGGACGCCGTGGATTGAACCGAGGTTCGACCTGGGTCAGCTGCGTGCAAGGCAAACACCCTACCACTAAGCAATCACTCGGCCCCAAATTGATGAGTTTTTAATACTGAGAGTTCTCTATACTGTTTTTCATTAAATAAAATTAAAATCCCATCAAAAAAGGGTTTCTGGACCAGAGAGATATACAGTGGGTAAGATGTTTGTGTTGTGTACAGTGGACCTACGTTTGATCCCTGGTGCCACACATGACCCCTGAGCACTTCTAGGAGTGATCACTGAGCATAGAACCAGCAGTAAGCCCTGAGCAAACAGCTGTGCCATCTTTCCCAAAAGGAGGGTCTCTATTTTCCCCCACAGCTGCCAACACTTATTGTTTCTGGACTTTTTGATATAAAACATTCTACATTCTCTCTCTGTCTCTCTCTGTCTCTCTCTCTGTCTCTCTCTGTCTCTCTGTCTCTGTCTCTTCTGTCTCTCTCTCTCTCTCTCTCTCTCTCTCTCTTGCATTAACCTTTCTATCTCTCTCACCTCTAGTCTTTTTATTGGGTTTATTTTTGGTTTTGGTGCTCAGGGGTGATTCTTCCTGCTCTGTACAGGAATTACTCCTGGATGGCTCAGGGACCATATGGGATGCCACGGATCCATATGGCAAATATCCTTCCCCTGCTATAATATTGCTCAGACCCTTCTAGTTTTTTCTTATATTTTATTTTATATTATATCTTTAGTTAAGGTACAAATGATACACCATGATTACAAACATGTTTGTAGTTAGGTTTCAGTTATAAAAAGAACACCCCCGGAGCCGGCGAGGTGGCGCTAGAAGTAAGGTGTCTGCCTTGCAAGCGCTAGCCAAGGAAGGACCACAGTTCGATCCCCCAGCGTCCCATTTGGTCCCCCCAAGCCAGGGGCGATTTCTGAGCGCTTAGCCAGGAGTAACCTCTGAGCATCAAATGGGTATGGCCCCCCAAAAAACAAAAAATACAAAACAAAAAAAAGAACACCCCCTTCACCAGTGCAACATTCACACCATCAATGCCCTCCATCTACATATTCCCCCACTCCCTGCCTGTATACAAAACAGGTATTCTTCTTTTCTCACTTATTAACATTGTCATGATAACTGTTAGTTTAATTGTTTCTCTAACTGCACTCACCACTTTGTATGAGTTTCATATAATGAGCCGATCCTTACAGTCCTCATCTCTATTGTCTCTGGGTATTATTACAATAATGTCTTTAATTTTTCTTAAAACCCATAGATGAGTGAGACTATTCTATCTCTCTCCCTCTAACTTACTTCACTCAGTATAATAATTTTCATGTCCATCCATGTGTAGGAAAATTTTATGACTTCATCACTCTTGAGAGTTGCATAGTATTCCATAGTGTATATGTACCATAGTTTCTTTAGCCATTCATGTGTTGAAGGGCATCTTGGTTGTTTCCAAATGCCGGCTATTCTAAATATTGCTGCAATGAATATAGGTGTGCAGAGGACATTTTTATATTGCAATATAGACATTATCATAGGAATCAGCTGGTGTTTAACATTTTTTTATATTTATCACCTTGGTATTATGCTAAAGGACTATTTTGTCTTGTATTTACTGGTCATTTATGTATCTAATTTGCTGACAAGTCTATTCATCTCTCCCTTCACTTTATTTATTTATTGATTGATATATTTTTGGGTCATATCCTGCTGCACTCAGGGGTTACTTCTGGCTCTGCACCGAGAAACAGCTCCTGGCAGGCTGAGGGGACTATATGGGATGCCAGGAACCTAACCCAGATCCGTCCCGGGTTGGCCACCTGCATGGCAAATGCCCTACTGCTGTGCTATCACTCCAGCCCTCTCCCTCCAATTTCTGTTAAAATTTTACTTTCCTGATGCTAAGTTTTGTGTGTGTCTTAAATATCTTGGTTATTAGCCTTTTGCCATGTGTATTATGAGTAAAGACTTTGTTCACTTAGTAGAATTTCTTTATGTTTTAGGAATAGTTGTTTGAAATGTGAAGAAGCTTTTAAGTTTGAATATAGCCCCCTTTTATTTTGGTCCTTCTGCCTTTTGGAATTAAATCCAGTAATTCATCATTAAAGCTAATATCATGAAGTATTTCACCTAAGTTTTCTACAAAGAAATTCATGGTTTCAGGGCTAATATTCATGCCATGAATCCTTTTGAAGTTAAATTTTGTGCATGGTGTGAGATGGTAACCCAATTTTATTCATATGCTTATGTCTACCAAGATTTTCCAATATTATTAAAGAGACTTTTCCTTATGTAATGCATGTTCTTGGCTCTGTTGTCATGTTTATGCTAGTTATATAATCCTAGGTTATCAATTCAATGATTGATCTGCGTGTCTATTTTGATTTCTACAGCATTCTCATTTTGATACTGTAGTTATATATTTTAGCTTGAAGTAAGGGACAGATTTTTTATTTTTTCAGCAGTGTCTTTTAGTACATAAAGGTTTTTAAATTTCATAAAGTCTAGTCATTTTTATTTATTCTTTGATTTTACTTTGGTAGTAGTATCTGAAAAACAACACTGACTTCAGGGTAACAAAGATTTACATCGATATTTTCTCCTAAGGCATTTTAATTCAAGCTCTTACAGTTAGATAAGAGTTCATCTTGATTCATTTTGAGTTTGTTTTGTTTGAGGTATGGATGCTGTGCTATGTTTCAAATAAAATATTGGAAAGGGGTTCTCTCCATATGAAGACTGATTCCACTTGAGAGTCTCAGAAAACCATGCTGGTGTTTCAATTCAAAGGCCTATGGATCCAAAAGAAAAAAATTTATATAGTTTCATAACAACTATTGGTCATAGAATCAAAATCCAAGACTGAAATATTCATTTTACCAGTTACTAAGCTTGTGGAAATTAATTTTACAATTTTTTCCCTTTATGGAATTTCTGTTTTCTCACTAGTGTTTTAAGAAAATTTGAATATTCTCTCAGAATATCATTTATATTCTAGTGCCAAAGAATTTCAATATTAAATTTAAGAATTAGTCTTTATTTTCTAGAGTAAAGTAAAATGTATGGTGCTTTAAAGAAAAGAAAAGAAAAGAAACAGTGATAAAGGAACATTCAGGATGTGATAGGTTGCTAACTGAATGGTATGATGGCTTCATTGTTCTATTTAATTTTTATTCATTTTTAGTAAATTGAAAAATAGTCGATGAAAGAAACTGGTGCTTGTAATTACCATTATCTTTGGTTGCCACATAAAACAATATCACCTTTATATAAAGGAAAATTCTTAAATTCAAGAAAATTGCTTTATGAAAAATGTCTTGCTTGTTCTCTGTTTTTTGTTTTATGTGTCCATGTGTGTTTTTTCACATGGCCATGAATCAGTATGGATTCCTCATCTGGTGTTTTGGAAAGCACTGAATCAGACCACAATGCTGAGAAGTTAGAACCACAAAGGCTCAGGTGTATGATTAAGTCTTTTCTTTTCTTTTTTTTTTTCATAAACACAGAGAACAATTGCATGGGTGAAAGGAACTAGATGTTCTCAGTTGGAATTCTGTTAGGTGCCAAACTTCTTTCAATAAACCACAGAGTGTTGGGCTACAGGGCAATAGTAAAGCCCCAGCTTTATTCACAATATAGTAAATATTTCACAAAGTTCTTAGAACTACAGACTAAATAAAAATAACTGTGAGATGGGGAAAAAGGAGATGGCAAGCTATCATTTCCTTTTCTGATTTTCTCTTTGTTTTTTATTATTGAAATTATGCATGGACTCTGGTATATTGTAGAATGTTCTAATTCCATGTTAAATGAAAAATTAATTAAAAAATAGAATACAACGAATAAAATTCATTAATAAAATCATTTATAAAATCCAATGGACTAGAACTGTGTTGTAAATTTTCAGTATGTATAAAAATAATTATAATTCCTCAAACATAGATTTTTAAAAATAGTAAATAGGTGTTATTCTCCTTTTTTCTTTGGACTGTTAATTATCTCTAGCCCAATAATACACTGATTACTATGAGTCTTCATTCATAGTGAGTCTCCACTGACTCAGTAAACTTTAGGTACTGTTTCCAAGCAGAGGATAATAAGAGTGAAAATTCTGCAAAATTCGGACACTTTCAGATGTATATATATATATATATATATATATATATACATTTTGATACATACATATCAAAAATGAATTTGAGGCTCACTCTTCAAGTCCTTGTTCTCTCTCCAACTTTCTAAATAAGTTTCAGTAAAACTACCTTGCTTTATCAAAAATTTGATATTACATTTGAATTTGAATTGAGTTTGACATTACAATATTACAATTTTAAATGTTTCCTAAATTTCTTTATATTAATTGCATTTCATATATCAATTATATATTTTTTCTGAGCAGTTCTCTGAACGTTCACGAACTGTCTCCAATGCTTTTTTTGAATATCAGGTAATAATTTTTTAAAAAATATTGAATTTAAAAAAAGAAAAAAAAGAAAATAAATAAATAAATAAAATTTTGAATTTACAAGGAATATATGTTTTATAAATAACTAAGTTTAATTTTTAACAAAATGTATCAGTCATAAGAAACATTTTATAATGGAGAATTGAGAATTTGAATGAACTGATTTCCTCAGCTTCCTCCCTTTGCCCTATCCACAGACACCATTTCTCACCAACTGTCCTTTACCACTAGAGTTTGGATCATTTTCAATCACTCATCAAGTATTTATTGGGTATGTTCCAAGTGTTAGGCATTGTTTGTATTGTACATACACTGCATTGAAATAACCACAGAACAAAAATAAAAGTTAAAAGACATTTGATACTTAAATGCCAAAGAGAGTCAAAATTTCAGGAGAACAGAGACCTGCAAGAGCATAGTTCTTGAGACTGGAAATTGCTTGGCTTGATAAAAGAAATAAAAAGTTAGAAAGACTGAGAAGGATGACATGGAAGAGATCATTAGCAGGGAAGAAAACATTACAGAGCCAGAACATGCAGACTTATCCAATATGTGAATTACCAATGATCGTCCAGATAATAAAACCATTTGATCTTCAGTGAAATACATAAATTTCATTTCAGCACTCACACCACTGAACACTAATTTATCCTTTCTGTCCTGTGTTCTAATGTCCTATACTTGTCTCATGGATTTTCCTTTTTACTCTTACGTAGGTTCACATGTTAATAGCTTTAATGTGACCCTACTCACTTTTATATCCATCAGGATAGGGGTTGTTTCTTTAATTTTTATAACCCATTCAAAGCTGAAGTTGTATCAACTAAATCCCCATCATTTAGCTGTGCTACTAGCAAAAGTCTGTTTTGCTAGATGACTTTGACACTGACTGGCAGCTGAATTTTCAAGTTCTACAAATAACGTATTCGCTTACTTGGCTGAAAATCTTCCCATCTGTTTCATAGAGATCTAAAATACCTACTTCCTGCCCCCTCCATCAAACAACCAGGGTGGGCAAGTCAAAAGGTTGTGACTTTAGAGCTAAGTTCATTTTTCTGGTGCCAAATTCACCTGTCTCGAAGCTTAACATTTATTTTTCAACTACAATTCTCACTTACAAGAACTGGCAGAAATCCAGATGAAATCACCATTCATACCCCAAGAAGTCCCTATATAAGTCCCTATATAGATCCTTTTCTCAAAATTTATAGCTTTCTGTCTTGTACATTTATCATTAAGTAAATTATAACTAATAAAATTAATTGTATAGGGGCTGGAGCAATAGCACAGCAAGGCATTTGCCTCATACACAGCTAACCCAGGACTGACCTGGGTTCTATCCCCCACTTCCTATATAGTCCTCCAAGCCAGGAGTGATTTCTGAGCCCAAAAAATCAAACAAATGATAATAATAATTTTATAGTAGTCTATGGATAAACTATGCATATGCTCTGAATGCTAAAAACAAATATGTCATAATTCAATGGCAGGGGCTTCAAAAGTTAAGGGGGAAAGTCAGAGTTCTTTGAGGTCAAGTTTTAGGTATTTTACTGAAATGACAAATACATGACAAATTCCTGGCCATGTTCACATCACTCTGGATGAGAATATTCAAAGGGGTAGAAAAGATTGGACAAATGTATCATCATAATTCTATAATGAAGTGAAATTTGTTTTATCTCATCATGACTCTAAAATTAACTAAAGTCTCATCACTATAGATCTTTTTAATAAAAAGGTGCATTGTAGTCAGAAAAGTAGCAAGAAGAGAAATTTCTCCAAAATATAAATGTTTCTCAGAAAATAAAAGTATTTGTCTTTTTTTGTTTGTTTTTGGTTAGGGGCCACCCCCAGCAGTACTTAGAGCTTCTCCTAGATTTATGTATTCTCCTGGCAGCGCCACAGAGGACCATAAATGGTGCAAGGCATTAAATTGGAGTTAGCCACATGCAAGGCAAGTGACTTAATTGTTGAACTATCTCTCCAGTTTAAGGAATAAATTTATATTGGGTTTATTTGACACCAGTGCAAAAGCTACACAGAAAGACTTATGCTGTAAGAACAGCAAGTGGAAAAAAAATTCTCTGCTCTGAAGCAAAAACTAAGTATAATGACTTTGCTCAGAAATGACAATCCTAACTAAAATTAAGGACCTGATTTTATTCTTCTAAAAAGAAGCAAATAGCAAAGAAGCATTTTCTATTATAATAAAATAATAATATAGACTGTCATGCCAGCAAGGTGAATTTATGTAAAGAGTTTGAAGTATGTAAAGAATTTGAAGTTCGAAGTATATGTAAATAATTAATTTGCTTACTAAGTTTATTAGACAGGAATTTCCCTTAGTTGGAATAGAGTCACAACAAGGAAAATGATGAAAACAACCAGCAGCACTATTTTTCTTGACATTATAAAGTAAAGCTGGGCAGTTTCAGATATTTATACATCTAGGAGGAGGAAAAAGGAAGCCTTTTGGACCCTGAATCACTGAGAAGTGTGATGCACTGATGCAGACAAGGAAGGAGTAGACAATTTTAGTATTTCAAGTGGGGTTTTCTTCAGACAATGTGCATAGACATTTGTCATTGATTTTGGGATTGCACACAGAGATACTCAGAGTTTACTCCTGCCTCTGTGCTCAGGATTTACTCTTGGCAGTGCTTTGGGGACCAAATGGGATGCTAAGGATCAAACCCAGGCTGGCTTCATGCAAGATGAGTGTTTTACCCACTGTACTATTGCCCCAGCCCTGAGAGACCTTTTTATTATGTTTTATTTTTTAACTTCATTTATTTTTAGTTTTGTGGCCACACCCAGCAGCGCTCAGGGTTTCTCCTGGCTCTGAGCTTAGAAATCACTCCTGGCAGTCTTGGGGACCATATGGGATGCCAGAAATTGAACCCGGGTGCAAGGCAAATGTCCTACCACTATGCCATCTTTCTGGTCCCTGAGTGACATTTTTAAATAAACGTATTTTTAGAATGGGAATGTTTATACGAAGGGAGGGCTTCGAATGTGTAAGGTCAGAGGTGTAAAGAAAAAAACCTCTATCCTCTCCTGTTTTTCTGTGAACCTAAAGCATTTTTTAAAATATAAGTTCTAGGGCCAGGGAAATAACACAGCATGTAGGGCATTTGCCTTGCATGTGGCTGACCTAGGTTAGATTCCCAGCCTTTCATATGATCCCTGAGCCTACCAGGAGTGATTCCTGAGCCCAGGATTAACTCAGGATTAACTTCTGGCTGCTGGGTGTGTTCCCCCCAAATAAACAAAACAAAAAAGATGAGTTGAATACATATATATATATATATATATATATATATATATATATATATATATATATATATATATATATATATATTAGGTTCCATTGTCTTACTTGTCTGTCACTGCCATTTGTCCAGAGGACCAAAGAATGTATGTGTAGGAAGACAAATATATAAACATCACATTTCAAAATTACATTCAAGATGATTTGTTCACTTTAAGTTCTTCAGACTTAAATAATGAAATTCCCCCAAAATTCATGCATGAATTTTCACTCTAGTAAACTAAGGAAGCCTGGTTTGTTAACATAAAAACAACTGATATTAAAGATGCTTATGATATAACATTTTATATTATCTTCTCATTGCCATCCCCAGAACTCCAAAATACTTTTAAGACATACGGACTATGGCCCAGATTACCTTTATGCCCTAGAATATTACAGGTTAAAAACATCAAAATAAGTCTTTGAATAAAATGCCTGACCTCATTGATTTTTTTGGAGAGGCTCTTACTTGGTTGAATTTAAGTTAAATGTGGCTCTTTGTTATGGCTTCAAGAGGCCGACAGTCATTTCTAACAAGCACAAATTATTCAAAGCATGACCCTAAATGCTGTATTTCAAATAGTGAAAGAAAACAAGCTATCCTCTAACCTACTTCGCATCACAGGAAGAGAAGCTGTGTGAAAAGAGAATCACAAAAGGACAACCTGACCCAGAGATTCTCGCCTTCACCGGGACCCTCCTCCCAGCATTAGTGGGTCTCTGGATGGGCCAGTTGCACAAATACAAGAAGATCAGGCCAGCATCCTGGAAGGGGGGAGGGCGCTTGGTATCACCCTCCTAGGATAGCTCTTTGCCAAGTTCTAGTTAACCCAGTTACAGTAAAGCCATTGTAGACTCTTTAGTGGAGCAAGCCTCAAATCTACATGGCATTCACGATTTTTTTTGATGGCCATGGCCACAGCCAGTAGCTGCAATTTAGTGGTTTACACATTATCATGAAAGGGGGCAGGCAAAGGCTCAAGAACAGTGGATTTTACGGCAATAGGAAATAGGACACATTTTGTGCAGTGGCCAACTCCTTTGCATTTCTGAAGATGAAATGCCCCCTAGATCAAAGTGACAAAGTGGTTAGGATATTCACGGGACAGAAGACAAAGGGAGTTCATTCATTGCCCAAAAAACAGCCTCTGTTAAGTATTTAGAAGTTTAATAACAGTACTTACATGAGAAGCAGAATGCAAGAGGGCAAACTGAAAGTGTGCACAGTTTAACAGAAACTGGTCATTCTTCCTAAGAATTGGCCATTGTTGATGAAATTACCCTCATGTACTGATTCATTTTTGCATACAGGTAAGGAGCACCTACTAGCTGAGGCACTGAACTAGGTATAAGGAGCGTAGCTGTGTTTAACAATAGCTTCTAGATTTAAGGACCTTGCTAGCCTATGCAATAATTTAATGCATTGGCACATGTATTTATAATATTGTTCCAAAATTGGGTGTCAGACCACATGCACAACGCTTGCAAAGGGGATGGACAAAACCTGTGTAAATTTAGCCAAATACTCTCCTCAGGGGGATAAAAGGCTTGTGGTTAAAGAGGAAAGAGAGACTATTTCTTTGGCGGTATTTGCTGGAATTCTGTTTCCCTTTCCACGTGTCTCTACCCTGCCAGTGGAGAAGTTGGGGGTGGGAGGGCTTTCCTTCTTACTCCTTGCCAAATGTAAGACAATTTTAAGAGAATCACTCGGGGCACTTGGCCTGTATCCATTCAGAGATTGTAGGGGTACTGGGTCTGATGCAAGACCCAAATTGGAAAAAGACTTCAGGCAAGAAGCTGGCAGAAGCTGCTGGAAGTTTGTGATTTATGGGCCATATTGAGAGCAAATGGTGCTTCCACGGATGACAGACATGAGGACACATAAATGCTTCCCAAGCACTACATGTGGTCCGCAGCACATAGAAAACAGCTGTTCAGCTGTGAAACAGGTCCTTTACCAACAGGAATGCCTAGAGAGATTGAGTTTTAAAGGCCTGGAAGGGGATTGGAGAAGCATCAAATAAAGCTATTTTATGCCTGTTCCTGTGCCTGATGGAGAGATGAGGGAATCAAGAAAGTTTAAATCTCATTAAGATACATGAAGGCCAAGTACTATTAAGATAAATTTTATATCAATTTAACATTTTATAGAACCTAAGACATAAGATAACCTAGGACTTACTACTAAGAATTGGCAAATGATATGGATTATAGAAGTTAACTCAAACTCGGTTAACGTGCACTTGGTTCACTATTTTCTTTATAAGTGAATCATGGGACCAGGAAGTAACTCAGTGATCAGGGGTGCATGTCTTGCTTATATGCAGGATACCAAAATTCTATCCCTGGCAGCAATTAGCTCTTGACCAAGAATTCCCTAGAGGCCCCCACATTCAATGTGTCCGAGCAGCACAGCATCTCTGAGCCTTGGATTGAACCACTTATTTATTACCAGAAATAACTCCTAGACTTGCTGAGTATTGCTTCAGTGCTCCCATACACTCTACAATCATAATGAAACTATAAAGCTTTGCTTCCTATTTCCTAGAGAAATTGAGATGGTGTAGAGATGAAGTTAATTCTCTGATCTTAGTCCAATTTTCTCCAATCTTAGTCTTTAAAATGGTTAGGTAAGAACATTCAGAGAAGACAGACTCAGTCTCTATACCCAGGAGCCCTTTCTTGTTTACCACATTAGTTCTCCTCTTCCCCCACTGCTTTGCTTTTCAATCCCTTTGATTGCTTAACCAAACAGACCCTAGTCTGTCCCCTTGATCTCAAGGCTCTGTTCTGCTGTATTTCATAGATGGCTAAAGTATGATACAGAGATCAGGGTCTTTATTCCTCTCTTTTGAAGTCCAAAGTGTGTGGCTCAATCACCACAATATGCTGGTTATTGCAGTAACAGAAAAGAAACCCTCATTTCCTGCTTCAATAATGACGCTATTTTGACTACACTACATTAACTGGAAGATAGAAAGCAAATGGAGTGTGGGTTCTCTCCGTCTTCCTCTCTCCCTGCCACTCTCCCCGCCTCCCTTCCCCAACCCACCCCCATCTCTCTCTCACACACACACATACATACACACACTGAGGATCAATAGTACAGAGGGCAATTTTATTTGGTATCAGGCATCATGATCAACAACAACAAGTTATTGGGAAGCTTCAAAGAAATTTATAGGACTACTTCATGTGCGATAAATTAGTACCATATGTCATGAATCAAATAACTGATTAAGCAAACCAAGAATGTCATGAAAGTTTTATTAATGTTCATGTCATCTCTGACTAGGAAAAAAAATCACTCTATTGAGTAGTTTCTGAAAAAAAAAAAAAACTTCTTAATCTCCAATCACCTGGATTGCTTTAGTGAATTAGCATATAAATCTTAAGGGTTTAGTACCCAGTTGTGAGAGATATGTCAAACTATGGGAATTGTCTACAGCATTACATTAGCATTAAATTTGAGCTCTGAGGGGTTCCTTTTTCTATCACAGATATTAATCCATGTTTTTTTTTCAGGCATCAATCTTAGATAAGAGTAAAGAATGGGGGCTGGTGAGGTGGCGCTAGAGGTAAGGTATCTGTCTTGCAAGCGCCAGCCAAGGAAGGACCGCAGTTTGATCCCCCAGCATCCCATATTGTCCCCCCAAGCCAGGGGTAATTTCTAAGCGCTTAGTCAGGAGTAACCCCTGAGCATCAAACGGGTGTGGTCCGAAAAACCAAGAAAAAAAAAAGAGTAAAGAATAAATAAGTCCTTATTCTTACATATTCCAACCTCACACCAAGGCCTACAGAGGGTCCTTGCTCTAAAAACATGGGCATGAGAAGAATAATCACTGCCAAGGGACTCTCCTGCTTTTTATTTAATCAGCATGATAAAGACATACAAGCTCAAATAAGACACCTGGGTCCACCCCTGCCAAGTGTTATTTCAATTGCAAAAAAAAAAGGGCAATTTTTCCATAACATGAATAATAAAAAATATGTACTAATGAGATTTACGCAATATTGGAAAGAAGGATTATGAATAGGTAATTACACTTTGGGAAGATTTACAGATTTCAGCCAGTTAAGCCTCAGGGTATGATTATCTCATTAGTCCTGTGCACTCAGAATAAATATAGAATAGATTGGGTGTGACCAGTGCACACCACATTTTGCCAAAATCTTGTAAAGTACAAGCTGTGGATTTAGAAGGGTATGTACCAAAGGTGACCTAAGTGGATTTTGTGCTTATGATAGGAAAGAAGCATCTGGCAGAGCATGCTCTCCAGGTTCAGAGTCGTCCACCAATCTGCCATGTTGTCAGGCTTCCAAACAAATCACATCATTTCATCCTCATATTCAGCACCCACTGCTCACAGTACTTCAAGTTCTTTCTACACCACACAAAAATGATGGTTCTATCTCTTCCCTAGGTTTCTTTTATGATTTGTTTCACTAGCTGTCCCCTGCAAATTTCTTTTTCATCTAATTTTACTCCTGGGTGGGAGGGGGTTCATGAGCAGTATGGGCTCACTGAAAGATGAAGCCAATGCTTTGGTTCCCATTCAAATAAAAGAGTTGTTCAGGAGAGAAAGAGCTCAGAAGGGGCACAAGAATTCTACTTGAGAAGAAAATAACCCTCAAGAGCAAAGAGGACTAAAATAAACCTCAATAATTAGCAGAAATCTCATTAATAATGCTTAACATGAAAGGAGTTTGTATCCTGTAGTGGACTCTGTTTTTAAGAGATTTACCTGTGTAATCTAATCTAATTTGTTCAAGAAAATCATGAGAGAATCTTCCAGAATTACCAGTTTTAGAGTGAAATAAATCAGTTATTCAGTCCTAAAACGTTAGTGCCAGATAGGTCTATTTAACAATCATGATAAATTACCCATTCTATTCATCCTTTTATAGTTAGTTATGTAATAGATATCCTTATATAGGGTAACTAGAAGAGAGGGTCTGATATTTACTCTTATTGGGCCACTTTAAAAGTAATTTTTCTATTATTCTATATCAATGTATATATACTTTTATTCACTTACATTTTATCCATCTTGTTTTATTTTCCTACCAGATTTCAGTCTCTGTACCTTGAGATTACAAACTACATTTTCTTATTCATTTTTATTTTCTTAAAAAAAAATATCTGGTTAACACATTCAATCTTCTGGCCACAACCACTCTCCAAGTGAGAAGTTTATGGAAGAGATTATGGAAGGCTCCTAAAAAACAAGTCTGAATTGTCTTCTTACAAAACAGACATTTTGTTGCTTAGTGTTTTCTATCCAAAACTAAGATCTCATTGTTCAGACTTGTAATGGACTGGGTGCTCCTAATGCAGCAGCACCGCACCCATGCATTACCTCAGGGATGTTTTCTTTCTTTTCAGATCTAGATCTTTAAGGTAATGTTAGGTTCTAGTAGACTTGGAACTTTGTTCTTAGTCACAGATTAAGAAGAAAAGTGTTCCACATTGATGGAAAGTCATCGGGTTCTGAATCTATTAATATAATGGAGTCAGTTTCTCCTAGAGGAAGAGAAGTGTAATTATTACCTCATTATACATTCTTTAATACATATTAGGTATTTATTATGCGCCATTATATTGACTCTATACAGCTCTTTACAATTATCTTTTTTTTCCTCTGAATTTCAAAACGTTTATTTAACAGACAAAAGAAAAGAGAGAAAATGCCAGGAAATCTCCACAATACAGAAGAAAATTTCTAAATGTGTTTCCCTACACAAATATTTTATATTTAATCCTTATACAAAAATAATTTGAAATTTTTACTGAGATCTATGACTGACTCTTTGTAAGGTAATTAATAGGCTCCAGAGTAACATAGTTTTGTTTTGTTTACTTTAGGTTTAGTTTTCTTTCTTTTTTTTTTAAATTTAAACTCTGTGGCTTAAAGACCATACTTTTAAGAGTGGAAACAGGACCAACAACTATTGGATTCTAGTAAGTCTGTCCTCTTGGCCACTATCCAACATGACCTTCTACCATACTAACATTATCTTAAAGATAGGATTGCCAATGTATGCCAATCTAAGAGTATCTGTGGAAGCTGCCAACTTTTATAAAGGTCTTCTGTACGAAGGTGCATTGTCACCTGGATTTAATTTCTCTCATATTGCTGCTAATTCAAAATGAATGACCTGACCTTAGCTAGAAATGTACGGGGTAGGCACTTAGGACACCTCTCATACCCATTAGTGATTTGAAGCCACTGCATATGATCTGGCATAGGAACTACCTCTATCTTATGTGTTTGATAATTCATATATATAATCAACCTCAGAATGATAGTGTGAAGTATAATCTAGGAATAATATAGAACTAATTACGGACCAGAGCAGTGGTACGGCATTTGCTTTCATGAGGCTGACTCAGGATGGACATTGGTTAGATCCCCTGGCATCCCATATGGTCCCCAAGCCAGGAGCAATTTCTGAGTGCATAGCCAGGAATAACCCCTGAGTGTCACTGGGTGTGGCCCAAAAACAAACAAAGAAATATATAAACAATATGTAAATGTATTTTATATATTATATTATATATTTATTTATAAATTATTATTATGTAATATATGAATTATGTATATAAATATATATTTATATATTTATAATAAAATATATATTATTTATATATAGTATGTATATAAAAGTAATTGAACACAGAGCCTCTGAGCAGTGTCTAGTCTAGCTTAAATGCCTCCTAAATATATTTTGAATCCAAAGAGCTATCCCAATAGACTAAGTTTATGCTTTAGGTACAGAAGGCACAGGCCCAATTTCTACCATTTTATCTTTTTATGATACCCCAAAATTGATCTCTAGAGCACAGAGCTGGGTGTAGACCTTAATCACTGCTGGGCATAAGAGAAAAAAGTTTTTTTTAATTATCATTTGTGGCACTGTTACTCTAAAATAATGAATGTAAATAAAATTTTAAAATATTGTACATTGAATGATAATAAGAAATTAAATGAAAAGTTGAATAAATTAAGCATGTAAAAATTAAGACTATAAAGACATAGCTAGCTAACTAAAGATAGAAGAAATCCAGATTCTAGATTCACTTAAAATAATAGCTTTATGGAAGTTCTATCCTAAAGTTTCCTTAGAAATCAAAGAAGTAAGTCATTCTATTACCTTTATTCTCCTGGTGAGAAAAAAAATAAGGCCCAGTGGATTGAATTAACTTATTCAGGATCATCTAAGTGTCAGTACCAGAGGCAGAGCCAAATTTTGTTATCTGTTCTCAAATGTGTCTTTTATTTTTTATTCTTTTCTTCACCTTGTTGGTTCCCTGTGTCGTTTTAGTTATGACCCATTTCCTTCAAAATTATATTTTTCATTAAATACCACTTTGGCTCATTCTGCAGGAAATCCACATTCAACTTCCACTCCTAACACTGACTGTTTATGGAATAAACCTTTTTTTTTTTTCTGGCTGGCCCCCTGGTGTAACCTTAATCAGCTGTCTGGCAGACATAGTCTCTTCTCTCTCTCTCTCTCTCTCTCTCTCTCTCTCTCTCTCTCTCTCTCTCTCCTCACACACACACACACAAGGGCAATAACTCTACTGGTGACAGATGTACTCTACAGCGTAGAGACAAGACACCCTCCAAATTTTACAATTCGGGAAGCCTTGTATCTCAGCCAGTTACTTTTTTAAGCACCTGGAAGCTACTGGCAAGTGATGTAACATGCTCTCTTTTGATAAAAAGCCAGAGACAAGATTAAATATTGGTCTTTCTCATGGACATTTAGCCAGAAGTCAAACATTACCTTCCCTCTTTACTATGGTGAAGTAAAATATTTGTGTCAGAAGGTTCCAGTGTATTTCATCAGCCTCATTTTTTCCTTTGCATAGAAACTCCTCTGATGGTGTCCATCAACTGATGTCATTGTGTTGACTACCTACCAGCAGAAGTTGACTGCCCTGAAACTGCCCTGATCATCACACATTCAGGGAGCAAAGGAAATTGCCTCACAAGTGCCAATGAGGAGGAGAGGTGTGTTTGCACCTTCTGTAGTCATTAGAAGCCCTCCCAAACTCTCACAGGCAATACCCTTAACTGCCACTGAAAATGGCACCAACAAAGATGCCAGCTGGCAAATTATGATTGGCTGGTTCTCTGAAACAGGTTCAACTAGTTAAGTCAGAGATAATTGCCAACTCAAGATTATTTTGACCTAGCACTCTGCCACTGAATCCTGCAATGGGAAGGTGCTTCTAGGTACAGAGCAAATATGTCTTCTGTTTTTCAATAGCTATAGTATTACTGGAACTTATAGATAATTTGCTTTCACACAGCATTTATAATTAAAGTCTGAATGCAAGTAACAAAGAAAGTAACCTTATTTTAAAATAGAATTTTGGTGGATGTGATCAATTCAGATAGGTCAAACTGGAGTAGGCTGGGTCCAAATCCAATAAAACTGGTGTCATTATAAGAAAACACAGATATACAGGAAGACTACTATATGAACATCAAGGCAGAGACAAGGTGATACTTTAAAAAGTCAAAGAGTGACAAAGATGGCCAGAATTACCAGAAACTAGGAGCTGAGGTGGGAATGTCTCCCTCACAGGTCTTTAAAGGAACCAACCCACAAGCACCATAATCTCAGATGTCTAGACTCCAGGACTGTGAAATAATACATTTTTTACAATTAATTCACCCAATTCGTGATACTCTGTGATGGCAACATCTGCAAACTGGTTTGAACTGCATTTCCAAAATTTTAAGAAAAATTAGTACAAAGTTCAACAATTTGTATATTTTAATAACAATTTGTTAGGATATAAGCAATTTGACTAATTCATGACAATTAATCTTCCTTTTTCTTGGGTAATACACTAGTTTTCAGTTTATCTCTGTGCAATAAATACCATTGTTTAAATTTCAAAATAACACTTATGGTGGGATTGGTATTGAAACATTGCATGCCCAAAACTTTATAATGAACAGGTTTGTAAATCAGTGCCTTAATTAAAAATTTAAAAATTAAAAATTAAAAAATCAACAGAACATGTTTTCTTTTTTTAAGAAAAAAAGTAAAAATGAAACAACAAAACACACTGACAAAGAAAATTGAAGTCATTCTTTCCAAAACAGTATGCCATTTCCCAAGTGTTGCTAAGATCAGCTTATGCATTTCCCTTTAAAACATACATTAGGGGCCGGCAAGGTGGCGCTAGAGGTAAGGTGTCTGCCTTGCAAGCGCTAGCCAAGGAAGGACCGCGGTTCGATCCACCGGCGTTCCATATGGTCCCCCCAAGCCAGGGGCAATTTCTGAGCTCTTAGCCAGGAGTAACCCATGAGCATCAAACGGGTGTGGCCGAGAAACAAACAAAAAAATAAAAAATAAAACATACATTAATGCATATTGTTCTTTCCACACAGTAAGAATTATGTGCAAATGCTTTGTGCTAGGAATTCTGATAGGCATTAGAGATCCAATAGTGCAGAAAACTGGTAACCATGGTACTCGTTGTTCTGTGTTTAGTGAGAAAAACAGATATTGGCCAAACAACCACATAATCATAGACAACAACTAATAGTGACAAGTATAGCAAAGGAGAAGCTTCACCACACTTTATAGATGCTATTTTCCCTAGCTGTGAATAGATAAAGCTAGGTTTGGCTGAATTCTATGTGGAGGCCATCCTACTCTGTTTTTTTTCATCACACTAAAACAGAACAAAACACAATACAATACATACACTGTATATTATATTCAGGGAACAAACAAATGGCTAAAAAACAATCCTACCAAGACACAGGCCTAAACAGAAGGGATAGAAACTTCTAAATGTTAAAGATACATGAAGAGGCAAGTGGGATGAGGTGAATTAAGAAATAGGACTCTCTTAAGACAAGATGCTGATATGGAGTCTCAATCTGCTCTGTTGAGGATTGCAGAATAAGACAGAGAACACACATGCCCATGGCATGGTAAATGGACAGGAGATTGTTTTGCAGTTGAAAAAAAATGAACAAAACTAAAAGCCTACCTTTGTTTGCAGCTCTGACCTTTGAAACTGGAACATCACTCTTCAGTTCCTAGCTCTATGCAATTGCAAGCACTTGAATCTGCTGCCAAACTACATAGCTGGTCACCAAGCAAGCTTACGAGTGCTGCTGAAGACAGAGAAGAAAATTAATTGAAAAAGTCCTGAACATTTCAAAAGTGGCTGCCTCTTTGGATTATTTTGTCCAGTTCCATTTTAAGTGTCGCTCTGATCACATGAAAGTTTTCCCACGGGTGGAGACAGAGCCAGGATCCTCAAAGTACCGCACGTACCCCCTAAGCTACTACTATGGACAGGTCTGCAGCTGCTGTGTCACTTGCCCTTAGTGGAATTTAACAAGATAAACTCCTTCATTGGCATTTATATTACACTTAGCACAGGTTATATTTATCTCTTAAATCCTGTTGGTGATGACCAACTTGGATATATGCTTGGTGCATAAAGCCATGTATAAATGGATTTGAAAATAATGAGTTCACAGTATATAAAATGAACTAACTTATTCCCTTAAACAAGAATTTAGGGAACACCTCGACCAATATATGGGAGCTGAGTTTATGAGCAAATGAAGCCAATGAGGTAAAGAAGGCCCTCGTGGAATAGCAAGAAGCTTGCATCCCTGCACAGAACTCTACTATGGTCCTTGATCCTTGACTGCTTACACTTATATGATTCAGAAGCTTGAATGTGATAGATATAGGTATCTAGATATTACTAGATTACCCATGTAAATAATGTTATAACTATTGAAAAGTTATCAAGATAGATGGTAAGCAAGACACTTGTAGAACTTTATAAAGAAAAGACATTCAACTCCATCAAAAATGGGGAGAAGAGATAACAGAAACTTTTTCCAAGAAGAAATACAGATGGCCAAAAGGAAAAAGGTACATTAAAATGCTGTACATGACCAGGGAGATGTAAATCAAAATGACAATGAGATATTATCTGACACCACAAACTGGCACATATCACAAAGAACAAGAACAACCAGTGCTGTTACAGATTTAGGAGAAAGGTACTCTCATTCACTGCTAGGAAGATGTTGACTAGTCCACCCTTTTTAGGAAACAATATGGACATTCCTCAAAAAACTAGAAATTGAACTTTCATATGATCCAGAGAATATGCCTTAGGGACTGAAAATCACAAAGCAGAAAAATCCTCTGAACTCCTATGTTCATTTCAGTGCTATTCATAATAGCTAGAATCTGAAAATAAACCAAGTGCCTGAAAACCATAAGTAGATAAAGAAATTATGATACATCTACATAATAGAATATTATGCAGCCATTGGGGGAAAAAGAAGTCATAAAATTTGCTAATCATGGATGGAGATGGTATCATGCTAAGTAAAATGAGTCAGTTGGAGAGGGACACAATGAAATGAATGCACTCAGTTAATAAATAATACCCAAAGACAATAGAATCAAAAGCTAGGAAGACTAGTACACAGTTGAAAGATTGCCATGGGGGGTGTGAAGGGGAAGAATACAGTTAGGACAAAGAAGTTTCCACTATGACAATGATAGTTGGAAATTATCATTCTGGATAAGAACTGGATGCTAGAAGGAGGTAAAGTAATATGCATGATACCTTTCAGTAACAGTATTGTAAACCACAGTGCCTAAAAGAAAAGAGAGAGAGAAAATAAGAGGCAGAAAGAGAGTGAGTGAGTGAGAGAAAAACAGAGAGAGAGAAGAAAATGCATGCCCTAGAGGCAGGCTGGAAGAAGTAGAATGGAAAATAGTGACACTGATGGTGAGGAATATATATTGAAGATATAGGTATTAGAAAATTGTATGACTGAAAATAATGAACAGATTTGAAACTGTGTATTTATGGTGATTCAATTTTGGTATTTTTTAAATTTGTTTTTAAAATATAGTATTAAAACAAAAGGAAATATTTGCACCATATTTTAAAATGAGTGTGGAAATAGTCTAGATAAAAATGAATATAAATCAATTTTCTGTGCACAAAACAAAAAGAATAGTGTTTGGTTAGGGCAATGATTCTCAAATTAGAGTCTTGTAACAAGTAATGTATTAGCCATAACTGGAAACTTAGAAATACACATTTGTTAGTCCCTATCCCAGCATTCTACAGGGGGATCTCAGTAGCCCATAATTTAACAATATTTTAACATTTATTTAATTGTGTGTCATATTTGAGAACCAGCAAATTAGAGTACAAAGAACAAACCATCCCCCTAATGATTCCCAGAGTACAACGTTAGGATCTCCAGAGACTCAAACTCTAATTCTAGAGTCTCACTTTTTAGAGTCTAATAACCTAAACAATGATGATAAAGAGATCAAAAGTCATTAAACTGAATTTATTAATGAATGGTTGGTTCTTCAACTTAATGTGTGACAGACCTGATCACTGTCCCGTGGTATTTGCAGAATTTCTACAAATTCACAATAAACAGTGTTTTCATCCCTGAATTCTTAAGTGACCAAAGCCTGCCTTAAGCCCAGGCAACTAAAGTTTCTGTGGTCTGGCAAATATTTGGTATGAGTCCCTTCACCTGAATCTGAGTACTGTGCTTCTGAATGGGTTGCTGAGTGAGAAGAATTTGAAAATGAATCAATACAACACTTTCTTTGAAGTTGGGAAAATACAATCTCTCTTGATCATAGAAACCTTTAGGTAGGACAAGCAAATGACACACAATATAAGAAACATAAAATAATGTCCATACTGTGGAGTCAACCTCAGTTATGGATATTCCTACCTACCAGAGGTCACTAGTGAAAAAGGATGTCAAAATGATTAAAAATCCAGAAAAGGAAAAATATTCTGTAATAAAAGTATAGAGTTAACATAGTTTATCCAACCTAAAGGCAACTACTAGAGCTATTTCTCTACTTGCCTTCACAAAATGTTACAAGCATTTTTTAATTTGGCAAATTTGGGTATTCTGACTATGCTTGAGAAATGCTTTATTTATTCAGTGTTTCCCTACAATATAAGATGGTTATGTTTTTGTTTTGTTTTGTTTTGATTTGAAGCCACACCTTAGGAGTGCTTAGAAATTACTCCTGCCCCTACACTCAGAGATCACTCCTAGTGATGCTCAGGGATTCATATGGGATGCCAGGGATTGGACTCAGGTCAGCCACATGCAAATAAGTGTCATATTCACTGTACTATCACTCTGTTCTCTCAAAGTTAAATTCTTAAAAAAAGTGGGAATAGTCTAATGGCATTTCTGTTTTGTAGGCCTAAAAGTATATATATAGTGAACTTCACCTGTACCACAGATATTTTTAAAGATGCATTAAAAAACACACCCAGCACAAATCAGGTTGCCATGTCAGTGCTGGACCAGCTGCATAGACTCAGTCTGCTCTTTAAAGAGAAATATGCCAAGCCATAAAAAACATAGCTGGAAATTTTGGGAGGAGAGGACAGGCCAACACCCCCACCCGACCAAAGCCATTCCTGCTACATCTATCACCCATAATTGCCATTTTGCATATAACCCTGCTTCATCACTCCTTTAAGATTCTCTGCAGACACTAATCTGACAAAACTCCAGGGATGTCAGTATTTGTACTGATATCATCATACTTTCTTTGAGTGAGAGCAGATATCCTTTCCATCTCTCCACCACACCTTCTCGTACTTTGGGAGACCTGGCAGCCAAAAGCAAGGACCACAAAAGCTTCAGTATAAGTAATAGTGCTTTGCATTTCTAAACAGTATGACTACATTTAACAACTTCATTTGTTTAATACTATTTTAAATGAAACACACCAATTTAGATGCCAATATATAGCTGAAGTCATGTAATATTCAGAAACAAATGAAATAACAGAATGGCAGCTAGTGGCTAGAGCTTACAAAACCCTCTGCCAATATCTTAATGATTTCATTGGAGATATAATAATTTTCACAAATTTGTTTGTCACTCTATTTTTTCTTGTGTTCCTTTTTATTTTTTCTATTATTTTTAATAATAATTTTGCTCTTATCTAGAAACAAATGTTTCCATTTGACATATGGTCAACCATATGTCCATTTGACATATGGTCAACCATATGTCCATTTGACATATGGTCAAATATGTCTAATTAATTAATTAATTAAAAAATTTTAAAGGACTCCCAAAGGTGCTAGCTTCAGAGACATCAAATAAATTTAATTCCAATTTACAGAATAAATTTAACTGAAAAAAAATTGTTCAGGCTTAAGTCTGAATCCATATCCTGAATTCAATTTTCTTCTTAAATTCTTCCCTTTTTTCCCTATAGCAAGGGTGGCAGCCTATAGTCATGTCTCTGCCAATACTTTTGAGAGCATTAGAAAGAGAAGTACAAAAATAGTACTTTAATATTTTCCACTTGTAGTTATAATTCTCCTTTATGCTGACAATACCTATAATGTTTTTGATGTGCCTAATTTTTTTTTAACTTTCCCAACTGTCTTTTACTCACCCAGAACAGACTAAATAGTTCTCAGGTTTTAAGACAATGCAATTTTCACCTTGGATTCCCTGGAAATTCTACTGATTACTACCTCAATTTCTAGGCTAGATTGTATGTCATTGGTCTTCGATTGGTTTTTGTCACTTGTAGCATGGGAGAGGAAGCCAACTCAGATATCACAGACCTTCCTGTTCTTGGTGAAGAAGCACCAGAGAATTACTCTAAGAAATGCAAAATCTTGACTGCAGATTAATTTCTTTTAGGACTTAAAAATGTACTAGTTATCTGATGTGATAGTCATATTTACTTGGTTTGATAGACACAATGATCAAATAGCTTTGCCTGAGGTTAAAGAATGAAACACACAAAAACATTATTCACACACACAAACGCAATCTAGTTATCCCAAATGCAACAATGGAGCACTTCTTAACCACAGAAACATGTACTCATTTGTTTATTCACTCTTCTCTCCATGATCAACTGAAAAAGAATTTGACAGTAATTGAAATCAAGCAGATAAGACTGTAATGTTTGAAGATTTGTCAGTTGTAGAAAGCTGTCTTCCCATTCTTCAACTCCTGTTGCAGTTTTATCTATATCAGGAACATATGTTACACCTCATGACAATAAGAATCTTTAAGATATTTCAAAAATACTTTAAAAATATTTCAATGTCTTTCTGTTGTAGACAATACCCAATGAGTTTCCTTTATAACAAAAATTTCTTAAGGATCCTCAAGAATTGTCTAAAATTGGTAACTATAAGTAAACACAAACAATTTGTGTAAAAACTAAGTCTTGCAATTGTTATGGGACTCATTTCTTATATCAGTCCATTAATTCAAATTATTATTATGGGAACTTTATTTGTAAACTCCATTTTGTCTTCCATGCTCTCTCTCGAGTCCATTAGTAATTTATATAAGTAATTCAGACATTGCTATAAAATAGAGCAGTTGGCTATATAGTCACCAAATTTCTCTCTAATCCCTTTAAAAACTCTTGACTCTCCTTTTAAAGGCTCAAAGATACATTATTGAGGATATTTTATGAACTTTTCAACCAAGTTTTTAAGAAAACCTGAGCACTGCAGAGTGTAGCCCAAACAAACAAACAAACAAAACCAATATTCCAACACCAATCCCATCACAGGTGTCAACTTTCCTCCACCAGCTTCTTTCCCAACCCCAACCTGCCTCTTTGACATTTTTAAGTTTATTTGCTGTGGTTTGGATCTTATGGTTTTAGTTTAGTTCTCTGGTTCACATACTTAAAATAAATAATACCAATGAGTCTCAGACCCCTTCACCTGCTCCTGTTACTCTTATCCACATCTTTTTTCCCCTTTGATTTATCTCCTTCCTAATCCTTATCAGTTCTGTAAATGCATCATAAGTCCCTTGCCAGAGACTTAGAAAAGGTTCTGGAAGTAGTTGGATAATAAAGTTTAAGTTTCATTTGATTCATAGTTTACCTGCCTCTGACAATGAGCTGCAGTGAAGGAATACATTCAGTAGGATGTTGAAAAGGAAATCATTAGTGAACTGCAAAGTGAGGTATTATTCATATTGACCAGCAGTCCAACTATTTACCTAAAGGAATTTTGTAAGTGGTCAATCTCTGGAATTGAGATAATGATCATTCAACTGGAGACTGAGACATAGAGGCATAGAATCGGGTTCAAAAGTGAGCCAAAATGTACTTGCCTGGCAAAATGACAGAGTGACTTATTGTTACACTCCTAAAGCCCTTATGGGAAGCAGCAAACATCTCTCCCTCCTGAATGTGTCACAACACATCAGAGTATAAGGGAAACAACTCAGATATTTACCCCATTTCCATCTTGTATATTGACTCAAGGAATAGGAAGGAGAAAGACTTGGTAAGGCAGTGAGCATTCTATTACACATAATCCATTCAAACACAATGAATCTGTTTCTTGAAATGCTACCACACCCTATGACCCTTTGTTTCTTAATAAGAGTTGTACTAATTTTCTTCCTTCCACCTTGTAAAAACTACTTAGAAGGAATTTAATGTAGTCAGAAAGCACTAAAAGAATCCCTTATGAGATAACACATTAATAACATTACCCTAGAAGAGATAAAAAAAATTAAGTATAAATATAAGAATTAAAATGATCAGGATAGTAACAGGCCATTCAATGATCTATTGGAATAAAATAAACTGGCATGCCTTCTCTTTTGAAATAAATACTAAAATTAAATAAAAATCTCATATGCAGGGTGAAACATATATTTTCGGATGATGGATATGATGGACTTCCTTATTTACACCCTTCGTCTTTTTTTTTTTTTTTCAGAAGGCCAGAGAAATTGAACCCTTTCCTGCTGTTTGTTTGATTTGGTCTGAGTTGAAGCCAAGAGATGTGGTGATGGAAGTTTGGAAAAATAATTAAAAAAGTAATGTATGCAGTGGTTTTTCTGGGATTCTAATTAACTGACCCATTTTAGGTAAGTTTAGGGAAGTTGTGGGCAATGATTATTATCTCTTTAAAGTCCTAATTAAAATGTCAAACTGTAAGGTAGAATGTCTTCAAAGCTGCATGTAATTTAATTGTGTTGGCTTATTGGAAAAATAGCCTTGGAAATACAAATAAACCAGCCACTAAAAAGATCCCAGAAGTCCAGGCTTTATTCCAGAAATATAATCTGTTGAACCAATAGCATTTCATAACTAACCACTCACCAAGTGGTAGACATCCAAATGTCAAAGCCAGTTTCATAACATGGTAACACATAACATGCTGCACAAGAATGCTTCACCAGAGCTTACTTGGTTTGAAAAGAGTTTGGGGTTATTGCATCTACAAATGCTTATCACTCAACTTTAACTGCTCTCATTTGAAGAACTTACTAAATGGCCAATACATACCCTGCCTGATCTCTAAATTGGTGTTCTATAGTTTGTGCTCTAAAATAATTGATGAACACTATTGTTCTGTTGTACTTTGGAAGAAAAATCTCAGGCAGAAAAAAATATCTGTGTATATACATCTGTGCTTGGATATTTGTAAAGTTGACATTCATCTAATAGTGACACTTTGGTATGCAAGTAACAAAAAAATATCAGAGCTTAAGCAACAAAGACATTTGCTGTATAAGAATAATGACAGTTTATTGATTCATGCTTCAACAATGACCCACTTCCCTTTTTTTCATATTGCCACTTTCATTGTGCCAGCTGCTTCTCTCATTATCACGCTTCGGTTGCATGATTTGTTGGCATAATCTCATATACGCATGTCCAAAGGAGAGAAATAGGAATGTTTCCTCCAATGCATCTTCTTTTATCCCTTTATAAGCATCCCCTCAGCAGACTAGCTATCACCTTTCATTTCCCTTAAATGCAGTGCACACCCATGCCTAATCCAAATACTGCCAAAGGGAATTACTCAAACTGGATTGGTTGAACCAAGGTTCATCTCCCACACCACAACTGTGAAAAGATCTACTCTTCCCTGATGTATATAGCATATCCATGTTATGAGTCAAAGCCTAACTCTATGTGCAAGGAAAAAATGGGAGAATGTTTGTTAGCTATATAACCAATAGGTACCATCCCAGGAGGTGACTTATTTAATGCACCCCTGTCATGAAGTCTCAATACATAGGTCACCACTCAAGCGGTAGGAAGATTTGCACTGTATCATCACATTTATTCACTTGGTGGGGGGCATACTTGGAAGTGCTCAGGGGTTACTTCGGGTTCTGAGCTCAGAAATCACTCCTAGCAAGCTGGGGGGACCATCCGAGCATCTATCACAGGATGCCGGTGATAGAAACTGAGTTTGTCCCAGGTCAACAGCATGCAAGGTAACTGCCCTACCTTTGTGCTATTGCTCCAGCCCTCTCCTATATTTTTATTGATGATAAATATGTATATAATATATCAAGCCAAGATCTTTGGCCATAAAAAATATTTTGATCTTGGAATCCATCCACTTATTCACTTGTTTATTCATGAATACAGATTAAGTAGTTTGGTAGATAAATTTAGAGATAAAAGAACAAGTAGGATTTGATCTTTAATATCAGAGAGTATGGGGAATACATAAATATAAATAAACAGCATAATATTGGTGGGGGATTTTTTTGGAATGTGATATCATGGTAAAGCAGTTTAATAGTATCATAAGAGTTTTGATAGGGAATTCCTGAATATTATATAGGTTTGCCTCACTCCATCTCTTAGAGGAAGATATTCATCACATAAAAAGTGAACTATTATATGAGAACAGGCTATAGTAATGAGTTTAAAAGATTAATAATGCCCTCAATCTTAGCCTTCATTCAATTAGTATTATATAATTAAAGGTAACTTAAAGGATGCCTTACCCACTAAATTTTCGAGAGTACTTATACCAAAGGAAAAAAATTGTTTTGGGGTCACATCCAGCAACACTTAGGGGTTACTCCTGGCTCTATACTCAAAAATAATTCCTCATAGGCTCAGGAGACCATATGGGTCCATATGGTCCATATGCTATGGATCAAATTCAAGTTGTCCATGTGCAAAGCAAAGAACCCACTGTGCTATCACTCCAGCCCCTAGAAAAAGAAATTCTTAATTTGGGGTACATGAACATAATGAACATAATTCAGATGAATAAATTTAAAAGAGTTAAATCTTTGCGAGTTGGAGAGATAGTACAGGAGGTATATAGCTATCCTTTCAAGCAAGTTGATTTGATTTGATCCCTGGTTTCACATATAATCTCCAAACAGTACCAGGGGTGACCCCTGAGAACATAGACAAGAGTAATCCCTGAGCACTGTGTAACCCCCAGACACCATATAAATTTAATTAACATATTAAATAAAGATTACTAGTTCTTTATAAATATATGACAAAAGTTTCAGTAGCATCAATTACCCAAAACTGTTAGTAATAGAAATCAGAAATATTTAATAGTACATTTCCTTTGATGCAGATATCTCAAAAAAAGTGCTCAAATTTTATAATTATGGCACTTACAAAGCTTCTGATAAATTTAATTGTCTAGAGTACTTACTTTTAGAACACATTTTTAACATTGAAACTAATTATAGTTTAAAATAATTGGTTTCTTTTCATTTTCATTTTATTTTTATATTTTATTTAATGTGTCTAAAGAACATTTGAGAAGAGATTCATAGATTTCACCAGAAAGGTGAAGTTGTATTTTTCTCCAAGTTAGACTCAATACTTTTGGTAGAAAAATCATGAATTTAACTTCATTAGTAATTGTGCATCCTACCCAATTAACTTTTATATTTGTCTTTCAGCAATGTAAAGCTATTGGTATAAATATGTGTATTCTTTTAAAGATATAATAAAAATTTTAGTTTGTCAATTTCTCTGTAAAACTCAGAACAACCACCAAATCAGAAACTATCTTGCATTTATTGTTAAGTTCAGCAGTTTCTTAAGTATTTGCTTTATTATGCATTTCGTCATAGTGATAGGTGATCATTTGTTTAGACGATGTGCTACTTCATATCATAGATTACTAGTAACTAATTTTATCACTGTGTTTAAATCCTAAAATTATCAGACTGTGGGGCTGGCATGGTGGCACTAGAGGTAAGGTGTCTGCATTGCCAGCGCTAGCCTAGGAGGGACCAAGGTTCGATCCCCCGGCGTCCCATATGGTCCCCCAAGCCCCTAAGACTTCTGAGCGCATAGCCAGGTGTAATCCCTGAATGTCACCGGATGTGGCCCAAAAACCATAAAAAAAAATTACCAGACTGATACCCATATCCTATTTGGAGGGGGTTCATTTTTTGGGAACCATGTTGATCATATTTTGTATCTGTCAGTTTACACTGGAGACAAAAAAACACATCAGGATTTTGAGCAAGAAGAACATAAATAATGTTATTTTAGAACTGAGTATTATAAAATATTTAGTTCAGATACACTGTTAACTATAAAGTCAATATCACTGAGATAGGATTGGTTCACTTTTGTGCACAGCACATGATAGAAAATATTTTCAACTCTTTAGATAGTGTAGTGGGCAGTGTACTTGCTCTGTATGTGGTCAACACAGGTTTAATCTCTGGCATCCTATATGGTCAATTAAGTGCCAGCAGGAGTGATCCCTGAGAGCAGAGCCAGAAGTAAGACCTAAGCATACTCTGCCTCCCAAATTCTGAAAAATATATGCAGATACATGTATATATACACACAAACACAGATATTACATTGCAAGTACTTCATTCTTATAGATTAAATTCAGTCATATACAATAATAAACAACTAATATACAAATTTGCAAAAATGTGCCATAAGGCTATCAAGTTCAGGAGACATATTTATTGGCAGGGGACACAAAAATAGCCAGGGATTTTTCAAACTCAGAGATTTAGAGAAAATGTACGTATATATGTCTATGTACAATGCTAGTAGTTATATATAGCTTAAATATGTCATATATATGTATATATATATATATATATAAAACACCTAGAGGTCACTGAAATTTAGACCTAACAAGGGAATGTCAGTTAAAGCTGAAAACTCTTAAATGATATGCTAATTCATCTCTGAGTTTGGGGAATGCTGGAAAAATAAAACAGCTCTTATTTCAAGAAGAAAGCTGATGCCAAGATGAAAAAGGAGAATGAAGTAGTAGGAAGCTAGCAGGAAATAAACAGGGTTCACCCACATAAAATTCATAGAAAATAAATTTTTTCTTCATGTAGCCTTATTATGACCCTCTAAAGTGTCTATCCCCCTCAATTAGCAGAGCAAAGCAGGACACCAAGGGTCCATAAAGTTCATAGTGAACTCTGTTTGCTGTCTTCACCTCTGTATCACAAAGTGGAGTTTAGAAAACTGGATTTCGAGAGAAAAAACAATGAGCTTAATAGTTTCATCCAAATGACTCATAAGTATCACAGACTAATAGGAATGAACAAATTCAACACGTTTCATGTTTTGCCTTACTGAGTATACCCAAATAATATCGTCTATATCAACTATTTAATTCAGTACACATTTATTCAATTATGTCCTGAAAGAATATTAAGTATTATTTATCTTGTTACCAGCTTGACTAAACATAATGTAATATATACAAACGTTAATCAATGAACCACATCTGAAACTACATAATGTTACTTTATAGAAGAAAAGAACTATGACAAATTAGTAAAGACAATGACCATTTACAAATCTCTTTTGAAGAAAAAGGAGGAAGAAAAACTGAAGCAAGTTCTCTGCTATCATTAGTATTCCTTCTGGGTATATGTAGATGATTCAAAAATCTCTTTAAACCCTACTGGGATTTAGAAAGAATACTAACCCAGTTTAGCATTTTTAATAAAATGGAGCACTTTACTGTTATAGGTAAAAGAAATGAACTGGAGACAGATAATTAGTAAGTTTTGTAACTTACGGAAATTTGTCTCTGGTCAAATGGACCACATATTCTTTGACCTTGGATAATTGTTATAATTAATAATCACATGGTATAAGAGAAATAAAATATAAAATAAAGCATACTCAAAGTAGACATTTCATGGGTAGAAAGTCCACCAAGCATTGAGAATGAAACTTCCATTTTCTTTAGGAAATTTGAATCAGCATAGACCATATAATATTAGAAGTGGCTCTTTTATTTTTCTTGAAAAATTAGTATTCTTTAAATATTCAGGATATTTCAAGAATTCTAAATTTTTTAAACAAATGGGACTATATTAAACTGAGAAGCTTCTACATCTCAAAGGAAAAAGTAATGAAGCTACAAAGGCTACCCACAGAATGGAAGAAACTATTCAACCAAAATAGTTGGAACTGAACACTCTGGACAAGAAGTGAATGCTGAAAAAGGATAAAGAGATCTGCATGATACCCCTTCATTAGCAATAGTGCAAACCAAAGAGTCAAAGAGAGAGAGAGAGAGAGAGAGATAGCAAGGGAAGTAAAATGCCAGAAGCAGGTGGGGCTTGGGGGAGACGGTAGATGGAAAACTGGAGACATTGATTGCAAGAAATGTGTACTGGTGGACATTGTATGACTGATTCTCAATTATGAACACTTTTGTAACCATTTTGCTTAAATAAAGTAGTTATATATTTTTAAAAAATTCTAAATCTTTGAAGAAAGTAGGAATTTAAAATGCAATAAAATATATATAGCATTATACGTACAAACTTTTTGATTACTGGCATTCAATTCTTGATCATGCTTCTTTTTTTCAATATTATATTTGATCAATATGGCTTTCCCAGTTAACAGCCTATAATTTGCTTTCATTGTTAAGTAACCAGGACTGAGTAAATACTACAGAATTACCATAATGACTTTCTTTGCGATATGTTTAATATCTGCTTAGGAAAGAACAGAAATATATAAAACTTGTTTTATATATTTTAATGTGACAGAGTATTAAATAAGGTAATCTATTTCCCAGCATCCTAGTTAATAGAAATGTAGGTTGGCAAAGAAAAAAAGGTAATCAGGAAATATTTGTGAACCAATATATGTAGCTTAAAGTTTTAAAAAATAGATTTTGAGCGCATAGCAAGGAGTAACCCCTGAGTGTCACCGGCTGTGGCCCCAAAACAAAAAATAAATAGAATTTGATTGGGCCTTGATGAATAAATAAAATCTAAATTGTGAGAATAGAGACTCAGCAAAAGCAACATTGAAATTCTAATTGTGGTAAGGCAAGAGTTAAAATTTTGAGAGCTATTTAATAAAATATCGTTAATCATTTGTGGAAGCACTTGAAATTGGTTAGTTAAGTATGAAATTAAAGTAGACAACTTTAAAACATGTCAAAAGTAAAGAGTTTAAAAAGACATATAATTAGTATAAAGTATAATTTTGTGAGAGGAGAGCAAGGTTACCAAGTGATATCAAACAGGGTTCTAATACAATGGTCAAGGCATAAACAGATAATACCACTACTTGAATAGTGGTAATGAAAATAGATTCTTGCAGTCAAAAGTTGAGGTTACAGTGGAAGGCCTCCCCAGTAGGGGGTTACTGTGACAATGTCTTCCTCAGTTCTCTGGATTCCCTTCTAACTATCACTCTTGGACATCAACATTTTAGCATACCTCTTCCAGGATTTATGACATTGATTTCTGAAGGATCTGATCATACCCCATGACTTTAGAAGAGGAGAAATACTTTGAACTGTCATGCCAAGGTACAGTTTTTACATCTCTTGTCCATATGCTTCCCCATATGGTATTTTGATCCATATTCATACCCATCTCTCAAAGTCTATCTTTCTGTCCCCTAAATATGGAATGAATTTGCTTACAACTTTAAAAGTTGATGGGGGGAAAAAAACATATACGAGATATTTGACAGCTTTATGATGTCTTCTCCAGTACCTATCTCATCTAGATCAGTTAATCCCTTCTACAGTAAGATATATTCTGTGCTGTATAACTTTTTTAGATGATACTCCATTAGCTCCTCTAAATCATTTATGGAAAAGATTGAGGAACACTTTACCCTTGCTATTTTGCTTCCTTTCTCTTAGCCCCTTAGTCTCATGTCATGAAAACTCACTTACATGACTTTCACCTGTGGCACCCTAAGAATACACTGGGAGATCACAGGAAGTCTTATAACCCTAAAACTTCTCCTGAGGTTCTAAAAATATTTATTTTTCTAAGTTCTAAGCAATTCAGACATATACAATCTCTGTCCTATACCTCCACAAACTTGTTTTTATTATATTTTCATCTTATTCCCTGGCATCTAAAATCCATAAGCACAGAACTTTAATCTGCCACATACAGTGCTGTCATTCATTATGTCAATTATTAGTGAAAGTATCAATATTTTGCATGTTAATATCCTTTGTTCCACAGCTTATATAAAATACTATTTTATATGATGCACTGTCTATATTTAAAAAATGCCACTAGCATTTCAATATTTCTGGATTCTTTAGGGAGACATAAAAAAACTAAAAAAAAACTAAACATAATAAATATACTATTATAATGATCTACCTTTGGTCCATCTTTCAGTCTTGTATATACAATCCAAACAATTAGACAATACAGAGAGAATAAGGAAAGTTCATATATTTTTATCTTCCCATAGGTAGAAATTCTACACATAGATAAGACAGGGACACATGCCATATCTAAGAACTATATGAATCTTTCATACATTTCCTTAGGATTTGTTGAAATTCAAAAATCTGTCTTTATCTTTGGTGCTATTGTACATTTATTATTACTTTTTGGGGGGATTAAGGGGTCTGATATGAATAGTCTTCTATGTGTCTAAAGCTGTGGTTTTCTGTTATATTAAAAAAAAGAATGTGTCACACTCAAGTAGGATATAACAATTTGTCATACATTAATCCTCAAGTATGGGAAGGGAGAAGTGTAACATACATTACAAAAGATGCTTAAAAATTGAGAGCCTATGGGGGCCGGAGAGATAGCATGAGGGTAAGGCGTTTGCTTTTCATGCGGAAGGATGGTGGTTTGAATCTCGACATCCCATATGGTCCCTCAAGCCTGCCAGGAGTGACCCCTGAGTGCTGCTGGGTGTGACCCAAAAAAACAAAACAAAAAAAAAGTAAAAAATTGAGAACCTATAGAGTTGAGCAAAATCCATTATCTAGTTATATATATTATATATGTTATATATATGTATATATATATACTAATTCCTGGGAGGTTAGAATAAGCCCTCATTCATTTGCAAGATGAGGTCTTCTATTTTTGTCATATCTGAGTGGATCATATATATTCATAGGAGACCATGCCCATTATTTCCTTTGAACATTGCTTTGGGTCAGTCTTGATTGAATAACCCAAAGATTAGGTGGAAATGGTATAGAGAGAAACTCAGAATGACTTTATGAAAGAAAAAGAAACTAAACATGGTTTGAAGTTATCTAAGTTCAAGAAATGTTCCTAAGTGCAGATAATTGCATGGGAAAGAACAATAGCATCCCAGAACTATTTGTTAGGTTTATTTTTTTTACCACCACCATTAATTTTCCCAGTATGCTTCTATTATCCCACACCCCCTTCCCCACATACCAGGACTTTAAAGAGCCATAAAATTCTCAATAATATCTGTTATTGGTGTCATGTTTCTGTATTGAAGATCCTGGAATCTGTATATCGTACATTGAAGTCAGGATGGTGCGGAGCGTCCTCTAATTTCCACTCACGATTAAAGGGCAATGCAGAAAGCCCTGTTCAGTTAGCAGGTCATTGTTGTTGCTAAGCCTTCTCGGTGTTAAGAGAAGACTCTTTTGAGTAGATTGATGTCAGAGGAGCAGTAGAGTCTTCCCTGGTAGAGGATTGCTTCCAGGTAATGTTATAGACAACTTTGGATGTTTCATAGATGGCTTTCCTGGTTCCAGGGTGAATGGAGAGCGCCCATTTTTCTGAAGCCAATGCCAGATCATTATGTCAATGTTCAGGGTGTAAGGTTCCATTGCACTCCAAGATTTGTGTGTTCCTATCTCTATTAGATAAGAACTTATTTGTAATGTATAGTATTTTCCATTTTAATGTGCCTATGCAAACAAGGAATAATGCCACGTGGCGTTATCAGCACATATGAGGGCCGCAAGAATAAGTCCAACAATCCCTGTGACTTGGTTCAAACATAAGCATTAAACTGAGGGACTCTTTCACTAAAATTCCTTATTAAGCAGTTCACAAAAAGAAGAAAAGATAAAAAGTGGGGAAAATGGGGCCGGGTAGGTGGCGCTGGAGGTAAGGTGTCTGCCTTGCAAGCGCTAGCCAAGGAAGGACCGCGGTTCGATCCCCCGGCGTCCCATATGGTCCCCCCAAGCCAGGGGCGATTTCTGAGCACATAGCCAGGAGTAACCCCTGAGCGTCAAACGGGTGTGGCCCAAAAAACAAAAAAAAAAAAAAAGTGGGGAAAATAAACAATCTGACATAAGACAATGGACACAATTATCACCAATTATAGGGATATTCAATAATAGCTATAATGGTTTATGGAATATATCTACAATATTAAAAGAAGATATGCATGTCCCTTTTATGTCATTAGAAATAGTCAGGAGGAGGGTGCTGAATCCTGGACACCCCTGTGGTCTGCAATTTAGCCTTCTGGAGTCTGCAAAATGACTCTCCGCAGTTCCATTGTATGGAAATGCATTTGAGTGGAAACTAATCAGAAACCTAGTATGGTAGCAACCACAGTTACACAATGAAGGAATAAAGAGGCCAAGAGGCTGCTGAGAGTAAACAAGTAGGAAAAGACTACAATGGCACTATAGACAATGGCCTGGATTGGACAAACTAGTTTGCCTGGAGCCTAGAGTTGGTTTTATGCCAGGAAACTTGAGGGGTAGGGTTTCCTTGTATTTAGACCAAGGCTTTTCCTTCCCATGTTTCCCATATTTTAGTGGGCCTATGCAAACAATAATTGCCACTCTAACACCATTTTTACTGTGCTTCTTTGATCTAAACCTTAAAAAAAAAAACCACTTAAACTTTTGAGGTTAACTTAAACTAATATGCATGTGCATGGAAATGTAAAAAACTACTATGCCTTAAAGTTTAAGGAGTTACATAAGTTTTATGGCTTTAGACTGCTTGGTGTACCAATAAGAAATGTTATAATGTACTACAATCTGGGGACTTACGGGACAAAGAAATTGTACATGGGTTCAGTTTTATTTTTCTTAATGTTCTTTGACTGTAAGTTCAAAATTAAGGTGTCAGCAGGGGGATTTCATCTGAGAACTCTGTTTTTGCATGATTGTCCTTTCACTGTAACTTTACCTTTTCCTCCTTCTTTGCATCATTGATCACATAACTAAAAATAAATAAAAAATTTAAAATAAATTCTCAATAGTAACCAGAATGGAAATCACAGCCCTGAAAAAGCATACTACCCTATAGATTTCTAGCATAACACAAATTGGAAGGTATATCAATAGCAACCCAGAGTAATTTTACTATTCATCATTTTGAAATTTAGGGCCAAATTTAATTTAAATGTTTTGTTTTGTTTTGTTTTGTTTTGTTTTGTTTTGGGGCCATACTTAGAGATGCTCAAGGGATACTCCTGTCTCTGCACTCAGGAATAACTCCCAGTGGACTAACGGAACCACATGGAATTCGGGGATCAAACTCATCTCTGCTTGTACTTTCTATTTTACTATTGCTCCAAATTTAATTTATGTAATGCATTTGCACACTTCATTTAATAATATACAATATAAGCATTTTATATATTTTTTATTTTTACCTAATACTGGCAGGGAAACAGAAAATCCTAACCATAGGACAAAATAAACTTCTTCCAGTGTATCACAACTAAGCTAAATCCCTGTTCCCCTCTCAACTTTATTTAAATATAATTTTCCTATTATAATTTATCACTTTAGTGATAACACTGTATTCTTTTTTGGGGGGAGTCACACCCAGCAGCGCTCAGGGGTCACTCCTGGCTCTACGCTTAGAAATTGCTGCTGGCAGGCCCAGAGGACTATATGGGATGCTGGGATTCGAACCACTGTCCTTCTGCATGCAAGTCAAATGCCCTACCTTCATGCTATCTCTCTGGTCCCAACACTGTATTCTTGATTTTTATAAAAAAAAAATCTAAAGTAAATTGGTGATTCCTGTAGCGCTTGTAAACACTGTGGAACTAAATATATTAGCCTGTTCCTTGTGTCCAAAGGAAATTTATCAAAGGGAACCTGGGTTTCAAGTGTGATGTTACCTTCACTTCACATGAAATGTCACCTATAACTTTAAAAGGAAAAATTCTTCCTTTTATACTCTCTAACCCTTCTTTGGTCTAGGAAATGCAGGCATTGCATAGACAAGGGGAAACATCTGTTGTAGTTTCATAGAAACACTAGAAACAATGGATATGATTGGAGCCACCTGAGATTTTTGGACTACTCTGTTCTCCAAAGTCTACATTTTCTGTTGCTTTTGTCTGGGTCCTCCTCAGACCTCCAACCTCCTCTTCTATTTACATCGTTCAAAATCCTGCTTGCTTTCATTTATTTCATTTATTTCACTACCTCCACTGTTTAAAAAAAAACTGGGTTATCTAAAACGTATTCTACTTACAAATATATTCTTTGCTATTCAATATTTATTGATATTTAAGTTTGTCTTCTTATCAGAACTATGCTCTCCATATATGGATATGGTAAATATATCTGAAATTCTATATAAAACTGCACAATTTTTCTATTAAAT
Organism: Suncus etruscus; assembly: GCF_024139225.1. Lineage (NCBI taxonomy): Eukaryota > Metazoa > Chordata > Mammalia > Eulipotyphla > Soricidae > Suncus > Suncus etruscus. Next base: position 24,714,313 of record NC_064850.1, read on the forward strand.
TGGTACTTCCTTCTGTGTTTCTCATGTCAGAAAATAGAACCATGAGTTACCTGACTGATGCCAAAGCTATCTTCTGAGTCTTTTTAAAATTCAAACACTATTTTTTGGTAGTTGTGGTTTTAGGGTCACACTTGGCTGAACTCAGAATTTACTCATGGTTCTGTGCTTAGGGATCACTGCCAGCAGTGTTCAGGGGACTCTCCAATGTGGTGCTGGAGACAAAAACTCGAGTCAACCATGTGAAAGGCCTCTCCTGCTATACCATCTCTCTTGCTCCCATATTCAAATTCTTACCAAATTTTATAGCCAAAATACCATATGAAATTCTCCCTGATGTTACTGAATTAGTTTAATATTTTCTCTACTACACATGGTACTAGTGATATTTCTACCTCTTCTTGCCTGCTTTAGACAATGGGATATAACTGTGGTGGTGGTGGTGGTTGTGATAGTAACAATAGTAGGAGGGAGGCAATAATTTTAGATAGTACTTATTGATTTTTTATATGAATAGACATTCTCCTAAGTGCTTAGCATCATTATATTTACTGAATATTCTTCACATAATGTTAAAGAGTAAGTTATATTTTAATCATTATAGGAAATTACATGCATGACCCAAAAGTGTTATAGAGAGGCTGGGGTGGTGTAAGAGAATCAGAAATTTGAGCATGGGAAATTGAACTCCAGCACCAAGACAATTGTCACTCATTACCTCTAAATTCACCTCATTCTCCCCTGTTCTTCCATTGCCACCTTCATGTTCATAGTGACCACCAAAGTAAGGATTTTAAAGTGGAAATCTTGCCAGGAATATGACTTAATGGTATGTATGCCCAAGTGGAAAATAAGCCTTATATTCTCAAGGACCCGAATTCAATGCTCAGTTTTAAATATTTTTTATTAAAAGAAAAAAGAAACTTGATTGTGCCATTTACCAATTTAAAATGCCTGAGGAGAGCATTGTCTTCTGCAGCTTTGAGGCTCAGATTCTGAGGCAAACATCCTGCCATTAATTCCAGTAACAACTGCTGTCACGATAAAAATACAGAGGTCTTCTGCACCCAGCAGATCTATGACCTCATTGCTCTTGCTGTTTTCTTCTTCTGGCTGAAGTCTATCTTTAGTTAAGTATTTAGGTGCTAATTTAGCAGCATTTTACAAGCAGGTATTTTCCATTAGCCAAAGTTTGGTCTCAGGAAAAATAAAAAACGCAATAAAGGTAGGAATAAGATATTAGATTATCAAGCTCTCTTAAAAAGTTTTATTTAAATAATGTGATTTAAATAGTTATTAATAGTAGAGTTGTAGGCATATAATATTTTAACACCAATCTCACCACCAGTATTCCCATACTCCATATCCCTATCACTACACTCCTAATATTGGGCACAGGTTAAAAACAGAGGGGTCAGACTTGCCAGAGTTCTGTCAATGACAGCATATTCTATGTGTCTTGATCTACCTTGGAATTGTTTCTTTTGTTGTTGGTTTTGTTTTTGCTTTTGGGTCACCCGGCAGCGCTCATGGACTACTTCTGGTTCTACGCTCAGAAATGGCTCCTGGCAGGCTCGAATGCCGGAATTCAAACCACCAACCTTCTATATGCAAGGCAAATGCCCTACTTCCATGCTATCTCTGGCCCCAACCTTGGAATTGTCATTACTGCTACAAAGGAAATTTCTGGAGAAAAAGAATTTTAATTTTTCCTCTGGACATCATTTGTAAGCACACTATCTGAAAAATGATGTATGCATGAGCATATGGTGCCACTCAAGTTCATTAAGGAGTTTCTATTGTAAGTGGGGGAAATACACAAATAGTTATAAATCAGAGCAAGGCAACAGAATGACAGAGTTGCTTGCACAATCTTGGGCAATAGAAGCCCAATGAATGCAAGAAGGATTTACACACTTTACTCTCTGGTGGATGCCCCCCAGTCTAATTATGGGTCTGACCTTTACTTGACACTCAGTAAGGACATAGAAACAAATAAAAGAATTTCTGTGGATAAAATTAAGTTCCTGAAATCAAAATTTTATTTGTTAGTTAAAATGGATTTTTACTGTCTTATGCACACACATAAGCTGCTTTATAATAGTTATGGAGTTCTCAAACAGTGGTCAAGGTGAGGCCCCAGCAAAAGAACTATCTGGAGTATGGTTAAAAATGCAAGTTTTGGAACTCCATTGAGATACCGAGATTTAGAAACTCTGGAGTTGGTGCCCATGCTCTGTGCTAACTCCATGCTAGAGCCTAAGGACAACTGTCCGAAGGCAAAGTTATCTAAATATAGATACTTATTAGAATCACATGTGTGTTACAGTTTAAGTATTTGTGCCCCACAAATTCACATGTTGAAACCTTAATCTGCAAGGTGGTGATACAAAGAAGTGGAGTCTTTGGAAAGTATATTTCAGCAGGATGAAGCCTAGGCTCAGGAAGTCCTGTCAAAGGAAGACAGAGCAGCAGGCACCATCCACCAGGTGAGGACACAGAGAAAGTGACTATCAGCAATCCAGGCTCCCAGGAATTACCAGAATCCCACCTGGCTGTCACCCTTCTCTTTGACAAAGATTGGAGACTAAAAAAACTGGTATATTTTAAAAATAATTACTTTATTTAAGCACATGTTTACAAAATTGTCATGGCTGAACTCTGTCACAGAATGTACACCATCCTTCACCAGTGCACATTTCCCACCACCAATGTCCTCAGTGTCCACCCCACCTCCTACCTGTCTCTGGTACATTCTCTCTTTCTTTCTTTCTCTCTCTCTCTCTCTCTCTCTCTCTCTCTCTCTCTCTCTCTCTCTCTCTCTCTCTCTGCTCTCTCTCCATTTTTCTCTATCTTTCTCTCTGTATCATTCATTTTTGACACTGTGGATTGAACTATTATTAATGTTACTTTACCCCCTTTCAGCACCAAGTTTTTGTCCACAGCGATCAGTTCCAACTATCATTGTCCTAGTAGACTCTCTCTACTCTAGCTATAATCACTGCTTTTTGTGGCAAGCTTTCTACTGTGGACTGGACCTCTTGACCTTTATTTCTATTGTCTCTGAATATTATCACCACAATTTCTCTTGTTTTTCTTATATTCCACAAATAAATGAGATTATTCTACATATATCCCTCTTCTTCTGACTCATTTCATTCAGCATAATAATCTCCATCTCCATGTATGAGCAAATTCCGTGATTTCATTTTTCTTAACAGCTATATAGTATAAAGTCAGCCAATACATGGTATTTTGTTTTAGTAGTATGAGAAGACCAACAAATGCATATATATGTATATACATATATATACAGATACATACACATATATCAATCCTTGCTCTATCCTCAGCAAATCTGATTAAATTTCACTACATAAAAACTAGATTCTGTGGGTCTAAATGATAGTATGTGGTTTGCCTTGCATGAAGCCAACCTACCCCCAGTACCACATAAGGTCCCCTGAGCCTGACAGGAGTAATCACTGAGCAGGAATGAATCCTGAGCACCAGGTATGACCCCCAGACAAAAAAATCAATATTATAGATATAATAAATGTATAAATTTAAAATATATATATAAATGTCTTTTAACAAAAATAAGCAAACAAAATTAATAGTTTTTCTGTTACTAAAACTATTTTGGACTAAATCTCAGAATTTATAGTTTGTTGGGTTTTTTCCCTTCAATCTAAGTTGCAGAGATGTATTGTGAAGCACTCGTTTTTCACTGCATATAGAGTAATGTAGTGTTTTGCTCTCAGCTTCACCCTTTGCTCCTTGTTTTTGGAGACACAGGGAACTGGAATAAAAAGAAACAGACTTTGAAGCAAGAGACACAGATCTTTTTTTATATCTGTACTCTACCTTTTAATGACTTTGTATGCTTGAGTGAGCCATTCATGTTATTAGCTCTAGTTTCTCTTCCCCCCCAAAAAGAAAGGGTAGAGAATTTTTCTTTAGTGTTTGAGTAAATTAAGAGCATGTGAATAAAATTCTAGCATTGCAAAACTAAGCAAATACAGGCACCCCATTTTAAAATGAATAAGCCTTGCCTCAAAGATCATACTCTAATTTTAAAGACTCACCCACACTTCATAACCATAACAATAGGATAAACTGTACTAGAGGCAGGGAAAATGACTCAGTAATACAGCTCATGTTTATCATATGTGCATCCTGGGCTTAATCCCTAACTCTCACACATAACAATTTTGTTTTTGACATTTTTTTTTTACAAGCTGTTTGAAAAATAGTAATTTTTAGGAGAGTTTCATCTTAATCCATTGGACACTCAAATGTATACATAATATTCTATGTATTTTTCAGTGAGAAAATTCCTTTAAGTTCTAAGAACTTTTTTTTTTTAATATAATTTTTATTTTGATCATAGTGTCTTACATATTGTTGACAACATTTTAGGTACATATTTACATAAAATCAGGGGGGATTCCCATCCCCAAATTGTCCTCCCTACCCCTCCGTTGTTGTCCTACCTCCCATTTCCTCTTCCCTCACCCCCAGGGCGGCTAGAATATGTGGTCCCCTCTGTATCCAACCCACTACTTAGTAGTCTTGCACCAGTTTGGTCTTGATGCCTCCCTTATCTCCCCCTCTAACTGTAGGCAGGACTAGCTAGTTCAAGTTGCGTGGTTTTGCCTGAGAAGGAGAAGATAAATAAACTGGGGTAAGAGTCTAATACTCCCAAAATGGGTGGAATCCTTCTAGAGGCTCTCATCATCGATTTGGGAGATGAAGGAGAGAAAGAAGGTGAAACACTCCACCAGTACCAAAAAAATTGTCAATTATCCAGTGAGGACTCCAGCTATATCGATAAGCACCACAAAAAAACAGCCGAAAAACAAAGCAAAACAGACAGACAAACAAACAAACAAAAAACAGAACAAAAACCAACAAACAAACCAAAAACACGCCATGGTCTTGAAATAAGAAACATGGCATAGCACATAACGAGGGAAAAGAAAAGAATAGAAAAAAATAAGTATAATTGGGGACGACGATTTCAATAATCACACCCAAACAGAGAAATCGACCAAAATAGATAGGTAAATAAAAATAATAATAACAATAATAAATGAAGGTAAAAGATATATATGTATATATATATATATACACACACACATATATATACATATATATAAAATACTAAGTTTTTGTGCTTTTTGTATTTTTGTTTTTTCCCCTCCTGCCCTGGCACAGTAAATATTGGGGTCATTCGAAAAGGAATTCACATGGCCTAAGAAATATGGGGTTTCTCCGTCCTTGGAGTATACTGTCATGGGATCAGCTCCAGACTTTGCTCAGGATCATTTATTCTCCTGGTGGTGTTTTTTGGCGTGTGGAAGACTTCTGTTCTGTCCAGGGTGATACACTCAGAGCTCTGTGTTTAGAGGTCTCAGTATCTGCACAGATCCTGAGGTAGGACTTATGGTGAGGTCAGTCTTTGTGGTTCTAGAGGTTCTGTTACCTCAGTGTCGTTTTAGTCCATCTTCTGTGGTTGGTGACCTTGGTCTTTGCACTGAACCTAGGATGGCACCTAGGTTAGCGTCTTTCTTTGTGCTTCCAGAAGGCCCATTCTGTTGCAGTTGTCTCTGTCAGACCTTTGGGACTGGGGGTCATGCTTATTGTGCAAGTCATAGTTCAAACCCTAAACTAGGGCTTTTTTATTGGTCCCAAGATGTATACTGTCTGGTCGTGGTTCTAGTAGCCAGTCATCTGTAAGTCACGATCTTGGCTTTTGGACCTACCAAAGGGTGCCGAGTCTTCTGGTTTTGTCTTGTCGTTAGCTGGTAAGGTAGGCTAATCTGCTCTAAGGTCAAGTTGTTCACATTTTCCTCTTTGTCAGGATATCATGTTAGAGCTGGTCCTTGTTGTTGACCCCGCAGTATTAAGGCTGTTCCGGATGGAGTTTGTTTCCTGTAGCTGTTGTGAAGAGCTGTGCCAATTCTATGTCTGGGATCCAGGGTTCAAGGCTGGATGAATGGCATCTAATCATCTGAGGTCTAAGTGATTCCACATGACATATTTTCAAGGTAGGAGATACCCCTGTATTGTAAACAACTATGAGTTCCCATCTCTAGTAGATAAGAGCTCTTTTTTTTATATGTAAGGTTTCCCCATTATTTAGTGTGTCTTTGCAGGGGGAGGTGGAGCCACATTGTATTGTCGGTGTGGTTGGGGGTGGACAGAGGGGATAACAGACACAGGTCACATACCCAAAAATGATAAAAAAATATATAATAATAATAATAATAATAATAATAATAATAATAAAATAAATAAAAACGTATGTGCTCACAAATGTATATATAGGACCAACATTTAAAAAAATAAATAAATAAATTTAAGAGGAAAAAAAAAAAAAAAAGAACGAAAATGAGTTAGCGAAGTTTTTAAAGGACCAAAGTGGTGCAAAAGACTACCTTACATTTGGGGGAGAGCAGATAACGAAGTGGTGTATTACAGGTCTTATGCCTATGTTGGAAGTACAGTTTTTCCCATTGTCTTTTGGGTTTTTCTTGTGATGTGTGGGTTCCCAGGCATCTTCCTATCACACCCCCTGACCTTCTTCAGGTTGGTAAAAATTTGCGGCAGGGAGGTCTTGGAAGAATTCTTGCATTGGGGATGTTTTTGACATTTTTATGTGTACCTGTAAAAGTGCTAAAAGACATTTTCATTTACAGAATATTTTCTTTTACCTTGCTTTCTGACATCACACAGAATATCTGCATTTTCAACTAATAATATTAATTCTTATATTCCAACTGTAAGAAATCAAATAAAAATTGAGAACTAATTGGTCAGGGGAATATTTTAACATGTAATATTTCATCTTTTCTACACTGGGCTGTGCTCAGTATTATTGCTGATTTTATGCTCAGGTTTCACTCCTGGTAGAGTTCAGAGAACTGTATTTTATTCAAACAAACTCAGGTAGGCCACATGTAAGGCAAATGCTCTGTCCACTGTACTATCTCTCCAGCCAAAATGCCCATAATATTTTTAGAGGCTTTTATAAAGAAAAACATGTTTCACATACATACAAACACATATACAAAATTACAATGCTTCTTTTCTTGGTGAAATAATATATAAAATTCCATCTTATAATTAAATTCCCCTGAGCTAAGAGAATATTTAAGATTTTTATTCACACTACATCCTCGCAAGAGGACAGTAGACAGACATAGACAGGTCACACTCACAGTCTTTCACAGCTGAGCCCCACTGGGCCGGTGTACTTTCGCGGATTTTCCCCGCCTGGTGTCACACACAGGGAGCCAGCTTTTGCAAAGGTTAGCCGGTTTTTATGCTCTGAAGTCCCTCCCTGAAAATGGCGTCTGGGCGAGCGAGGTTTCTGGAGGTTCTTTTTGCCCCACTCGCAAGAGTTTCACGCAAGAGGACAGTAGACAGACATAGACAGGTCACACTCACAGTCTTTCACAGCTGAGCCCCACTGGGCCGGTGTACTTTCGCGGATTTTCCCCGCCTGGTGTCACACACAGGGAGCCCAGGTAGTGTTTTCTGAACACACAGCCAGAAGTAATCCGATTCCAGGTTCTCATCGATGAGATGATTTCTCAATTTATTCTTGATAAGATTCATGCTTGAAAATGATTGTTCACATAAATATGTAGACCTTGCATGTAGTCAACCTAAATTCAATCCCTGTATTCAATCCCCAAGTCTCACCAGGAGTGAATCTGAACGCAGAGCCAGGAGTAAGCCTTGAGCACAGCCTGGCGTGGTCCTGGATTTTACTGGCTCTGGGTAGATTAGCAGGAGGAAACAAGCTTCCTTCAGCTATCCCTTGGAAACAACCAAGATGCCCTTCAACAGACGAATGGCTAAAGAAACTGTGGTACATATACACAATGGAATATTATGCAGCTGTCAGGAGAGATGAAGTCATGAAATTTTCCTATACATGGATGTACATGGAATCTATTATGCTGAGTGAAATAAGTCAGAGAGAGAGAGAAAAACACAGAATGGTCTCACTCATCTATGGGTTTTAAGAAAAATGAAAGACACCCTTGTAATAATAATTTTCAGACACAAAAGAGAAAAGAGCTGGAAGTTCCAGCTCACCTCAGGAAGCTCACCACAAAGAGTGATGAGTTTAGTTAGAGAAATAACTACATTTTGAACTGTCCTAATATTGAGAATGTATGAGGGAAATGTAGAGCCTGTTTAGGGTACAGGCGGGGGTTGGGTGGGGAGGAGGGAGATTTGGGACTTGGGTGATGGGAATGTTGCACTGGTGATGGGTGGTGTTCCTTTTATGACTGAAACCCAAACACAATCATGTATGTAATCAAGGTGTTTAAATAAAAAAAAAATATGCATTAAAAAAAAAAAAAAGAGAACCTGGAATCGTGCCTAAAATTAAACAAACCTGACATACAAACCTGACTTACTCAAACTATCCAAGAAAATGCAAGGCCAATATTTACCTTATTGTTTGTGACTTTGTCAGTCATTGTCAGGATGTAATTTTCTCTACATTGTAAAGCAAATTATATGGAATTTAACGTTATTGATAAATATTGTTCTAAAGTTTTTGTTTTATTAGTTGTGTTATTTGTATCCTGTGTGGATACTTGCATGTAGAATATTCTCAATAAAAACTTATTGAAACGGAAAAAAAAAAAAAAAAGATTTTTATTCACTTTTGTTTGTCTCTTCACTTGGCCTTTCAGAAAATAAATAGGGGGCATTAATCTGCATTCCCAATGAATCTACAAATTACTCTCACCAAACACAATTTAGCCTTTTGCAAAATTTTTTAAAAACAATTTCAAGGTTCAACTTTACACACAGTCAGATTTATTGATTTTAAATGAACAATTTGATGAGATTGGATAAATATCTAAAACTTCTGAATGATGAAGCTACAATACAAACTATTTCCATTAATCAAAAAGCTTCTCTTTTTTTTCCTTTTGCAATGAATTCTATGCCCCCACCCACCTACAACAAACTTAAAACCTATTTGTTTTGTATCATAATTTTAATACTGTTAGACTTCTTGACTTCTTACAAATGAATCACACAATATTCTCTTTACCTTTGACTTAGCCAAATGTCTTTTTTATTTGTTTGTTTTGTTTTGTTGTTTTTATTTGTTTTTGTTTTTTTGTCCCCCAATTCACAATACAGACCAGGCAAAAGGCCTGGGTTGAGGTGTATATGGGGTGCATTTACTGTACCTCTTCTTTCTATACATTCAGTGTAAAGAGCACAGCCTGTTGTAAGAATTGGGAGGCCTTGTCTTTTCTTTTTTTTTTATTTTATATATATAAAATCCTTCACCACTGCAACATCTCATGACAAATATCCCAAGTGTCCTTCCTTCCCACACCATACTGGCCTGCACTCTACACAGGCTTTCTACTTCCCTCATTTAGTCAGTCACATTTTGTCACGATAGCCAAATGTCTTGAGAGCATTTGATTTGTTTCCAGTTTGGGGCTATTGTGGACACAAGTTATTAAGACACCCCTAAAAAATACGTTGTGAAAATGCACATTTCTTTTGATAGTTATAAATGGGATACCTGGATCATAGTTAGATCTAAAGTCAACTTGAAAATACAGCATTCTTTGTTTTTTGCCACCAAATATGTATGTTTCACTCATTTCACATCTTCACCAACATTTGGTTCTTTCAGTAATAGCAGCTTATTTTTTCCAATATCTGTAGAACCAGTTTCACTATCCATCTCTCACTCTAAGACCAGCACCTGATAAACAGCCAACTCTATCAGAAAACAGAGTTTCAGCACCAGAAGCTCTTCTTCCCTGCTCCTAAAGTTTAAATTTTTCAACTCTTGCTCTTCTTTTCTCAATTTCCTGCAATTCCTACCTCCAACACAACTTAGTCTCTCTGTCTCTCTCCCGTCTCTTTCTCTCTCTCTCAGATAAGAATTTCAGACATAATTAATAATTCATTAAATTGACTCACTTCTGTTAAAAAATTTGGATGCTTTGTTTGTGATCAATTCTGAGTAATAAAGATATTGGCACTTGCAATAGTCCCATGAAACAGACAATCAAGAGAATACATTAGGGTTAATTTGGTCATTTCATGGGCTTACTACTTGTTAGAGAAAAATGGATTGTTAGTGATCCATGACACACACTGGCATATGATTAATCAAGTCACCTCTTAAGATTGATTGTGGTAAAATGCATTTGAAGCAGGTCCTTGGGAAATACTGTGGTTCTGAATGAAGCAAGGACTATGCTAGAGAATGGATTCTCTGAGTGCATTTTCGATGAGAAAATGGATAATAGTGAATGAATTCTAAGGCTGTTAGAGGATAGAATTTAATTCTGGAAAGTACTAAATGTATTGATATGGTACAAGTGTTTCTGGATTTACTGTGTCAATTGGAAGTCCTTCCAGTAGTTTATTTTTATTAAGTGGCAGGACTGATAACTCCCATTTAATGAGATTGAAATCAAATAAACATCTCTCACAAAATATAGAGATTATCTGGAATTTTTGAGGAATAAAAATGTTATAACAGATTTAACCTGTATACCTGCATTGCCACCCCACTCTCACCATTTCTACATTCACTAACAATATTCAAAGGACTCTCCCTGCAATGGCATGGGGAGAAGTGGAACCTTGGGGAAGTTTTCAAGCTTCCATCCATCCTGTGTGTACAGGCATGAAAATTGGAGGTGCTGCTGTGTATTTTCAATGGGATCCTACAGTTGCAGAAGCCAAGTACCAATGCTTCTCTCATTAAGAAAAGGTGAGTATTTTACCATAATGGGCACAAGGTGTAAACCAACCAGTATGATTTGACTTGCAGCTCTCTTAGGCAGTGGCAAATTGATTATAATTTCTCTTGGAATGAAATAGCTAGACAGCTTGCTAAAATGTTACTTAGTCTATAAAATAAGCATGATTCTAGGACTGACATGAGTCGAACACAATATAGTAGCATAACATCTCTTGCAGCTTGCATAGATGAACAAAACCCTTAAATGAAAAGAAAGAGGCTAAATTAAGAAGGGTAGAACTTGCTGCACTGCCACACACACACACACACACACACACACACACACACACACACACACACACACATATATATACACACACACATGTACTATGTCATAAACCCCCTAGGAGCCTATTGACATTTATTAGAATCGGTGCACTATGGGAAAAGAAATACCCACATATTTCAGAAATTATTGAGACTGGCTTTGACGAGTTTTAACTTTTAGGAACCCTGCCATTGGGATTTATGTTGATCAGGCAATCACTGAAATTAAGCAAGGAGTTCTCGAGAATATACTGAGCTATAAAATATTAGTTCCAAGAACACAACTTATTGACTCAGTATTTATATATACATATCTTCTTACAACTAATGATATTGATAAAGCTAGACTAAATTCAAAATAGCCCAATCAAAATCATAAGCAATGCAAGCCATTGTAGAGTGTCCGCATTTTTATAGAAACTCATGAGAAAATTGCTGATGGGGTTGCAGATCACTAGCAAGTATCATATTGCACATAGCTTGCCAAGAAAAATATCAAAATTCAAAATTCAGAGGTGAGTTTCTATGGAATGCACATCATTTATAGTCCATCACAAAGTCAAGAAAGCATAACCCAAACCAACATAAGCCAGAGATTGTACATACTGCAAAATAATCGCCACCATAATTCTGAAAACAAGTTAGACATAAGTTAACATCTATCACCACACACAGTTACAATTTTAAAACACACATGTAATATTATAAACTGTGCATTAATAGTTCCTTCCATTTCACTGTTGAGTTTTATTCCCAACTAAGATTTATAATGGGAGTTTGCTGGAAATATGGATATGCAGAGACCAGGTGGATGTCCTCACATGCTAGACATCCCAACACAATAAACCTTTACACATGTTCTGATGTTGATCCGGATATTGCTATTTCACTTTAAAAAGGTCTGGTTTTAATATGCCAAAATTTTCTCAAAAAAGATGATGTTGCTAACACAGCAGTTTTTCTTTTTACAGATTTGATTCTGTAGCTGATACAAAATATCTTTTTTTTTTTTTACAAACTTGTAACCATAAATGTGATTTAGTTAGCTATGGACCATATAGCCTTTGCTTTATTTCTCTGTGCTATAGCTACCAACTAGCTAACATGATTTTTAATGACATGATAAAGTTTGTCAGTCAAGTGCCAACAGAAGCAGTTTACACTATAAGTTGACTGTCAGGAAAGATAACATAGTAGAAAAAAATGTACCCTACATCTCCCAGTCTGCAGTCGTGCACCTAACACTCTATTGAGTGTTTAGTTTTCAGTTTTATATGCATCTTAATAAATTGATGCTGCTAAGTATTTTTATATTATGCAGAGAAATGGAGGCAAATAAAGGGAAAACACAAAGGCAATGGTGGAAGAGATCAGGGTCCGAATCCTAGAGTCAAATGAACACTGGTGTGGATTTCAATCTTGCCTCTAGCTCCTTTAATAGACATTAGTAAACTGACCAGTTAGCTCAGTCGGTAGAGCATGAGACTCTGAATAGACATTTGTAAATATCCATAAAATAAAAACAACAGGTCATGAGCTTATAATACAGTTTAAATGATACAATGCATTTTAACGGCTTAGCATAGTATCCTGCACACAGTAATATATGGTAACAATAACAATTACTATCATTTTTATTGCCAAAACCAAGTAGTAATGGATTCACCCATCATTACCCCGAGTCAATTACTCAAAAGTGAACAACTTCCAAAATGTCTAATTAAAATTACCTGTGTCACTTCTGAATTTTGAATATTTAAGTAGGGAAAATTGATTTTAATGAAAATCCATTCTTATATTTCACCTAAACTGTTGATTTATGCCCTGTCACTAAGTGTATTTCCTTACAACATTTTCAGATGACTAATTTCTTTCAAACTCATATAGTAACACACCTAATATTTTAATCCAGTGACAAATGTGCTCGCCACATGGGTATTATCTAAGAGTTAGCAATTTGACTCCTTGATCAACAATTGCTGCTTAACTTTATTCAGTTCAGCCAACTCCCATTTCTTTTACATTTCTCAGCTCATAATTTGATAAATGTTCCCACTACAACGTGCTTTTCAGGCTAACTGTGCAGTTGCCAAGGTACACAAATAAAATGTCTCACGAGGAAGAGGTGAGGAGGACTATACAGGAGGCCAATTATGTTATGGCAATGCCAACTCCATTGCATTTTGGAATTCTTTATGGCTAGGGGAGCTTAAAGGGCTGCCCTTGGATGTTATTAAACTCATGGCCACGTTTAGTGTAAATGCTTTCTTCCACATCCTTAGGATCACCACTACAGAGTATAGACTCTTAGCTTAAATAAGGTGGGGACCACTAGCTTGCCACTTGCCCTAGCATGCCGCATGACAAAATTAGCCTTGCCTATTACATCTCTCACTACTCCCATTCCAGCTCAGGATTAGTGCAATGACCTTTTCTAATTGGATGGCACAAATTCTTGTCTGGATTCTTATGTTAAATTGTAGTTACCAATCATATGACTGGAAAAAATACTCTGAGCTGTTAGCACCAGGCAGCTGAGGAGGAAACCAAGGTAGGGAACACTTGTTCTACAAAGCCATCCTCAGATCTTTCTTTATAACAAACAGAACTAGAAGCCCTGTCTTGTCTTGTGAGAAAGTAAAGCTGACCATTTGGTTATTGTCACTCATCACCACTAAGTTATGCTCAAACTCATATAGGGAAGATACTTCCCCAAATTTTATTCACTTATGAGAAATAAGAGAGCAAATTCATCCAGACCACTGGCACCTTGCTAATGATTTATTGAACTAGATATAGGCATGGAAGACCCATCACACCACTTGTGTTTCTCACCCTCAATAAAATTCCTTCCTGCACACAAATAAGCACAGAGCTTTCAATGACAGTGTGACTTTGATGTCTCTTTTACTGAGACATCTTGCACACTTAAGGAGCAATTATTCCCCTCAAATATCCAGTCTTCCCCCACTTACCCAATATTTTTCAGCTAGTAACTTCATTCTTGTAACATATTACAAGGACAGTAAAGATCTTTGAAAGGAGCACACCGAAAGTACTTGTGCCAACACATATTCTTGCACAATGAGGAGAGAATGATCGCTAAGAGAGAATAATCCTTCTCCCTGCACCACAATTTCTTTTAGGGTCCTGCCTTCTCGAAGTAATCTGATGTTTTGTCCCACCTTATTATTTAATCTTCTGCCTTCTTTGTGCTAGGTGTCATCAGCATTTAAGGATTCTCAAGCTTTTCTTCTCTAAAACAGAAAAACAAATCTCATCCAGCAGTATTTTCTCCCACCAGACAGCTCTCTATTTTATTTACAGCTATTACTTAGTTTTTTTTATCTTTCTATGTTTTAATTATCCTCTTAAAACCTTGTTTTCTACCCTACCACAATCCCCTAAAATGTTTTTCCCAAGGCCACCAAAGACTTTGATGTCATCAGCTTTAATTGCTTTTGTTCTGTTTACTTGATTTCTCTTCTCGTGTATAGTATAAACTCACTACATGATTCCAATTTCTCTGCACATCTTCCTTTACCACTAATATGCTAATAAATCTAAATTAACTATGGTGCATGCCTTATCTGAGGTCCATGCCTATATTTTTTAACTACACAGGCATCCTTGTAAAGACATTTCAAAGACAGCTTAAATATAACTTGTCCCAAATGAAACTCAATGTATTCTCTCAAGTGGCTCTTATGAATTTGTATTGTTTATACGAGAACTGAGAAAGTAACTGTGTATCTGTGTGGGGTTTTTTGTCAGGGGTGTTGGTGGTAGTGGTGGTACTAAGGATTAAGCATGGGTCTCATATATACCAGGCAAGTGTTCTAGTGATATTCTTTCTCTCTGGTTGTGGGAAATTTTACTTTCATCACTATCTTCTCCCTTCACTGTTAAATCCAATAAACCATCAGGTTCTCTCAATAGACAGAGTTACTGCATCACTTTGGTCAAAATGCTTAAAAGGAATTTCTAGTCTTAGGAAAGAATTATAGAGGAATAGCACCACAGTTATCTTTATATGCCTCATCTCTCTATATTCATTTTTTTCTTCAGAAGTCATTAAATCAGCTAGTTTGTAAGTTTAGGAGAAGTCAGGCCATTTTGCAGTTTCTTCTTTTGATCTTTCAGTTGAAACAATGAATGTATTCCAAATCATTTTGAAGCAAAATTGATATCTAAAGTGTTACATTCATACATTGTAAGCTACAGAAATGTTGTGAAAAGAAATTAAATATTCAAATAAACATAAAGTTACTGAGGCCTGAGCAATACTACATTGGTAAGAGCTCTTGCTTTGCACATGATCAACCTAGGTTCTATCCCTGGCATCCAATGAGGTCCTCCAAGCTTATCCAGGAGTGATTCCTGAGCCAGAGTTCAAAGTAAGCCCGAAACACCATTGGCTGACCTAAACAAAATATTTAATAGTAAAATTCACCCACAGTTATAGATATCCAATAAACTATATGCAAACTCTAGCCTATTTCTTTACACATCTTCATGGTTGATACTAAAAATTATAAGGAAATACAAAATTAGCATAATAAACACCACAATCTTGAGAAAGGAAAGTTTGAGAAAGCTCACAATTCCTAAATTGAAAGTTTGATAGAAATTTATAGTAAAATGATAGTATGGCTTTGGAATAATAATAAACAAATCAATGGAGTCAAATCATCCTAATTAAGTCCTAAGAAATAAGATTTTAAATTTATAGCCATTGATTTTCAACAAAGGGGTCAATACCAGTCAGTAGAGGAAACAATAGTCTTTCTGACAAATAAATAGTTCAGCATTCAAATAATTGTAATAATGAAGTTGAACATCTACCTCATATATAAAAGTTCTATCAAGGTAGATCCAAGACACATAAAATATGATAACCTATCTAATATTTTTTGTTTGTTTTTTGTTTTTTGTTTTGTTTTCTGGGGCCACACCCTTTTGATGCTCAGGGGTTACTTCCTGACTAAGAGCTCAGAAATTGCCCCTGGAGTGGGGGGGACCATATGGGGCACGGGGGGCAGGGGTCGAACCGCAGTCCTTCCTTGGCTAGCTCTTGCAAGGTAGACACCTTACCTCTAGCACCACCTCACTGGCCCCTATCTAATATTATTTAAAATAAGTTTTAAATTATTCTATTTGAGCCAGGAGAAATAGTATAGTATTGGGGATACATGCTAGATTGGGTTCACTGTTCAGCTAGATTGGGTTTAATGGTTCAAATGCATGATCAGGTGCAGCTATAGAGACCACCAGCATTGCTGGGTGGCTGTGAAATTCTCCATGCTGCAGGCCCTTTCGTAGAACTACCATTTGATTGCCAATCACTAGTGCAGTTTCCAGGCCTCCTGAGCACCCCTTGGAAAGCCCCCAAATAAATAAATTTAATTTAATTTAAATATAAAAAATGTTAGAAAACAAGAGAGAAATCCTTTATGACCTTGAGTCAGCAATGATTTATTAGGTATTCTTCTGAAAGCACAAAGAGCAATAGCAAAAATGTCAATAAAAAAACTGTACTTGAAAGAAAATCAAGGAAGTGAAAAATAGAACCTACACTGCAGGAGAGAATATTTTCAAATCATAAATATAATAAGGGACTTTGATCTAGATTATATAAAGATGATCTCTATAATTCAACAAATAATTTGATTTAGGAGCTGGAAAATCGTTCAGGGATTTGATTCCAATTATCACATAGACCCTCTAGCACTGTTCAGTGCAAACCTTGAGTTTCCCCAGCACTGTTGTGGTGGAACACGCATCCCCAAAATTTCAGTGCCCACAGAGCATTGTAGACTCAAGACCTTATAGTTAACCAACACCCTGTTATCTAAGAGTAACGAGTAAGTCCCCATCCTCCTGGTCATTTGGTCCTGTAAGTGCTCAACTTATGAAGAATAAATACATGTTTCCATTTTAAAATAAACTAAAGATCTGGATAGTTTGCTAAATACAGTTACAAATAGTCAATAAGTACATGTAAATAGTTTAACAGCATTAGTCACCAGAAAAATGCAAATTTAATTCAGAGCAAAATATGTTGTTTTATTTTGAACCTTCACCCAACTATGTCAGGGCTTACTACTGGCTGTGTACTTAGGGGTCATTCTGGCTGTGGTGAAAGAACTATATGAGGTTCTGGGGGTAGAACTGGGTCAGCTATGTGCAAGGTAACAATCCTCCCTGCTGCCCTGTTTCTCAGGCCTCACCATAAAATACTATTTTATAATAACAAGGCTGAATACACTTTTAAAAGACAAATTCATACTGGTGAGATGGAGATATTGGAACCTTTATACATGCTAATAAAAAATAAGTAGTACAACCATTTGGAAAACATCTTCCTGTTCTCACAATGTTATACAAGAACATATAGAAACTAATTCTTAAAAAATAAAATGCATTTCCATGAAAAAAATATTAAAATTTTATAGCATTAATATTCATAATAGCCCAAAGTGGAAGCCATCTAAATAAATAATCATCAACTGATGAATGGGTAAAAATATAACACACCTGGGCCAGAGAGATAGCATGGAGGTAAGGTGTTTGCCTTGCATACAGAAGGATGGTGGTTCAAATCCTGGCATCCCATATGGTCTCCCAAGCCTGCCAGGACCGATTTCTGAGCATAGAGCCAGGAGGATCCCCTGAACACTGCCGGGTGTGACCCAAAAACTATATATATATATATATATATATATATATATATATATATATATATATATATATATATATATATATATATATATATATATATATATATATATATATATAAAACATCCATTCAATGGCATCCTATTCAGAAAAACAGAAACATATTATAATATAGAGCCAGGGTGGCGAACAAGTTCAACACAAAGAGCCAAAATTTTAAACTGTGAGAGTCAGAGAGCCACACCATGCAGTGGCCCGTCAAAACAGACAAACACTCACACAAAAGCATATAATTTTAACAATAATGTATTAAACACATATTGCATTTTTCCATTTTGAGTGAGGATAAAAATCCTGTTCACCACCCCTGATATAGACAATCTGCAGAGCATTAGAGTATGTGGAAGATGTCAGTCATAAAAGATATGAATATATATCTCCATTTATAGTAATCATTCAAAAAAAGCAAATACATAGTAACAGAATTAAAAAGTGCAATTAAGCTAAAAATAAAACCACTAACTACCACTTGAAATCAGCTAATTGTATGGAATGTCCATTACTTTTCCATCTATTGTCCAAGTCAGAAAAACCTCATCTCTTTGATCCTTCATACTTTATTTTCAAATCACTTTCTAATCCAGTCAGATAATATTTCCTCTTACAAACTCAGGTTATGCAATAGAGAACATCTGTATAGTTCAGAATTCTGTCCCCACCTAAAGATTCCCCACTTAACGACATTTGCAAAACTTTTATCATGAGGAATATTATATGTACAGGTTTCCATTTAACTTATAAACATCTCTGGGAGGCCATAATTTTGTCTACATCAGTGTTTAAATAATATCTTAAAATAGAATTCATTTTTATTTAAAGAGTCATGCATATATATATATATATATATATATATATATATATATATATATATATATATAT
Source organism: Suncus etruscus (assembly GCF_024139225.1). Lineage (NCBI taxonomy): Eukaryota > Metazoa > Chordata > Mammalia > Eulipotyphla > Soricidae > Suncus > Suncus etruscus. The sequence goes on from NC_064850.1 coordinate 24,733,013, forward strand.
ATATCTCCAGTAGAAGGTACACCCAGATCAGAGCTCAGTGTTGGTTTCCAGAGGCCATGCTGAAGTCCATGTCTCTATCTCTGTGGGCTCTGCACAGAAATGACATAAAAACATGGAAAAGTCTATAAGCTACAATACTCTTTGCCACTCTTTTAGTAGGTCACTTCATATCTTAGAAGAAACAGAAGGCCATGTTAAAGATTTGACTCCAGACCTGAATTTCCTTCAAGGGGCACAATTGTTTCATGTCTCAACACTGATTTATACCAGACTCAAGAGAAAGAGGATAAAACACTGTGCCTGAGAACTAAAGTAGTGATTTCATCTCTTACATTCTTATAAATATTCATTGACTCCATCTTTCCTGTCACCACCTTACTTAAAGCTTCCATCTGTGGCTCAATACACTCATTAAAATGACTGCTTTGCATATATTCTTTTCTTCTAATCCATTCTGCTAAATGCAGCATAGTAAGTTTATTAAAGTATAAGTCTTATCATGTGAACTTCCTAATCAGTCTTTATTTGACTCCAGGTTACTGTTTGCATAAAAGTTTAAAATGTCCCACATACTGTGGCTTCCAATCCACAGTGCCAATCTCCACTTAAATCAGTCTTCCCTTGATCATGACATCTCAGATTTCTGACATATTGCTTTCTCCCAATTCTCTTTACTTTTCATCCGAAGATTTCTGCATAACTTACAATATTAGATTATTAACTGTCTTTCCTCAGTGCTCTACTCAAAAGTAAGACATTTCTAAACTCCCCAATGGTTACAAAAACATGTTATTATTTATGCATGAGAGGAAGTAATTATGAGGTTCTTGTTGTCCTAAGAGCCCTAACCCCACCAGAATGATTATAAGGTAAAGAAAAATTCACACTGGGGAAAAAGTCACACTCAAATGACTTGTTATACTAACATACCTGCTGTCATTTGTCATTTGTGGTAAAATTTAACATGCATACCATCAATAGAATATGGATAATATATGTCTACTGCAATAGCTCATGAACCAAGCCCTTTTAAAAATATTTTAAATCATTTAAAAAATTAAAAGAGGGGCTGGAAAGGTAGTATAGGAGCTAGTAGCCTTTCATATAACTACACTAGTTATGACCCTGGTTCAAATCTGCAGTACTAAGTATAGATTCCTGATACCACTGGGAATCACTCTTGAGAACAGAGAGAAAAAGTTCCTCTATACTATTAGATATGACCCAATCTCCCCAATAAATAAATCAATTTTTAAAAATAAAAATTATTTTTCAGTCACCATGTTTACATCTGGCCAGTTCCATAGACTTAATCTTTACTCAAAAGGGATATAAACCAAGACATGTCAATGGACATGCAACTGAAAGCTGGCAATCTAAGAAAGAGAGGCAGGGCCAAGTCCCTGCTGTGCCATGAATCCGTCACCCATAAACACCCTTAGCCAATGGCCCTGCTTCACCGCTCATCTACAGCTCTCTGTAAAGATTCCAGGTATGTGTATTTGAACTGACATCATGAGAACATTTTGTAGCAAGTATGGGTAACCTCCCCCTGCCTTCTCATATTTCCAGAAGGTTTGGCAGTTTAAACCACACCCCACAAAAGTCACACTATCAGCAATAATACTTGGAATTCCTGGACTGAGCAATTGCATGTGCAGCTGTGTAACAACTCTGATTAATTTTTAATACTGTCATCCCTATAAGACCACACTCATTTAGATGCAAATGGGCATTCTGAAGCCAAATACACAAAAAAGAAATAACTATTTAAAAATAACCATTAACCTCCCATCCAAGTCCCTTCCACCAAACACAACTGAGGCTGTCTGAAGGGCCTTCCCTGACCCTGCTATGATTTCAGCACCAGCTTTGATCATCTGCCTCCTGAGGCCAGTTCAGGTCTGTAGCTGAGTGGGAAAAGGAAATCTCCAATTCCTCCCTTCAACCCTCCTGTTCCCAAACCACGCAGATACAAAGACATTTCAATTCATATCATATAATTGTAGATGGACTGTATCTAGCAATTCTTTCTCTTACAAAATACACAGCTCAAAACACAGCTGATCAAACCAATAAAATAGATTTTAATATTTTATCATTATTAGATAACCCTGCTTGTTTAGAAAAAAATCTCTAAAGAAGATAAAGCTTTTTATACAATCAGTTCAATAGATCACATTCTTAAACACCCTGATACAACAGCATTCCAAACCACTAAATACAAAGATCAAAGGGGAAGCTAAAGAAAACACCTACACTTGGGGATATGGAGAAAAATCCTGGCAAATGCCCAAGTCTACCAAAATTCCAGAGCAGTATAGTTGAGGACCTAAAATAAACATTTAATGTTTTAGCGATATAAATCAAGGAGTCACTAGCCTGCAAAAATTAAAAAATCTATAGATGAACAATTCAACCAATTCAAAGAACTCTTTCAGAAGATGAGAGAATTCATACAAATGGAATTGAAGGGACTAAAAAACATATTAGCAAGCCATAATAGAATTACTCAGGTAGAGAATTGCACACAGTTATTCTTTGCAGCACTCAGTACAATAGCTAAAACTTGTTATCAACCTAGATATCCAACAACAGATGAGTGGATCATGAAGATGTGGTATATATATATATATATATATATATATATATATATATATACATACATATATTTGTATATATATTTCATGTTATAGATTCCTTTTAAAGTGCTCATTGCCATATTGTTTAGTATTCTAGACTCAAAAATTATGATTGTTTTAAGAATGACAACACTAGTGGTAGGCTACCCCTTATTTATTGTCACTATGTACCTTAGATATCACTGCTAAAGATTTGTAATTTACTTTGGCCACAATAAAATTTAAAAAAAAATGCTCTATACAGTCTAATCCAGGAAGCCTTTTTTAAGTAAAGTTTACCCTCACCAATGATGATTTGCTTAGAAAATGGAAAATTTTTTCATCTGACTTGCTGGATTTATATTTTTTAAGCATTCTGACCCACTCCACGTGGGTCAGCTTTTCAACTGCAGCCTATGTTCAATCTTGTGTGTGTGTGTGTGTGTGTGTGTATGTGTGTGTGTGTGTGTGTGTGTGTGTGTGTGTGTTGGCCACCTCTCTGTCTGTCTAACGTCTATCTGTAATGTACATAATGTTGGTCTATTTTGAATATAGTCCTTCTCCCTGTTATATTTAACTCTTCTTTACCTACCCCCACTTTAGTTACAACTTTACAAATCCTTTTCTATCCCCTTACTCTCTCATGCCTAATGTGTTATTTCTTTTTATTTAAACCTTTTTACCCTCAGTTCTTAACTCCCCAAGAACGAAAACATTCCCCCCCCCCACCCCACCGCAACCAGATTTGAACCAACTCCCAAAGTAAAAAGAGACTCCCACCCCACCTTGCCTCAGCCTTGGAAGAAACTGCCACTGCCACTGCTGCGGAGATGCTGTCTGTGGCTTTTTTTCTCCCACCTCCCTTCACTGTGGACTGTTGCTTGCTACCGGATTTCGTTTTTTGAGGACCTTTTCTGATCCATAACTGCTTGGAGCTATTTTTCAAACTTCACAAGATCATGTTGCAGGCTGAAGCTGTGCTCCGGATTTTATTCCCCATTCCCAGACTATTTCAAAAGACTTAACGGGGATAAATTTCCTTGTATCTTTACTTTCGATGTATTTCCTTAATAAGTTTAATTTATTGTGTATTTCCTCATGTTGAGATAGTTTTCCCCATATCTTTTTTGGACCTGTTTATTAAGAAATTCTAGTAGGTAAATTTCTCTTGGGTTCAGAGTTCATGTTAGAAGCATGTTATAGGGATTGTTTAGCTCATTATTTTTACTTTCCTATGCATCAGTAATATTATGTGGCATTGTTCCATTGGCATAGGCACATTAAAATGGGGAAATCTGGGGCCGGGCGGTGGCGCTAAAGGTAAGGTGCCTGCCTTGCCTGCGCTAGCCTTGGACGGACTGCGGTTCGATCCCCCAGTGTCCAATATGGTCCCCCAAGCCAGGAGCAACTTCTGAGCACATAGCCAGGAGTAACCCCTGAGCGTTACCGGGTGTGGCCCAATAACCAAAAAAAAAAAAAATGGGGAAATCTTGGGCCAGAGTGGTAGCATAGGGCGTAAGGCATTTGTCTTGAGTGTGCTAGCCTGGGACAGACCACGGTTCAATCCCCAGCGTCCCATATGGTCCCCCAAGCCAGGAGTGATTTCTGAGCACATAGTCACTGGGTGTGGCCCAAAAGCAAAAAACAAACAAAAAATGGGGAAATATTATGTACAGAAAAAAAGTTTTTATCTAATACGGATAGGAATTAATAAATTTTATATTGCAGTGGGACCTTTCACCCTAAACATTCATCATAGTGACTTGAATTAGGCCTCAGTCTATCAGACATCCGCCATTCACCTCTGAACCTTGGATCCTATCTATGGAATTGGTACGGTTTGGCACAGATTTCTGCACCGATACCAGAGATCAGACTTCTGCCAAGGAAGGCCTTAATGCTGCATTGGCACTGAATTGCTCCAGAGTGGGTTCCTAAGAAACTCTAACGATTTGGAAACAGCAACAACTTGCTTTCATGGCAGGTTACCCTGCTTTACCAACTAAAGGTGAGATGAAACCAGAAGATGCTCCGTGAAACTCTGACTTTGACTTTGGATCTGCTCAAAAACCAAGATCTCTAATTACAGAAATCTGGTCGCGACAACCATGATGGAGAACTTTTACTGGGACCATGAAGAAAGACTTTGCTGTTAATAAACAATATGTCTGGAGCCTGTAGTTGATCTTATGGCAGAATACTTCATGGGTAGAGCCTCTATATTTTTGGACCAAAGATTCTTTTCCTTTCTATTTTCCCCAACTTTTGCTGTGTCTGTATTAAAAAATAAAAAACAAACTGCCACATATACCCTTTTTTGTTTTCATTTCTTTTTATTTTTTTTCTATTTTTTCTCTTTTACATAGTGGCTCCTGCCTTTTTCATAGATCCGTGGGGCATGGATTACCTTGTTTTATCTCATATATTTGCTTTTAATTTATTATTATTATTATTATTATTATATTTTTATTTTTTGTGCCACACCCAGTGTCGCTCAGGGATTACTCCTGACTATGAGCTCAGAATTCACTCCTGGTTGGGGACCATAGGGGACACCAAGGGATTAAACGGCAGTCCATCCTAGGTCAGCCACATGCAAGGTGGACACCTTACCACTGCCCCACCACTCCAGCTCCATATATTTGTATTTTTCTTTAAAATTAAAAGGAAAGGCAAAAAGAAAGGATGGGGACCAGAGGCCAAGTGGTCTCCGGTGCATTGTGCGAAAAAGGTACAGAACGAAGTATTTATGCTAAAGTCAACAACAGTAGAATCAAGCAATCTCATCTTTAACAATCTCAACTTAAATGGGCCTGTAATACTGGCAGGCCAGAGTGGGTAAAGGATGGTAGTATAGGATGTACTCTGGGATCATTGGTGGAGGAAGGGCTACACTGGTGGTGGGAGTTGTCCTGATTCACTATTATATAGCTGAAATTGGTCTATGAAAGACATTGTAGATCACAAGGATTTCAATAAAATAAAATTTCAAAATAAAGTAATTCAATAAAAATCACCATTAAAATAAATAACCAATCATAAAATAAATAACCAATCATAAAATAGTAAGTAAAATTGTCTTTAAAATCTGCTAGTTAGTATGCTTTGGCAGCATATATACTAAAATTGGAATGATACAGAAAAGATTAGCACGGCCTCTGCACAAGGATGACATGCAATTTGTGAAGTGTTTCATATTTTTACATTCAAAGAAGCGTCCTTAAGATTTACAGCAGACCTGTCACAAGAAACCTTCAAGGTCTGAAGGCACTGGTGGGATATAGTGACAATAATCGATGAAATGAATGCTTTGCCTAGAATACTGTACCCAGCCAAACTCACATTCAGATTTGAAGGAAGTATACATAGCTTCACAGATAAACAACAGCTTAGAAACTTTACAGACTCAAACCAACTTTAAAAAAAAATAAAAGGTCTACTTTAAAACAAGATAAATACAACAATCTCCTAAATAAAGATGACACTAAGTCTCATGACAATTTTCTCTCTCAACATAAATGGACTAAATGCATGAGTTAAAAGACACAGAATGACAAAATAGATCAAAAAGGTGAATCCAACATTCTGTTGCCTACATCAAACTTATTATCCTTTATCAATCCGATAATGGACTAATATCTAAGATATACAAAGTACTGACAGAACTTAACAAGAAAAAATATTTAACTCCATCAATAAATGGGGAGAAGAAATGAAGATATTTGCTCAAAGAAGAAATACAAATGGCCAAAAAGCACGTGAAAAAAATGTCCCACATCACTAATTATCAGGGAGAAGCAAATCAAAAGAGCAATGCCATGAAACTCATGCACACATAAAATGTGTGCCACAGAAACTGGCACACATTACAAAGAACAAGAACAATCAATGCTGGCGGGGATGTGGGGAGAAAGGAACTCTTATTCACTGCTGGTAGGAATGCCATCTAGTCCAGCCTTTCTGGAAAACAATATGGAGATTCCTCAAAAAAACTGGAAATTGAACTTCCATATGATCCATTTATTCTTCTCCCAGGAAGATACACTAGGAACGCAAAAACACAACACAAAATTTCCTCTGCATGTCTATGCTCTTAGCAGTGCTATTTACAATAGCCAGAATCTAGAAACAACTCAGGTGCCCAACAACAGATGGGTGGGTGGATAAAGAAACTGTGGTACATATACACAATGGAATCCTATGCAGCTGTTAGGAAAAATGAAGTAATGAAATTATCCTATACATGGATGAATATGGAAACTACTATGCTGAGTGAAATAAGTCAGAGGGACAGAAATAGACACAGAATAGTCTCACTCATCTGTGGGATTTAAGAAAAATAAAAGACATTATGCTAATAAGACTCAGAACCAATAGAAATGAGGGCTGGCAGGACCAGCCCATGATATGAAGCTTTCCACAAAGAATGTTGAGCACAGTTAGAGAAATAACTGAACTAACCACTATCAGGACAATGATAGTGAGTGAAAGAAATAGAATGCCTGTCTCAAAGACAGGCAGGGGTTGTTGGAGGAGGGAGATAGGGTCATTGGTGGCAGTAAGGTTGCACTGGTGAAGGGGGTGCGTGGTTGTAAACTTTATGATTGAAACCCAACTACAACATGTTTGTATCATGGTGCTTAAATATATAAGAAAAAATAAGTGATTGATCAAAAGCACACACAAAATCTACTAGCCAAATTTTGACTATTTAATAGATTTATTATGATAGATGATTATATAGGCTGCATAATTAGTATTTGAGTTTTTCAGCCATACTAGTCATATTTCACATGTTCAAAAACTACAGAGTGCTAGTCAATTTTTAGTTTGGACTTCTCAGAATAGAGCATTTTCTATTATCATAGGAATTTTTATTAGGGGGCCAGAGCAGTAGCACAAAGCGTAAGGAAGGCTTCTGCCATGCCCACGCTAGCCTAGGATGGACCGCGGTTTGATCCTACGGAATCCCATATGTCCCCAAGTCAGAAGTGATTTCTGATTGCATAGCCAGGACTAACCCCTGAGCATCACTGGGTGTGGCAGAAAAACAACAAAAAAGGAAGTTTTATTAGACCATGTTGATCTGTAGAATAACTCTTGCATGAAATAGATGAAATAGTATTAGGTTAATCATTTTTGTCCAAAGTCATTGTTCTTGTTTGTTAAACTAAGCTTCAGTTCCAGTATTTTTCCATTTTATGTCTTTGATTCAAACATTGGGAGAGATTTGCTTTCTAGAATTCTGTTTTCTAAATTTCAAGAATCTCTATACATCTTTCTTAATTTTATGACTATGCTCCAAAGAATAGGTCTCCATTCCACATTAGAAAGACAAACACTTATTTTTTTCACAGAATGAATTTCTTATTTGCAACTACGATATCTCAAGGTCTGTGGATTCACATTGACAATCCTTTCTTTTTCATCTTTTCTTTGTGATGTGTTTAATGTCATGTGTGGGCTATGATTCAAATAATTGTTGAATGTGTACTGGCTTGTAACTTTAATTTTAACAGTTTTCTACTCCCAAGGCCTTTCATCCAAGTCTCCAAGTCTCCAAGAGTACTTTACATCTCTATATTCATTAGAACATCTCATTCTCCTGGATGGGTGACAGGTATTAAACTTTCTCACAGCTGGAGAGACCAAAAGAAAGAGAATTCCAAGGTCACTCTAAGATACTACTATCCTAAGAACTATCATTTTAAATAAACAATAACTGACCCAATGCAAATAGTGATTATTTGATCTTTGAAGAATTTTTCTCATTCAAAACTTTTATAAGTACTTAAAAATAATCTGGAACCATTGCCTGCATCAGTAGAAAATAACAACTCCTTTATTTTTTTGTTTCCTTCCCCTGTGTTTTTTAGTAACAATAGAAGCAGTAAATGCTCACTGTTTAAAATTTAGCAAGCTTAAAGTAGAAAAAATACAGAAACCAACTGCATACTAATTAATTACTCAAAAATATACTTTAGATCTTCTATAGACCATATGTATTTTTTATTTGAACACCACTTTTCTTTCTACCTGTAGCTTGATGTTCATTTCCCCCCTTTATCTGTGAGATTGCATAGAAAAGTGGGGGGATATGGGAGCCAGAGATGTGACTCAGTGGTAGAGCATAGAACTTACAGGTGAAGCTCTGAGATCAATCTAGCATTTTGGATTGGGGGAAGGGAAAGAAGCAGAAATAATATAATTTAACTTGTGTCCAATCCTGGCTCTATACTGTGTGAAGTTGGGTGTATCATTTAAATTCTCTAAGTTCCATCTTTTTCTACAAAATCTGTATATTAATAACATTTCTGTGGGCTTTCCAAAGATTTAAATAGCCTTGCTCTGTTAAAACAGTAAAGCATGTTTTCAAGTAATATAATAATGTTTCCAAATAACATAATTTTATTTGACATCATTTTATGATAGCATTGATGAAGGAAAACAACAGGCTGTCATCGGACAAAAAATTTGAGGTGAAGTTTTCAGTATAAATCAGTTCAATTGAAATTGCAGTTCTTAGGAACTGAAATTTTATGGACAAGTTTCAATGAAGAGTCTTCCCTGTTAATAGAAAGTAGAGCATTTCTAGGAAGCTTGTATAAGTGAAAATAAAGTAGAAAAGCAACTAACATTAAGTCATATGTAAAAAAATGAAGATTATTAGACCCAAGGAATGATTTACTCCATCATATGTTGTATCACCTAAAGCCTAAGATATGCAAAAGCAATAATACATGTAAAAGCATGAGAGTATGTAAGAACAGGAATGTAATAAATATACAGTTTGTCTAATGTAGTTCCGAGAATAAATACTGAGTGCCACTCCCTCTGTCCTTAGTGCAGGCTGCTTCTCTAATGGCAAGACAAATAACTCCACACTGTTTTCACTTTTCATCTTTTGATGAAACGCTAAAGTCCTCTCTGAATTTCTTTCAGTTATCAAAGCAAAACCAGATTCTACTATAGATCTTAAGTACATGAAAAGTGGAACAATACAATTTTTTTTCCAAACAGGGAAAACTTGTAGTTAGCTGTTCAGGTCCATGAATGCCCTCCAGGTGTTTGCTTTGCACCAACTGGGAAAAACATAAATGGCAAGACTTTTGTTTTTAATCATAAAAAAGAAGGCTGTGATGAGGAACAGGGAATAAGGGCTACTGGGAAAGCTGCTACATTTTTCCAAGATTCAGGGAAGGATGAAAAATTCCCCATCACCCTTGGCCAAGCTTGTAAATTCCCAAGTGTATCACCAACTGCAAAACACTCCATGTTAACACCCCATTCAGAGCAATGATTGTTCGGTTCACAAGCGAAGTTGTAGGCTCAACATCGAAGAGGATGTATGCAGAGCAAGTAGGGCTGTGTAATCTTAAATTATAGTGAGTTAAATGGGAGCCTTTGAGAAATGATTATGTTTATCCATAGTATTTGCAGGTTTCTCCTGCCAGTTCACATACCGTGGCTACAATGGGAATGAAGGAATCATGGAACCTTCCATACAGCCTTGCCAATTCTTTTTCTTTAAGTAGGAAGCTGATTATTCAGTTTGGAAATTAACCCAAATTCCTTGTTTCCTTTCCTGCTTACTTTCCTTCCCTGTTTTCTGATCATTTTACTTATTAGAAGTTCTGCCAGAGGGTAGAAAGATCCTGCTCAGGAAGCTCTGAGTCAATGTTGCATTGTTTTTTAGTAACACAGATAAAAGTTATTTGGGAGACTATACTTTAAGCCTGTCCTTTACTCCAGATTATGCAAATAACAGATCAATCAAAGTCCTGATAGAATTACTTGTTTTCTACATCAGCCTTCCATTCTTTATAAGTATGTTCAAGGGCTAACTATCTCCTTTTCCCTCACTTACCCTGAATAAATTAAAATCTGAAAGTACCAAACTATTTTATATGTATTTTTAGCTGCACATATTGTCCAAAAGTCTTGGTACAAAAAAATGCACTTAATATTCCAATTCTTAGAATAATTATAACATATTGAATAAGTTAGGAGTTTTCATTGTATGTCATTAATTTATAGATTGTTTTTATATAAGTCAACAATTTATATAGATTTCCTAACATGTAACTTCTTATTTTGGCGGGGAAGGAAGCATAATCAGCACTTTTCAGGACTGACTCCTGCCTCTGTATTCAGAGCTCACTCCTGGTGGGCTCAAGGGGACCAATATGAGGTGTTGAGGATTGAAACTGGGTTGGCCATTTAAAAGGCAAACACACTACCTGCTGTACTCTCTGGCTTTCATATAGCAATATTTTAAAGTTTATTTTAAAATGTTTAATAGTATTATTTTATAATTACCATAAATATTTATTTATTGCCAAAAATACTTTATTTTCCCTTTTCAGCTCCAAACTGAGATTATTTAATGCCCCAAAGAACACCACTATATGTCCAAGAGCATATCTTGGGAATCAGCAGTGAATCTTTAAAATTCACTTAATTTCACATTTCAGTAGCTGTCCTTAGGTCAGTAGAAGTGCAGAGTCCACAGCGAGACTGAGGTTATAAACACAAAGACAAAACCCTAAACTGAGTAAAATAAATTACATGCCTTCAGGTAGAAAGAGTCTGTACTTGCACTGACTTTGTATTTCATAATACTCTTAGAACAAGATTAGTGCCTCAACAGCCACAAAATAACACCCTCATCTCACCAAAGTATTTTAAAAAATAATTAGGTATCCTCTTTATTACATATGAATTGTCAAAGAGAAGAGATTTACCTCCAGAGTCTGCTTGTAGGTGATATATCAGTTCTGATCTTTATTTGTCCAATTTGAATATGATTACTTTTCACATTTCCTATGGGCCCTTGGAAGCTGAAAGAATGATATTGAGCTATCAAGATGTTAAGCAAGCTATTTATTTAAAATTCTTTATAGAAGGCACAAGTGTGCATTTCCAACAATGATCATAAATATACATTCTAAATTGTAAAATTATAGAATAATGTACATGCGTTTAGGAGAATGACAAAATTTGCTGATGTAACCCTCATCAGTTTAAATATGCCCATTTATTTTGTGCTGAAATGGGTTCAGAATCTCCTACTCTGTAAGATGTTCATGAAATTTAACATAGATTGTAAACCCCCAGAATATTACCTATCATATAAAAGGAATTCAAATAGTCATTATTTTTATAAGCAAACTTGAAGTGTTAGTTGAATGTCTCAGTATATTACAAATTTTTTGAAATGGGAATGTTTACAGTGGAGTATTTGTTTTATAAAAATGCCTCGAGGAAAAGGATTGCTTAATTAACTGATTTTAGTCTGGTTTTGTTTGTGGTCCTCCTGTCCAACACCCATTTAGTTAGGCATTGAGTTTTTAGTTTTATTTCTTATTTATTTATTTATTTAGTTTTATTTATTTTAGTTTTATTTAGTTTTTTTAATTTATTTAAACACCTTAATTACATACATGATTGTGTTTGGGTTTCAGTCATGTAAAGAACACCCCCCATCACCAGTGCAACATTCCCATCACCAATGTCCCAAGTCTCCCTCCTCCCCACCCGACCCCCGCCTGTACTCTAGACAGGCTCTCCATTTTTCTCATACATTCTCGTTATTAGGACAGTTCAAAATGTAGTTTTATTTAGTTTTAGTTTTATTTTGATCTGTATTGGTAGTGACAATCTCCCTATTATCTTTTCTATCTCCTAACCATTAACTCAAGTAAATACTAATAATTCAATATGACACAATCAGTGGTAACAAATTGTAGTCTAAAAATGTAGAAGAAAAAATACTTAGAGATTTCTTTGTGATGCATAATTTCTCTCCTAGTTTGATATTTGTCCTTATGGGGATGGGATGTTCAAAGGTAGAAATGCTTTCTCTCTTTTAGCAGGACACTGGAACAAAAAGGACCAAATTTCAGAACACTTCAAGAAGATTTGCTTCTATAACCATCATTGCAGCCCTCCTTGCTACTGGACTCCTTTACTGTTGTTTGGATGGGAAGGGGCACTTATGGTACTGTTCAGGAATTAATCCTAGCTCGGAGCTCAGGGATCACTCCTGGAGATTAATAAGGAAATTATGTGGTACATACTGAATATTGAATCTGAGTTAGTTGTGAGACAAGTAGGTTTTATTCCAGTTCTATCTTTTTAATTCCCTAAAATTGAGCACTTAATAAAGGACACTGCACAACATAAGAAAGGCTATGAGCCAAGTTTCTTATACTATCTCTCCAGCCCTTGGAATTCTTTTAATGAAACAAAAAATGATTTTCTTGGTCACTTGCATTTAATTAGAAAAAATTACCATAACTAAAACAGAAAACAAATTTAAAAAATCCTCCAATAGTTCTCTTATTTGATGTCTTTTCTCTGAGCCTATTCTCAACACAGTAGTCAAAGTGATCCTTTAAATTCTAATTAGTTTCAGTTGAAAATCATCTGGTGGCCTCCACCAACTCTCAGAATAAAACTCAAAATTTATACCAAGGCATTAAAAACATCTATAAAGAATCTTATAGGAATCTCCAGTATTATGTCAACAGCATCTCAGATAATATGACTTCTTTCTACACTCTAATCTTATATTCATCATCTTGCTCTAGCTCCATTATATACAAAATGACCTTCTTTTCTAATCCTTGAATGATGCCGCCCTCTAGATTATTTTGTTTAATTTCTCCTGGTGGTCTTAGAGTGGTCTTAGAAACATTAAAACATTTTCTTTTTTTTTTTTTTTGGTTGGGGGCCCACACCAGCGGTGCTCAGGGGTTACTCCTGGCTGTCTGCTCAGAAATAGCTCCTGGCAGGCTCGGGGGACCATATGGGACACCGGGATTCGAACCAACCACCTTTGGTCCTGGATCGGCTGCTTGCAAGGCAAACACCACTGTGCTATCTCTCCGGACCCACATTAAAACATTTTCACACAAAATTAAACCCAGATCTCTACTCCGTTAAACTACATTATTTTACTCAGAGAATATCTATCTGACATTATTCATTTACTTTTAAGTTGGTTTGTTTATCCCTCACACTAAAAAATACTTTATGAAATTGCAAACCTTGTCTACATGTAACACCAAAGCTATAGAAAGAGTTTAGAATAAAGTTAGCGTTTAATACATACATGCTGAGTGAATAAAAGGAAAACTATTATAGGAACAAGAGTGAATCAACCTGAGATAAAAAAAAGAACAATGTAGAAAAAAATTAAGCATGACAGGAGAAAATATTCCAGACTTAATGTAATCAAAACAAATAAAATATTAATTCTGAAAGAAGAGAATAAAAGTATTTTAAAGAGAAGAAAACTAAACATGAGGCCGACACATTTCACAATGAAAGAGGCAGGCAATTGCAGAAAATAGTTTTTATAAAAAGCAAATATGAATGTGAATGTTAAACATGATATTTTTGCCTAAATAGAGGTAAATTCAATGGCTCAGGTTGAAAGAACCAACCTATGGTAGAAATTTGAAGACCTGATTTTTAAATATGTCTTACTTTTCATACTTCCTCATCTTTGAGGTTAGGGAAGTGTGAATGAGTGGAAAAAGATACTAACTCTGTCTCTGGGAAACTATCGAGATGCAAGCTTAAAAATTCCTTCTGGGCAGGAAGGATAGCACAGCAGTAAGACGTTTGCCTTGCACGCGGCTGATCCAGAACAGACCTCAATTCAATCCCTGATGTCTCATATGGTCCCCTAAGCCAAGAGTGATTTCTGAGTGCATAACCAGGAATAACCTCTGAGCATCATCGGGTATGTGTGGCCCCAAAACAAACAAACAGACAAAAATGCCTTTTATGTGACCAGGAGTAGATGACATTCAAGGGAACTGGCCTGGGTTCAAGGCCTAGCACTTCATGGTCACCTAAGCATCACTGGATGAAGCCCTGGAGACATCCAAGCACAAGAAGCTGCTTTCTTGGAGTTCCTCAGCACCAAAGAATAATTGAGACCTCTCCAATATACTTGTAGGACTCAAGAAGCACTGTATTCACTGGTCAAGAATGCAAATAATTGCAGGTAGGGCCCCAGTCCTCCTGAGCACCACGTGGGAGCTCTCTAAGATAAATATCTATTTATATTATAATTAATTTTTTAAAATATTATTAGCATATTCCAACGTATTCTGGAATAAACATATTAAAAAGTTAGTAAATTAACTAACTTAGGAAAGCAAATAGGATTAATAACTATGAAGCCAAATGAATTGCAAAGAGTTCTTCATTCATACACTGAAATTCCAACTCCCAATACTTAAAAATCAGTTATACTGAAGTATAAAGGTTGTCTGGGAAGTGTCATCAAAAACAGCAAGTAGTTAAAATATCTTTGAAAGGGAGCTGTCAGAATGTTGTGATATAAATTTTAAGTATGAAGAAGAAAGGATCAATAAAGATGTAATTTCCAAAGCTTTAAAACTCTGAAAAATTTTCCATCCACGTAAAAGAGAAGAAAAATGTAAAATACACGTGGATTTTAAGCAATATGAAAAAAAGTAATGCTTTGTTTTCCTACCAAAGAATTTTATATAAGGGTCAAAGAGATAGCACTACTGATAAGGTTCTTGCCTTATGTACAGATGATCTGGATTTAGTCCCTTGCACTCTATATGGTCCTTTGAGTAGAGCCAGGAGTAATTCTTAAACATTGTTGGGTGTAGCCTCAGAACTAAATGAAACAAAAAGAATATTATATGAAAGTTTTTTCCTACATTCTTTTAAAAAATGTTTTTATATAGCGTCCTTGATAGCAAAACAAAGCTTTATTTTCGGAAACATGGCAGCAATGGAAGTAATAAAAATTGACAAATTGTCCTTCATCAGGTTTAGTGTAGGTTTCTCTGATATGTCCATGAACCATAATATCTGAGTAATGCTTTACTAAAATCTTATCAATAACCTCATCACTCATGGCATTAAGAATCTACTTAAATCTCTGCTACATAAAAGGTGTGTGACCTTAACAAAAATTTCCAGCCTCTTTTTGCTTTAGCTCAGACGCAGACAATAAGGGAACTGGACAGGTTGTTTCCTTCAGTTTCTTTAACAGTGTATCTACAATGGATCATTGTCTAATTCAGCTATTTTAGGAAAAGTAATTTAGAAAAACTAATTTTTAAATATTAAAAGAATGTATACTGGTTTCACCTGGTAATTTTCCACCTTAGATATGTAACAAAGAAAGTATAATAGAGAGCTATAATGTATGATTTCAAATAGTTACCCACTGCAAACCATTCTCTGAAATAAATTTTGCTGCATGGGAAATCTTTCATCTTTTCATCGGCCATTGCTTTTATTCTTTACATCAGTAAATTTCCAAGGATCCAGGCTCTAATTGATTTTGATCACTTCACCTACCTGGTTACCAGGGCCACCTAATGAAAGGGTCCAGATTTCCAAACTACTTTAATCTTTGTAGACATCTCCACCCACAGGACAAAATGAAGACCAGAAGCTCTGAGTCACACTGTTAGATTCACTGTTATTTGTCTTTTCAGATAGAGGGTGAGCCAGAGTTCCTCCTATTTCTTTGAGAATTCACCAATACACCAGCAACCTGGGTTTGGAGTCTAGTTAAAATTCTCCCACAAATCAACTGACTTTCAGCAAATTTAGCTTCCTTTGGCTTTACCTTTCCATACAGAAAATACCATTTACTTCCTTTGTTTTATTATAAGGTTCTCTTTCCCGGGTCTGTCTCCACTTCTAAAATATCCTTTATTCCTCAGATGTATTTGTCTCTGAATTCCATGTCTCTCACCACCATTTTTGAGAGTTCATCATTTTCACATTTCCAGTGTTGAGGCAGACAAAAGACAGAATGACAAATCGTATCTCTTTCTTTTCTAGCAGATCAATGTTAGCCAGAGTGCTGACTCTGAGTTATTGGCATACAAGAAGCTGCAGCCACATTAACACATTCCAGTTGAGAGATCTACTTTTGATGAGTGGCAAACACCTAAGGATGATGAGATTGATCATCTTTCTTCCCTGTTTGGGAAGCTGCCTACATAGCTGGTTTATTCATCTATCCCCTGCTTTCTTGAATGAAAAATTTTGTGAGTTTGATAGATGAAATTATTTTTTAGCAAGGAGACTCCTGGAGTTTTACCTTGTGGCATAGCTGAGATTTTGTTTTGTATTTTGCAGTGCTAAGAATAGAACCCAGCACTAAGTGCTCTACTGATAAGTTGTTTCTCCAACCCAGATGTTTGAGGTTTTTATGGGATATACCAGCTGGGTTAGATCTCTTTTTGAAGGTATAGATTTGGACAAAAGCTTTTTTCAAATTGGCATGTTAACTAACGAGTCCAGGATTAAAAATCAATGGGGTATATTATTAGGGGTAGGAACTTATTTGGTCAAGGTAGCATCAGAACAATTGTTTTCAGTTTAACGAAGGATACTCTCTGAAGAGTCCTATCTTCCAAGACATCTTCAGAAAATTTAGACATTGATCTTATTGTGTCTGGTAGATTCTCCAAAAGTGCTTTTCCATCAGCATTTTTACAACTAAATGGCCAGAAGAGAACAAAAAGATAAAATTGCAGCAAACAGAAGAAATATATTTTAAAGGGTATAATGAAACATGAAAGTTAATTATTTGCTTTCAAATACAAAAAAGTCACCATTTTAAAGAAACATATTCATTAGGAATCTTTATGAAGATGGTAGGAAAACCTGGACTTTATTCTTGACATCAACTTCTTGTATTGCATGAGTCAATAAAAACATTAGCATTAGAAAACATGCTATTTCTAAATTAGCTAAATTTATAATTAATATTCCTGAAGACTAGTTACCTCTTTTATGTTCCCATGAATTGGCAAAATTTTGGTTTTGATTGATGAATGGAATAATTGTGTCCACAAAGAATTTGTAGAAGACATATAGTTCACCAGGTAAAGCAATTGATTAGAATGTGGCCAATCTGGGTTCAATCCCTGGCATCCCATATGGTCTCCTGAGCCATCCAACTATGATATTTGAGCACAGTGACAGGAATCAACCCTACATACAATCAAACATGGCCCAAAAATCCAAGAAAAAAGACAGGATTTGCAAATGGATCATTATCACCTTCTGGAATAACCTGGTTTTGTACTGTTTTTTATACTTCCAGTAAGTTTTGCCATTATATTGTCTATAAAGTTACAAGAAGTTGCTATCACTTGCTATTTTAAGATCACTACATCTATTCATCACAGTATGGACCACTATGAGAGTTAAGATTTGTGTAATTTAAAAGTGTGACTGTTGAAACCATACTGTCAAATCAAACTGTCAGCCAATTATTTTGTCTTTTATGACAAAATTGACTGACAATTAGTCATGCATGTTTGTAGAGCAAATGCTTGCAGCAAATGACTAAAGAACTTACAAGGAAACTATGCAGAACTAGGGCATACTATTGATTTAGTTTTTGAATATCCATTACTTAGGCAGTAAATAATCCAGAAGTATTGCATACACAGGTCAAAGTAGCGATGATAAACTACAGGAAAGAAAATTATATCAGATCAGGAGATATCCATCATCCTTCCTTTGCTTGCTCCCAACCATCACTCAATATGTTAACACTTGAGGTGATAAAACTTGATTGGATGAGAAAATGTAATCATAGCCCTCCCCTCTGCCCCAAATACACTCACATAGACTTTGTATTGCCAGGTACAGATGCAGAAAAGAACGGAAACCACTGAAACCACTATTTTTTAGATGGCTGGCCTAGACTTATTCACCAATCAGGGAGGAAAAGATTTAAATTAGAGTTAAGATTGGTGTTTTATACTGGATAGTCCCTTAGCACCCAAAGGTCACTATTAAGTTATAAATCTGTCCAAGATGTAGTTAAGGGATTTGCAACCAAGAAAAGAAGTAGGATGCAAGAATCAAGAGCTGGGAAGAGTGTTTACACAAAAATAATCCATTTCATGTTTCAGCTAACCTAGCTGACACTGTTTTAAAAGTTGAAATTTTCAAATCCTGGCTCTTCTACTTCCAGCTGTTGGTCTTCAGCAAGTTACTTAATTTTGGCTTCCCTGTGGAATGGGATTTGATGAGATAATACACATAGGATATTTAGAATAATGTCTGGACCTACTAGTCATCATCACTATATATTTCACATCTCAGAGTCATCTAAAATCAGTGTGCTTGATACTAAGTAGTTAGTATCAACTTTTACACAACAAAAACCTGGATTCATTAAAAAGTATGAAGTGTGAAAAAAGCATGGAGAAGGGAAAAACTGGACATTGCATAAATACATTCCTCAAGTGATGGAATTCTACAGGTGGGCCCCTGAATTTCAGTTGTGGCACCATACATGCCTTTCCAAGCATTTTATGGCACCCAAATCCTTTCTAGTTTCATTGACAGTGGTCCCCAGGGAACTGAATAGTGACAGTGGCCCTATCCACAATTTTTTCTTTTTTGGTTTTTGGATCACACCCAGCTGTGCTCAGGGGTTACTCCTGGCTCTATGCTCAGAAATCGCTCCTGGCAGGCGCGGAGGACCATATGGGATGCCGGAATTCGAACCAATGACCTTCTGCATGAAAGGCAAATGCCTTTACCTCCATGCTATCTCTCCACCCCCCATTCCACAATTTTTAAATTGAAAAATTATATGACTTTCCTAATTCACTCAAATAAAAATTTTAATTTATTCTTGCCAAACATAATTATTCTGCAGATAAATTCTGCCCAGTAGGGGCTGGGCGGTGGCGCTGGAGGTAAGGTGCCTGCCTTGCCTGCGCTAGCCTAGGACGGACCGCGGTTCGATCCCCCGGCGTCCCATATGGTCCCCTAAGAAGCCAGGAGCAACTTCTGAGCGCATAGCCAGGAGTAACCCCTGAGCGTCACAGGGTGTGGCCCAAAAACCAAAAAAAAAAAAAAAACTTCTGCCCAGTAAATTTCAATATCTAATGCAATTTTAGAAAATCTTTCATGTGCCCTGAGTCTCCTGCAATCCACCTATTACCCTCCCAATCTAATATTCACATATTGTACTTTAGTGCCCAGGGTTTATTGACAATTAATATTATTAATGCCCTTATTTTTGGTTTTATCCCCACTCATATGGTTTTTGGTAAGGGTAAGGTGAAGTAACTATGGACATCAAAACTATGAGTGTCTGAGGCCTGAGCGGTGGGGCAACGGTAGTGGTAGGGTGTTTGCCTTGCATGTGGCTGATTTAGCACCAACTGCGATTTGATCCCCTGGCGTCCCCAAGCCAGGAGCGATTTGTAAAGCACATAGCCAGGAGTAACCCCTGAGCATCAATGGGTGTGGCCCCAAAAACCAATAAAAAAAAAAGACTATGAATGTCAACTGTATTGTAAACACATAAACTAATCTAAAATTTCAGAGAAATTGAAATTATTTTTTTCAACTTTAAAATTTTATAATTATGGAATTAGTTCATTTTGACTTTCTTATTTTAGAATCTGGTGACAAGAAGCAACATAGACTTACCATTAAGTCAGCTTTGACTAATCTTCCTCTTTGTCATTTTATGCAATCTCTTGCCACATCCTGTCATGTCTGAATCTGCTTAGTTTCCTCTATCTACTTTTGAGCATCATCCTGCCTTTGCTTACTTTTAAATTTTCGGAGTCATCTACTGCTGCAAATTCTGACTTTAAAATAATAGGGCATTTTTTTCTTGTTCACTAATTTGATGGTCAACAGGAGTAGGTCTTTTTCATCCTATAGTTGGCTTACCTGCAGCAACAAATTTACATCTCCTATCCCTTATCTTTTTTAAACTATCAGTTCTCTGTGGATAAGTTTTGGGGCATAAAAGAGTAAATAAAAAATCTAATGTAAAGGCTAGAGTAATATAGTACAGCAAGTAGGACAATTTGCCTTGCATGCAGCAAACCCAGGTGTGATCAGCGGTATCACATATGGACCTTCAAGCACTGAAAGAAGTAATTTCTGAGTGTAGATGCAGGAGTAACCTTTGGGCATCAACAGGCATAGCCACAAAATAAAAACAAAACAAAATTTAAAAATATAAAATTTGAGATCTTCATCTAAAACTGGTATACTGTAACCAATACATTCCATTTTGCAAATCCCTACATTATAAAGCTTGGGAATATTTTCTATCCTCTCTAACTGAAAGTATTACAAAGTCATTAAAAGTTAGGAAGTTTTAATCTAATAAGGAGAGTTTATTAACAATTGTGAATGAACCAGTAAATGACCCTTTCACATCCAAATCACAATTATTTCTTCCTTATGATACCACAACAATGGAAACCTGCAGAACATATCTGTCAAACTCAGACTCCACTCCAGATGTTTAGAGCTTAAAATCATAGCTATATGGCTAAGCTATCCTAAATCTCAGCATTGTAAGTGTGAAAAGTATTTGTTGGCACAGAGCACTGATATTTGGAATACTTTTTAAGCAACATGTATGTGATACTAATTGGTTAAAATCACACAATTTTTTTCATATTTGTTTCTATGTTCTTGTCATGGCTTCAAAAGTTTCACAGTTTTAGCAAATCATTTTCTATGTTTCAGATTGACCTAATCTCTCAAAAGCCATATCTACATGTCATGGTCCATAATATCTTCAGAGGTGGTGCCACATATTTCATACATTAATTTCACTTTTTGTATTTATAAAAACTTGTCATTTGATAATATTTTATGTGAACAATGAAAAGAGGTGGGAATAAAAAATGAGTCTAAAGCCATAATTAAGGACTTTAAATCAAACAGGGACCGAGCAGTAAAAATTAAGAAAGGATATAAATGCTTTAATTCATCAAGTATCCATTTAAGATGTTTAATTAAACTTTAAATTAAAATTATATATTTTCTTGATCCTCTTATTGTATCAAGGAATGGGCTCTTTTAGAATAAATGTTTAGTAAATAGTTGATTGCTTCTTAGATAAATAACCACTGTATCCCAATTGTCCTTGTGCTAGCAGCTGAGTCTTTTGTCCATTATTCCCAATGAAAAAAAATTTGCTGAATGACTACTCAGTGCCAGGTGTGATGCAAGGGCCAGGTGGTCCTGGCTGCCAGGGAAAACATCATCTGAGAGCATAGAAATGCCAAAATATAATTAGAGTTGTACTTAAGATACATAAGAGTATGATGGGAGCAAAGAGGCTTCATTTGAGAAAGCAACTTTAAAATTTTATAATTATAATGGTATTTTTAAAATGAAGTCTTTCAGGCCTATATAAAATAACAAAGGCTACTCTAGGTCATAAGAACATCATGTACAAAGTACTGAGGCATGAAAAAGCAGATGAGTTTGGGGATTAACAAAACATTAAGTATGGATAGAATTTAGATTGGGTGGATCTGAGTGTTGAGACATGAGATCACAGCTGGATTAATTGAGTTTTGTAAGCCAAAATAATGAACTGAAATATTATTCTATGAAGATCTAAGAGAAAGTGGGATTTTTAAGCTGAGGATTGTAACTGGATGCATTTATTTATTTGAGATACCACATCTACAAAGTGAATATTAGAATAAATAAGGACAACCTAATTGCAGAAAGAAAAGTGTCCTTCAATGACAAATATTCAGTTCAATTACAGATGGATCAGAAAGGTGTGGATACAATAGAGCTGAGAAGATATGAGATATTAGTGGATAGAAAATGTGCAGGGGAGGAAGGATAGCCAAGTCTACACTCTAAAGTGGGAAACAGAATGGACTGTTTTCATTGTAGGGAGCAGTGACTTTATAAAATAGGAAATATAGGTCCTGAGCAGGAAGACAACATGTATTTCTACTCATTTCACCATATTTGGAGTACAGTTATTCAATTTTGAAAACTGTTGAAGCTGTATCACCTGAAAAAAATAGAAAAATAACAATCACTCCATGAAATTGTGAGTTAAATAGGAATAAGTCATGGAAAATCATTAATTTTTGCCACATGTAAATAAAAATATTCAAAAAATATTAATTGAAGGAAACCATAGAAATAGAATAAAAAGAGAGAGAGCATAGCAGGCAGAGTGTTTGCCTACTCATGTTTAAAACCTGGCAACCCAAATGGTTCACTGAGCATCACCAGGAATGATCCAAGTGCAGAACAAAGAGTAAGCCCTGAAAACTGTGAGGTATAGCTCCTAAACAAAATAAAACAACCCCACCCAAAAAAAGTAGGAGGAAAATAGAGACAGATCTAAATACCATTAGGTTTTGTAGGTGTGAGCCTATTACCTAGTCTCCTTTACTATTCAGATTTCTTATTCGATTAAAAGCTATTAAGAAACTGATACAGTCACTAGCTTTGTAATATGTGCACTGAATAAAGGTATAAATGAAATCAATGGTGCTCATTTACCTTGCTTAAGGAGTTGTAAATTATGCAACTCAGTTTAGTAAATATTACATATACAGTCATATATATACACACACAAGGGGATATTGAATCTGTTTTACATTCGGTTTTAAAATGAAAAGCTATTATTTGGAAAGTTGACTTACTTAGAAAAATCCATTTACACCATCATCACTAATTTATAACAGTGTCTTGGGAAATGCTTATCTACTTCGAATTAGAAATTATCTTGGCGATGTTTTCATTAAAAATAGTTACATAAATAACTTTGTGCACTTTAAATTACATTAATATTTAATTCCATTGAAGTGGTATATAAGCTTGAGAGAACTTGAGAATCACTATTTCTACATAACTCATACTACCAGAATGAATTCGGTAATTTTTTAACACATTTGATGGGAAATTCATTGTGAATACTATTGCTTTTAGGACAAACACATTCATAGTCAAAGTGTGACATGCCAATGCTGAAATTTCCGACACTCATTACTATACTCACAAATTAATTTTACTTTGCATTTTGTAGTTATGGCATATTATTGCTAAATGTTACCCAGTTTCCTTTCTTCTTTTTTTGTTTTTCATTTTGTTTTTTGAGCCACACCCGGCGGCTCTCAGGGGTTACTTTCGGCTCTGCGGTCAGAAATCACTCCGGGCTCAGGGGGCCATATGGGACGCTGGGGATAGAACTCACGTTTGTCCTTGGTCAGCTGCATGCTAGGCAAATGTCCTAACACTGTGCTATCATTCCAACCCCATTTACATTTGTTTAAACCACTGATTCCACCCCTTCATTCTCTAATATTCTTCCATCCCATTTCATAAGAACATGGCTTCCCAGATCTGAGCAACACTTCAAGTATCCTTGAAAAATAACTGTATATACTAACATCCCAGATAAGTATCAAAGAGTGGAATTGATATGTCTTATCCGTGTCATGTTTTTATAGACACTTACCCGTGATTGTCTTCTATCCCTTCTTCTATGGGCGGTAGCACAGATGTAGTAGTGGCCCAGCTTCAGCAAGGCTGACTTGAGCACATTAGAGAATAGTAATGCTGCAGAAAGGAAGGAATGTAAGTCCTTTAATGTCCTAGAGGAGCCAATTTACTTTGCTCCTGGACAAACAGGACCTTACTGTGAGAAATACTTTTATAGCTACATATGTCACTGTGTGCATGTGTGTGTGTGTTTGTGTACATATGCACATGTACATTTGTAGTATCTCAACTCTACATCACAGAATGCAGGGTTTTATCAAGGGGGAAAATTGTTTCAATTGTGAAAATTGCTTTAGGGCCATAGATGACAAACAGATTTCTAAATAGGCGAGTGACACATCAGGCTGAAATTACTAAATAGTCATTATCTCACCAAGGTTGTTACCCAGGGCTTTTCCATTGCTCCTTATTTGGTCATAGCATTTTTTTTTCGCCCCCCCCCCCCCGGTCATAGCATTTTTGAGCTCACATTAATAATTATCAACTTTGTTGGTTTTAATTATGATTATTATGCTGTTTTTAATGAAGTAGTAGTTTTCCATATTTTTTATAACCCTGCCTGTGAATGTTGCTATTTAATCTAAATTCTTTTCAATTGGCCTTGTCTCCATTGCTAGATTTAACCATAAATTAGGTAAATAAAGAGGTCTCACCCAAAAGCGAATGGCCAATATAACAAATGTTTCACCAATTTTAATCATGAAATAAGTAATTTTGCATACCATAATCACTGGTTATCTTCTTTTTTGACTAAAGAGATGTGTGAGAAAAAGAATTTTATTACATTGTTTTGTGACTCCTTAGATTATTAGGGTAAAATATGATTCAGGACGCTTGCTCTTCAGTAATAGAGTATCTTGCATCAGTATTTTTATGACTGGAATAATGAATAAGTATGAAATGAAATGGCTTAGTTGTCAACAACAAAGTCAATAAAAAAAAAGCTGCATAGCATAAAAGAATTAGAACATCAGGTTTCTTCTCTTCACCTCTCAGTGACAGCTGTTGTAGTGGAAAGAACACTTGGCTAGGGATCAGGAAACTTGACTGGGAGCCCTGGATTTCCTACTATGTGATAAGTAGGGTGGGTCATTTAACCTTTGTGCAGGGTAAAGTTCAGCACAAGATAACCCATGTGAGGTACTTTTGGAAAGATAAATATACATGTGCATATGTATATTTGCAAGTCTACCTAAGAAAATCTAGCATTTTAAATATAAAAATAAAAGATCACAGTACATATTCACAAGTAATACACTTATATACACTTGTATGATGCCAAGTTCTCTACCACAGATGCAAGAAAAAAGCACTGGGCTTTCTATATGATTGTAGAAGCCTACATTGAGTGGGGGATACATGGAGAAAACTAGAAAACAAGAAATCTCTTTAAATTTTATATATATATATATAGTATTTTTGGTTTTGTATTATAATATGCAAAATATTTTTTTGCTCAAAACATATAGATAAAATTTGAGTTTACTGGGGCTGGAGCAATAGCACAGCGGTAGGGCGTTTGCCTTGTACGTGGCTGACCCAGGAAGGACTTGGGTTTGATCTCGGGTGTCCCATATATCCCCAAGCCAGGAGCGATTTCTGAGTGCATAGCCAGGAGTAACCCCTGTGGGTCACTGGCTGTGGCCCAAAAAACAAACAAAAAAAATGAGTTTACAAAGGTTACTGAAAATAGTTTTTCCTGGGGCTGGAGACATAGCACAGTGGTAGAGTGTTTCCTTGCATGTAGCCAATTCCAAGATGAACAGTGGTTCAAATACCAACATCCCATATGATACCCTGAACCAGCCAGGAGCAATTTCTGAGCACAGAGCCTGGAATAACCCCAGAGCACTGCCAAATATGACCCAAAAACAAACAAATAATTATAACTATTCCTAACAATTAGTGATGTGGAGCTTTTTGTCTATATGCCTTTTGTCCATTTGTATTTCTTCTTTGAGGAAATGTCTGTTCATTTATTCTTCCCATTTTTTATTGGGTTTAGATGTCTAAATTTGTGATAAGTTCTACCAGTTACTTATATATCTTAGATATTAGCTCTGTATCAGATGGATATTGGGTGACTCTCATTCACTGCTAGTGGGAATATTGACTGAACAAGCCTTTTTGGATAACAATATGTATATTTCTCAAAAAGCTAGAAGATGAGCTGGGCCCGGAGAGATAGCACAGCGGCGTTTGCCTTGCAAGCAGCCGATCCAGGACCAAAGGCAGTTGGTTCGAATCCCGGTGTCCCATATGGTCCCCCATGCCTGCCAGGAGCTATTTCTGAGCAGACAGCCAGGAGTTAACCCCTGAGCACCGCTGGGTGTGGCCCAAAAAGCCAAAAAAAAAAAAAAAAAAAAAAAGCTAGAAGATGAGCATCCTTATGACTCAGCAGTATCACTCATAGGAATCTTCCCTTAGAGCTCAAAACTTGATACAGAGAAATCCTCTGCATTCTTAGATTCATCGCAGCATTATTCACAATAGTAAGCATCTGGAAACAACCCAATTGCATGATAATAGATAAAGAAACTGTGGTACATCTACACAATAAAATAGTATTCATTTATTAGGAAAAATAAAGTCATGGCTAATATGTTGATGGACATAGAGAGTATTATGAGTTAACTTAATCAGAGAGGGGGATATACTTAGAAAAATCATACTCATTTGTAGGATATAAAAATGTACTACGATAATATTATCCAGAGAAAATAGAGATGAGGGCCAAGAGAACCAGTCTATGGTAGGAAGCTTGCCCCAAATAGCAGGGGAGTACTATTGGGGCAGAAAAAGAAACATGATGAAAATTATATTGGAAATGATCACTCTGGACAAGAACTGAGTGCTGAAAGAAGATAAAGTGGCATACATGCTACCTTTCAGTAACAATAAGGCAAACTACAGTGTCTAAATGAAAAAAGGGAGAGAGAGAGAGAGAGAGAGAGAGAGAGAGAGAGAGAGAGAGAGAGAGAGAGAGAGAGAGAGAGAGAGAGAGAGAGAAGAAAAATATTTGCCACAGAAGCAGGCATGGGAAAAGGTAAGGGTTTGGGGTGAGATTAGGAAGGCAACTGCAGGTGGGAAATATGCAATTATAAACGGTATTTTATGTTGTATGATTGAAACCCAATTATGAACAACTTTGTAATTGTGAAAAAAAAACAACTGTATTATGAGCAATTTTGTAAACATGGTGTTTTAATAAAGTAATTAAAAATAATAATTCCCCTGATTATTGCCTGATTGCCTCTAAAAGCTAGTTTGTTAATGATGATTAAAAGAAGCCAATAATTCTGAAATTGTACAACATACACTTATACAAACACACACATATATGTTCGTATATATGTAAATATGTACACATTAGCTAAATTAAAAACTTGTTACTTAATATTTATGCCCTGGCTTCTTTGAAAGTAAATTAAAATAATTTTAAATTAAAGGTGCAATTAGAAACTTTAAAACAAAACTAAATTCATGTTGATAGCATGTAAGTGGTAATTGTTTTTTTTTTTTTTATTTTAACACTTTAATCCATATGCCAACAAGATTCCCCAGCCTGGCCAGCCAGGGGCCATCCCCTGAAGGAGATGAGCCCCTCCCAAGGTCATGATGAGGATTATATAGGGAAGGGACATAGGGAGATTCCAGCTTTCTGATGATCTTTAAAATAATTGGCTCTTGTCTAGGAGTATCTTTCTACTGATCCCTTGTCCTTCCCTGATAGGCTATCTGGTATGACTAGGTAGACTGAGGCAGAGTCTATGGAAATAGACTTCTGAAGCCTCAGCATGTAGCTCACACCATGTGGTCCTTACAAAATCATGTTTCTCCCTGCTGAGAACCTAAGAAGCCTGCCATGTGACTTTTACAAAATGGCGTCCCTCCTTATTCAGTAATTTTTAGTAATTTCTAACTATTCCCTGATAGCCGAAAATAAGGCAGAAAAGCAACATTTTGAGTAATGGTAACAATTACTTAATTATTTATCAAATAAGTAATAACTTTTTGCTTAATTATTAACTATGATTTATTATTAATAATCTATTGAATACCACCTGCTTCATTCCAACAAAATATTAGAATTTTAATAATGACATACATCAAGTGTTGTACTTGCTTTCACATTTCATTCTGTCTCACTTTTCCTTTCAAGAAACAAACTATGAGATGTCAACTGGCTTGTACCAGTTGTAAAAAGCTTGTAAACTATTTTTCTTAGTGGCCACCTTTATTCAGATTAAGGATGGCAGGCTATACTGTAACTCAGTATAACTAATATTTCCATTAGCTAACTCCATCTCATATAGCCTGATAGCTACTAAAGTCTCAATAATCTTCCCTTCTTAAAATAATTTTAGGAGAACAATGGCTCTTTTTATAAACATGTAAATAAATAAGGAGTTCATTTCATTGAAAGGTGGTGATTACTCCTTTGAGTAATCAGTTTAGACAATTATAATCCAATTTTTATACCCTCCATAAGCTAATTATTTTGATACCCTCCTTTGGTCTCTCACTGACAAGTATCCGAAGAGAAGCACTATACTTGAACCATAGTCCTCAACTCAGAAACAACCATTTTAGATAGTATTCTTAGTATTTAGTGTTTATTATACTCTTAGTGTTTGTAAATTATTTATTGGTTTACTTTTTGGACCAAACCTGGCAATGCTCAGGGATTGGTTATTCTCAGCTCTGCTCTTGGATTTTCTCAGCAGTGCTTGGCAACCAAATGGGATCCCACAGATCCCATAGGTCCCATAAACGAGGTTGGCCACATGCAAGCTCTACCTGTTGTACTATTGCTCAGACCTTATCAATACTCTTTAGAACCCCTGTCCTGCAAAGTTGTAATAATCAATAATGGTTCCAGAGGCTGAATAGGTAGCTCAGTGGACTTTGCACAGGAGACCTGGGTTGAATGCCTGTCACTACAAGAATCATCAATAGCTTTATGTTGGTACTAGCAAAAATAGCATTTTTTAAATTTTTACCACCATATGCCCTTTTTAAAATAACCTATAGAATGGGTTATAAATGTACACAAAGATGACTTAGCTCAGAGCAAGAGCTGATATGTGAAATACTCTTTTTTTTTTTCATTTTGTCCTGCTGTTGTGATTAACCTCCACGAGTAACCACACACATTAACAAGGGTTAACAAAAAGGACAGACTTTTTTAAGTTGGAATTGCTTCTTCAAATCTGTAGTATTATGTTTTGATAATTAAAAGAAAACTGTTTCTGTAGATGCATTCCACAACAAGCTGGGCATATTAAAGCAAAAATGTTCCAGTTTTCCAAAGGAAACCTGTCAAAGTTGTCTCTTAGAATCACAGTGTACTTGCCACATGGGCTGTGGAAAGTGTCAAGACTGTCACTATTGTAGACCTATCACCATTGTAGACTTGTCTGTCAGCCTGACAGGCATGAAACTCAGGGGCTATTACTGGTTCTGTGCTTAGGAGTGACATGCATTGTAGAGCTGTATGTCAGGCCTGAGCACAAAGCTAGTAATAGGTTCTGAATACTGCCAGGTGTGGCCCAAACACTAACCACTCATCAAATAATAATAAAATTTTTATTCTTATTTTTCTATTTCCCTTCTTTATATCTCTTTAGACCTAATTTGAAGTGATAGGTAGCGTTTGTGAAGAAAAATGTAAAAGGAAAATTACTTTATTACTTGGTTCCCAGACCATATTATAGACTGAACCCATATGGTTTTCAAGTAGGAAGAACTAAAATAACTTTATTTGTCATTTCATTTAGGATGGTATGAAAGAATTTTTAGTTCAAATTGTCATACAGGACAAAGGAATTTCCAAGGCCTTTTATTTGGGCAAAGTTTTATTAGATCGTATTACTTAATGAAAGCAAAAGAGCAATTTAGAACTGTTCAGCTCTGCATATTCTTTCCTAATAGTGGTATAGGCTGAAAGGTAGATATCCAATGTACCATTTTTTAATTTCTCCATGACAATTTCTGAATAGCCAGAATGTGATATGCCTTTATTACATATTTGTAATTAAATATTTAAATATTTTAAAAATTATTTTAGCTGAATTTGACTGATTTCTGTCAACTGGTCTCAGTTTTCCATCAATCTTTCTTTCAGTGAATTTTAATTGATAATGAGAGCAAACATTTTCAACAATAAGTTACTAATACACTGTTTAATCTCTTGGAATACTAAAGCATACTAGCTAGGACTTAATTTCTTCACAGATTCTCTGCATGAAGAAAAGTTGAAGGTCCTCCCAGAATTCTCAAACAGTGAGTTATTTTTTTTTAATTTAAAACATCTCCACTGGTTGTCCTTAAATATACATGCCATATTAGCACATTAACTTTGGAATCTTTACAGACTTTGACTCACTTTCTTAGCCAGGCAACTAGATATAAATAACTTTTCTTTTTCTCCATTGATTAAGAATCCTATTTCCCCCCTCAAAAAATGATTTTTTGAATCACCTGTTATCTTACAAGATAATCAAGATATTAAGTTAAAATTCATGAGGTTTATATTCCTAGAAATCTAGTAAATTCTTTTATTACAATTTAGAATTTTATCAATAGGTTTTCATATGTGAGATTTATAAGTTAAAACGATGTCACAGATAATTAATTTTTTAGTATTTCTTATACTTTCTTTTTTCTATATTATTCTCATAATTTAATTATGTGTCTACGTGTGTTTATACTCATTATAATATGCTCATAGATGAAAAAGCATAAGCTTTAGATAATTCCCACTAAGCTCACTCACAAGTAGGGCTCTAATGAAAGAAGTTTTTTTTTTTTTTTTTTTTTTTTTTTGGTTTTTGGGTCACACCTGGCAGTGCTCAGGGGTTATTCCTGGCTCCAGGCTCAGAAATTGCTCCTGGCAGGCACAAGGGACCATATGGGGCGCCGGGATTCGAACCGATGACCTCCTGCATGAAAGGCAAACGCCTTACCTCCATGCTATCTCTCTGGCCCCAGAAGTTGTTTTTTTAAATTCTAAAATAAACTCAACACTTTTTATTTCTGCCTGTGATTACAAATCAAGGTTTTCCATTTTTGACAATAATATTTATCACTTGATGTGTGAAAAAATCAGGTGAAGTTATCATCTCCTAGTATTTACTTCGTTCTCTAGGTGTCCAAATGAGTGTTCTGGGATGTCTTTAGTTAACAAGAACTTCAAATTTTCTGTCTACTCCCAAGATAGCTTCCTTTTAATCAGAAATAAATATTTTTAACTTATTTTACTTAAATAAAATTTATCACATAGTTGTATTATAATACATTTGTTTCTAGATAAGTGAGAGCAAATTTATTTTAAAAAGAATAGAAAGAAAAGAAAAGAAGAGAGAAGAAAATAAGTTTAAAAAGAAAGGAAGGGCCAGCGCAATAGTGCAGTGTGTTTGCCTTGAACATGGCAGTTCCAGGACGGACCTGGTTCGATCCCTGGTGTCCCATATGGTCCCCTGAGCCAGGAGAGATTTCTGAGCACATAGCCAGGAGTAATCCCTGAGCACCAAACTCCTGAGCGTTTTGGGGTGTGGCCAAAAACCAAAAGAAAGAAAAAAAGGAAGAAAGAAAAGGTACAGTAGTAAGCACATTTGTGGAAGTATTGTCTCCAAATGAATTAATAAATACAATAGCAGAAGGTTTAGTAAGTACTTGTTAATGTCTGTTCTGTTAAATTGATTTGTTCCTATAGGAATGAAAGTGTCAAACAAACCAAGTTGTCCAGCAATTCAAAGCACTATTACTGATGCTGCAGTTTCTGTGGAGCATTTTCTCAGCTGCCAGGCCTCCTGAGAAAAAGAGCATGGTGGGTGCCCACATTCACACAAAAAAGCCCTGGTGATGTGAGCCTCTCAACCTGTGTACTTTAAGTTTGGTCAGATTAATGTCACCACAGGAAATAGTAAGAGAATAACTCTTAATGGCATGTTTCCAGAAACTCTTGATGGAGTTATGGGAGGAGTAGTGGAACCATTACCGGAGCTTTATAGAAGAGAGCAAAAAGAAGGGGTTAATGCCAGCTTACAACTTCAATCAGAAAAATCATATCAACTAAAAGTAATAAACTTTATCAAGCTGCAATGGTATTGTTATTTACTTCATATTTATAAGGAAGGAAGCTGAAGCACCTACTTGTATGTGACATCCCTGAATCTGATGGAAGAAAAATGACTAAGATTTCAAATCAGGTCACTAGATTCCCATATCCACCCACCAGTACCCACACACTTTACTGGACTCTATTGCCAGGGCTTTACAAATGGATAAAGGGCTTCCTGTACCTCTTATGCCGGGGGAATTCCCTTTCTAATCTCCCCAATTTTTACTGTGTCTATACAAAAAACAAACAGACAGACAGACAGACAAAAACAGCACAAATTAATTTTTTTAATTGTTGTTGCTTGTTTCTTTCTTTGCCTCCCCCCACCCCCATGCTTTGATTCATCTTTATTTTGGGACTGTAGCTAGTGCTTTCCAGGTTTTTTGTTTGTTTGTTTTTGTTTGAGTGTGTGTATTTGTGTGTGTGTGTGTGTTTGTGTGTGTGTGTGTGTGTGTGTGTGTGTGTGTGTGTGTGTGTGTTTGGGGTTGATTTTTTTTGTATTATTTTTATGTCTTCCTTCCTTTTCCCCTTTCTTTTCTTAAACTGATTTTTATAGAAAGACTCCTCTCTTTTTCTTTGTTTGTTTGAACTCCCCCCTCTTTTTTTTCTTACCTTCAAACAGAAGCACATAACTTGAACCATCTTGTTCTTCCTCACAAATTGAGAGGGAAATAATGGAGGGCACCAAGACCAAACAGTCGTATGAACATTGAGTAGAAATAAAAAATGGTCAGACTTAAACACCAAATCCAAAGCCAACTACAACAGAATCGATACCCAATCTACAACAAGCTAGACACAGAAGGGATCACTTATACTAGCAGCCCAGGGGGCAAAGGAGGGGGACTTGGGATGCATGCTGGGAACAGGGGTGGAGGGAGGACAACATTGATAGTGGGAATGCCCCTGAATCAATGCCATTATGTACCTAAAATACTACTGTGAATGATTTGTAATCCACTTTTGTCAAAATAAAAATTATTAATTAAAAAAAAGAGAGCCTAATATGTCCAAATATAAGCTCCAAGAAATTTGAAAATTATCCAGGAAAAGATTTTTCAATATATAGGTTTTTATTTGGGGAACCAAAAATTGCCCCCTCCACATTGTATAAAACCCAAATGAAGGCATAAGAGGAAAATAGAAAGAATACAGATTAGAAGTTAGAAAACACAGAAAATTCTGCTTTTAACATTTATTATTCTGGCTCTTAATTTGTATAAAATTTTCATAGGTATATTTCTAGCCAAGTTCTTCATTTGAAATGTGTATTGAAATATCTATCCTATAAGATTATTGTGAGGATTAAATGAAAGAACTAATATGGACAATCTTTAAGATAACTCATTATAGTATTTTCTTCTATAAGTGCTTCTTCCCAAGTACCATTCTTCATCCTTCCTTGAAAGCAAAGTCCTTTTTATCTATTATTAAAGGTTATTTACAACTTTTAAATAGTTGCCAAAGGGGTGCTGGAAAATTAGTACAGCAGGTAAAGTGATGCCTTTCATGCACTGGGTTCCAATTTCTAACACCCGGATAGTCTCCTGTGCATGCTAGGAGTGATACCTGAATGCAAAGAGCCCTGAGCACTGCAGGGTGTTGTCCCCAAACCAAAATAAATCAATAGTTACAAGGAAAGATGCTTTTTAAGTCTGAAACAACCGATTTTTAAGTAGAGACCAGAAGCTGGTAAGACTATGAATTATAGATTCTAACCACAGGTGCAAATTCTGACTCCTGTCCTTGAAAAAAAAAGAGGGTTGTAAATCTTAGCATATTTGATCAATAGTTCTGTAAAGTAAAATAATATCTTTAATTTTTCAAGATTGAAATTCATTAATATAGTGCTTAGTTCATTGACTTAGTACTTAGTATATATGCTGTCTATCATCAAACTATCCAGGCAACAAAAAAAAAAAATTAAGTTTGAGCAGTAATGTTTAATTTGAAGTGAATTTGGTCCCCACCACAGAAGGCTCTATAGTAATATCTAAAGCTTTCATTTGTTTCCCTTTTTTTTATTGTGCCATGTTCAGAGATTCTTTGTTTGTTTGTTTTGGTTTTGGTTTTGGGCCACACCCCATTGATACTCAGGAGTTACTCTTGGCTTTGCTTTGCGCTCAGAAATAGCTTGGGGAACCATATGGAATACAAGGGGATCTAACTGTGGTCCATCCTAGGTCAGCACATGCAAGGCAAATGCCTTTACAGCTTGCACCACTGCTCTGGCCCCAATGCCCTGAGATTTTTGGGGAATAGTCTCAGCTCTATGCTCAAGGGTCACACCAGATTGTGCCAGGAGGACCTTTCAGTGACAGGATTAAAGCCAGGGTTCTCTTGCTGGTAAACTGTGTGCTTAATCCACTGAGCTATCTCTCTAACCTCTAAAGACATTTTTGGTTGATAGTACCTGGCTGGGGGCTGTATCTAAATAGGGGAACAAGAAATTCTGGGAGCCATTCCAAAACATACAAGGCAGCTCTATACAGCAAAGAATTGACTGATTCTCAAATACCAAAGTGCTGATATTGGAAAATTACTAAACAGAGAAAAATATCAACCTATCTCTTCAATAAAAATCCAGAACTCTTTCATACATACAGCAACAATAGTCAGAAATACATTGGACAGGGATTCAGCTCATGGGTAAAGCACTTGCCTTGTATGTTTAATGCCACGGTTCAATCTCTAGCACTGCAAAACAAAGCAAAACAGCATTGCTAGAAAACCAAACACTACTGCTGAAATGACATAATTCAATGTCAAGAATGTAACAATTGAAAAAGTAAAACTATAGCTATAAGAGTTTATAAGATCTCGGTATGTTTTTGTTATATATGTCTATTCTATATTAAAACATATTAAATTGTAATTTTTTCCATGATATTTTGAGATTAATATTAATTTCTCATTAGACTCACAATTATGAAATTCATTGAATAAGGATCTTGAAAGTATAATCAAGAATACATAAGGATGTTAGTGTCTATAGGTCTCACAAATGTTAATGTTTGCAAATTTAATTTGGGGTCCTCTCTCCATCAGACTGAGTAAACCAGAGTCTGCTTATAATTGACATTAAGTAAATAACCAAGGGGAAAAATTTTGGTATCTGTTTAATTTTACTTTCCTCAACCATGTCCTAATACTCTGTGGATACTGAACTTAAATAAAATAGGAGAATCACAGCAGCATTCCCCTGTTTCCATATCTCAGGTGGATATTGCAGAATCTTTAACTGGCAGGATTCCTTATAAGTCTTCTTTGGGAGCCTCTATATAATACATTTGGCTTGTGTTGGGTATGTCGAGAACTTGAAATAGAAAATGTAAGCCCAGGAGATGTTGTGTTCTTACCAAAAATGCATGTATACATATATATGTTTCAAAATAGGAATGGGGAGTTTTTTTGTAAGGAATGCATCTTTGGTTCTGAGTGTCTTTGTTTGGGATTTGATTATTGGTACTCAGGGAACTGACTTTATATTGAAATATTTTTTTTCTTCTTTAACCTTTACCAAGGAGGTACTGTTACAACAGCTATTCTCCAAAATAACAGATGATGCATGCATCATTTTCTTTCTCTTTCCTGCTAGTAAAATCCACCAGAGAGGGCCACATTTCTAAATTTGTTGTCTGCCAGGTGTTGAGAGGTTCATATCACTAATATTGCAATGGGTTGAATATTAATGGTCAGATATTTCAAGTCCTTTTTCCTGGCACTGATAAATACTACCTTTTTGAGGAAAAATTAGAAGTGTATAATTCAAAGCTTTAGATGGAAAGGTTTCCATGAATGATTAAGACAAACATTAAGACAAAAGCATAGGTTAATTTGGCATACACAGAAGTTAAGCTCATGGGGTTATGGAATCAGGTATTAGAAAGATATGGCTACTACTCAAAGGAATGCCAGCAGTCACTTGAAGTTGAAAGGGCCAATGAAAAGATTCTACAACAGAATCTCTAAAACAAAGTACTACTAATATCTTGATTTTTATTCTTTTTAGTCAATGGAATGACTTGATATTTCTGACCTCCAGAAGCATGATAGAACACATCTTATCATATATAATTTTTAAAAAAAAATTTTATTTTGGACAACACCCAGTAGCACTCAGGGGCTACTCCTGGCTCTGCACTCAAAAAACACCCCTGGGAGGTTCAATGGACCAATTGGATATAGGGAATAGAATCCAGGTTGCCTGCATAGCAAGGCAAATGCCCCACCCATTGTACTATTGCTATGGCCCCTCATCTATCCTTTTAAAGCACCCAATTTATAGTAAACTAATACAATGCTCATTACTCTGCAGTTCATTCTCTCCTGGAGTCACTTAGTATGGAAAAAATGAACTGGAGGAAGAAGTGCAAAAAGATATAGAATGAAGGATGAAGATGAAGATCAAGAGAAGGAAGAAGAATCTGGAAAAAATGGAGATGAAATAATTTGTTGAATGACGTATCAGTCCAATAGATTTGATAAATCTTCCTTGTAGTGAAAAATGCAGATATTCCTTAAATTCTACTTTTATTTATATAGTGGCATTAGATTATGCCTCCACCTGCATCAAAATTACAATTTGTCCTGAAAATATATTTACAATTCATTCAATGGTTGTAATGTAGTGGACAGAATTTTTTTCATGGCGGCTCTGTTGGGTCAAAATTGTGGCCCCTTAGTTTCCAAGCTCTATGACCTAACTTACTAAAGATAAACAATCCTCAGAATCTTACTCTAGATCCACTTACTTTATGTCTATTTCCTTTCATCTTAATTGGTTCCATTTACTGAATTTTTATATTCCACCAGGAGGTAGGGCTATATTTCTACCCCCCTTAAAAAGAAGGCAGGGTGTCATTAAACATCCTGAAATGCATAAAAAAAATCTCGCTACAACAAAAATTATGACATTTTATAACTCCTCCAGCAGTTTGCACAAAGTGCTTGGGGTAACTGATTACCTACTATTCTGAGGCCAATAATACAGCTGGTCTCATCTTTGTCTTCTACCTATTTGTCATATGGTACAATGATGATTGATATTGTAGATTTGGTCCCTGAGGCATTCTAGGTCAAAATCATAAAAAATAGATTGACAAAATTCATTGTGTTTCTAAGTTAAGAAAATCTACTCATACCTTTTAGAAAGATTTCTAGCTAGAAGAGGCCAGGCTGCATTTTTTATTCATTATCATTTAACTTCGAACAGCAATTAATGACAGCCCTTCAAGATCAAAATAATTCAAAGCTTCTGAAGATTTACTTTATTACCTGAAAGTACACATTCATCCTAAAATAAACCTAAATATGCCTGCTTCCTGGTATTTATTTACTAGTTTCTGGAAGCTGTAGTATAAAAGTAAAGTTAAAAGATATTGATATATGTATTTGGTTTAAAGTTCCTCAAAGGAACACCTACTTATGTGGACTTGTTTACAGTTTTCATATTGTTCATTTTCAACCTTTGTAAGTAAAATTGAAGTTTATGTTCAGAAACTCATACCACAATTAGTAGTCATATAACAGGCACTCCTCCACCCAGTGCAAACCATTATGTACATATGTGCCTCAGAAATGGGAAAAGTGACTTCCAAAACAAAATCAAGACTTAAAACATTCATTGTACTCCTTAATGAAATAACAGCTTGCTCATATTAAAAATCATATATCGTCTTCTGAGGAAACTGAGGACCTGAAGAGAGCTCTGTCCTGTGCTTCTCTACCTTTCCTGAATTCTTGAAGCTCTCCTCAGAGCCCTGGGAAGCGAACCCCAAAAACTGTCACCTAGAGGCCCCAGAAGAGCGCGGCCATGCACTCTTTCTAACCAATAAACCCCACAACAACATGCAGGAAAAACCACACTAGTAGTGTGACTATGGGGAAAACTCGCAGGCAAACACCATACACAGAGAATGAAGATGATAGCTTGGATGACCTAAAAAATTCCAACCATCTGATTAACCTCTTGGATAAAGAACTTAAAATAGCAATATGGAAGATGTTTGTAGAACTCAAAGAAAGCATAGATCGATCTGAACAAAACACAAAAGACAGAAATCAGAAAACTCCAAACTGAAATAGCAGATCTGTAAAACATGGTAGCTCAACTGAAAACCTCAGTGGATGGCCTCAACAGCAGGGTAACAGCAGCTGAGGACAGAATAGGAGTACTGGAAGATGGGATTCAGAAAAACTCAACACAGCAGAAAAAACTGGAAAAGAACCTTAGGACAAACAATCAGGCGATAGAAAAAGTACTCAAGGAATGTGAACAGATGAAAATAGAAGTCTTTGACAAACTCAACAGGAACAACATAAGAATCATCAGAGTCCCAGAGGCCCAGGTAGGAGATCTCCAGGAAGAATCAACTGTCAAAGACATCATCAAAGAGATACTCCCAGAGTTAAAGACTACATGCAATCAAATCCTGCATGCCCGAAGGCTACCAGCTAAAAGAGACCCAAAGAAAAACACACCAAGACACATTCTCGTTACAATGACAAATCCCACAGATAGAGATAGTATACTGAAAGCAGCAAGATCAAAAAGGGAAATTACATTCAAAGGAACATCCCAAAGACTTACCGCAGACATGTCACAAGAAACTCTCAAGGCCAGAAGACAGTGGTGGGATATTGTGACAAGACTGAATGAAATGAATGCCTCACCAAGAATACTGCACCCAGTCTGACTCACGTTCAGGTTTGAAGGAAGGATTCATAGCTTAATGGATAAACAACAGCTCAGAAATTTCACAGATGAAAAACCAGCCTTAAAGGAAAAACTGAAAGGTCTACTTTAAGACAAGAGAGATCAACAAACACAGCAAACTTATCTACAAAGATGACATTAAATCCTATAACAATCATCTCCCTCAATGTCAATGGACTAAATTCACCAATTAAAAGACACAGAGTGGCAAAGTGTGTCAAAAAGATGAATCCAACCTTCTGCTGCCTACAAGAAACACACCTGAATAGTCAGAACAAACATAGACTCAAAATCAAAGGCTGGAGGAAAATCACCCAAGCAAACAACACCCTTAAAAAGGCTGGGTGGTCATATTAATAGCTGATGACACTAACTTTATACTCAAAAACGTGGTAAGGGACAAAGATTGACACTATGTACTAATAAAGGGATATGTGCAACAGGAAGAAATCAGACTATTAAACAGATATGCACCCAATGAGAGACCAGTAAATTAATACAGTTACTGACAACTCTGAAAGAAGACATCAATAACAACACAATAATTGTGGGAGACCTCAACACGGCCCTATCAACACTTGATAGGTCAACCACACTGAAATCCAACAAAAACATACTAGCCCTGAATAGAGTAATGGAAGAAAGAGGACTAGAAAATTTATAGCTCTACAGGCACACATCAGGAAGGAAGAAGGGGCATACCTGAATAACTTAATGATGCAGCTCATAAAATTAGAAAATGACCAACAAAAGGAACCAAAAATAGGGAGACAGAAGAAAATAACAAAGCTGAAAGAAGAAATCAATGAAGTGGAAAACCAAAAACAATCCGAAATAACAACGAAACCAGAAGTTGGTTCTTTGAAAAAATAAACAAGATTGATAGACCATTGGCAAAACTTACAAAGAAAGAGAGAGAAACCTGATAACCCGTATTAGAAATCAAAAGGGGGAGATCACGACAGATATTGCAGAGATTCAAAGGTAATCAGAGACTACTTTGAGAAACTATGCTACAAAACATGAGAACCTAGAAGAAATGGAAAAATTCTTGTACACTTATAACCTTCCACAGTTAAGTAAGGAGAATGTAGCATATCAAAAAACTTCATCATGATTGAGGAAATTGAAATTGTAATCAAACATCAGCCCAAAATGAAAAGCCCAGGCCAAGATGGATTTCCTAATAAATTCTTTTAAATCTTTCAAGAGGAGCTACTACCAATCCTAGCCAGGCTCTTCCATGAAATTGAAAAAACAGGAACACTCCCAAACAGCTTTTATGAAGCCAACATCACCTTGATACCAAAATCAGACAGAGATATTGCCAGAAAAGAAAATTATAGACCAATATCCCTGATGAAAGCAGATGCAAATATCTTCAACAAAATCCTAGCAAATAGAATACAATACATCATCAAGAAGATCATACACTATGACCAAGTAGGTTTCATCCCAGGAATGCAAGGATGGTTTAACATCCATAAATCTATCAACATCATACATAACATCAACAACATGGAAAATAAAAATCACATGATTATATCAATAGATGCAGAGAAAGCATTTGATAAGGTCCAACATCCATTCTTGATAAAAACTCTCAGCAAGATGGGAATGAAAGGAACATTTCTCAATCTATTTAAAAGCCATATACCACAAGCCAATGTCAAATATTATCCTCAATGGAGAAAAACTAAAAGCCTTTCCTCTAAATTCGGGTACAAGACAAGGCTGTCCTCTCTCACCACTCCTCTTCAACATAATACTGAAAGTGCTTGCTATAGTGATCAGGCAAGAAAAAGATATCAAAGGAATCCAGATAGGAAAGAAAGAAGTCAAGCTCTCATTATTTGCAGATGACATGATCTCTACTTAGAAAACCCCAAAGACTCTACCAAAAAGCTTCTAGAAACAATGGACTCATATAGCAAGGTGGCAGGCTACAAAATTAACACACAGAAAACAATGGCCTTTTTATACACCAATAATGATAGGGAAGAGATGGATGTCAAGAAAGCAATCCCATTCACATTAGTGCCACACAAACTGAAATACCTTGGAGTCAACTTGACCAAAGACATGAAGGACCTATACAAAGAAAACTATAAAGCCCTGATCCAAGAAATAAGAGAGGACACAAGGAAATAAAAACACATACACTGCTCATGTATTGGCAGGATTAACATCATTAAAATGGCAATACTCTCCAAAGCATTATACATATTTAATGTGATCCCCTTAAAAATACCCATGACATTCTTCAAAGAAGTGGAACAAACACTTATGAATTCATCTGGAACAATAAGCACCCTCGAATAGCTAAAGCACTCGTAGGGAAAAAGAAAATGGGAGGCATTACTTTCCCCAACTTTAAACTGTACTACAAAGCAATAGTTATCAAAACAGCATGGTATTGGAATAAAGACAGACGCTCAGATCAGTGGAATACGCTTGAGTTCTCAATGTTCCCCAGACATACAGTCACCTAATTTTTGACAAAGGAGCAAGAAATTCTAAGTGGAGCAGGAAAAAAACTCTTCAATAAGTGGTGCTGGCAGAACTGCAAAAAATTGCAAAAAATTAAACATAGACCCCCAGTTAATATCATGTAGGAAGGTAAAATCCAAATGGATTAAAGACCTTGATATCAGACCTGATACCATAAAGTATATAGAACAACACATTGGTAAAACACTCCAAGACATTGAGACTAAAGGCATCTTCAAGGAGGAAACTGCACTTTCCAAACAAGTGGAAGCAGAGATCAACAGATGGGAATATGTTAAGCTGAGAAGCTTCTGCACCTCAAAAGAAATAGTGCCCAGGATACAAGAGCCACCCACCATATGGGAGAAACTATTCACCCAATATCCATCAGGTAAAGGGCTAATCTCCAAAATATACAGGGCACTGACAGAACTTTACAAGAAAAAACATCTAATCCTATCAAAAAATCGGGAGAAGAAATGAATAGACACTTTGATAAAAAAAAAGAAATACAAATGGCCAAGAGGCACATGAAAAAATGCTCCTCATCACTAATCGTCAGGGAGATGCAATTCAAAACAACTATGAGATACCATCTTACACCACAGATATTGGCACACATCACAAAGAATGAGAGCAATCAGTGCTGATGTGGATGTGGAGAGAAAGGAATTCATGCACTGCTGGTGAGAATGCCGTCTAGTCCAACCTCTATGGAAAGCGATATGGAGATTCCTCCAAAAACTAGAAATTGAGCTCCCCTTTGACCCAGCTATTCTACTCCTAGGGATATACCCTAAGAACACAAGAATACAACACAAAAACCCCTTCCTCACACCTATATTTATTGCAGCACTATTCACAATAGCCAGGCTCTGGAAACAACCAAGATGCCCTTCAACAGACGAATGGCTAAAGAAACTGGTACATATACACAAGGGAATATTATACAAACGTCAGGAGAGATGAAGTCATGAAATTTTTCCATACATGGATGTACAGGGAATCTATCATGCTGAGTGAAATAAGTCAGAGTGAGAGAGAGATGCAGAATAGTCTCACTAATCTATGGGTTTTAAGAAAAATAAAAGTCATTTTTGCAATAATCCTCAGAGACAATGAGAGGAGGGCTGGAACTTACAGCTCACTTCATGAAGCTCACCACAAAGAGTGGTGAGTGCAGGTATAGAAATAACTACACAGAGAACTACCATAATCATGTGAATGAATGAGGGAATTGGAAAGCCTATCTGGAGTACAGGTGGGGGTGGGGTGGTATGGAGGGAGATTTGAGACATTGGTGGTAGGAATGTTGCACTGGTAAAGGGGGTGTTCTTTACATGACTGAAACCTAATCACAATCATATTTGTAATCAAGATGTTTAAATAAAGAAAAATTAAAAAAAAAGAAAAAAGAAAATGGTTTCCCAAATAAATAAATAAATAAATAAATAAATAAATAAATAAATAAAATGGTTTGTCTTCAAATTGGGCACTTTAGTGTTTTCCCTTAGACATGATGTCACATTGTGTTTTCTGTTTATGCATACAAACAACCTAATAAAAGGATAAAAAGAAAAAATCATATATCTCATTATGTGTGATTTATTGCTTTCCAATCTTAAAAAATCAAGTAACAGTGAAGTAAGTGGTCCACATCAACTTCTTTCCCCTGGTCTTTTTTAAATTACAGCTTTTGAAACTGGACATTTAGCTATCCATTAAGTCAAATAACTTGAGAAAACTTTTTTTATCTGGTTCTTTTAGAATGCTCCAAAAGAATGATTCAAGCAAACCATAAAATGATTAATTCATAAAATGAATTTATAAAGTATAATTGCACCCCTTCTCACCTAGTATATTATTATCCATATATCTAAAGCATAAGACAGTAAAATCCTCTGCACACATTACAGATTTCTATTTTGATGACCTTAATTAGTCAGAATAATTACTATGATCAAAAGGCCCACACATCATGAAAATCTTAGAGGATTTTAAGTAAGAGAAAATGTTGTCAATTAGGTTGACAATACTGGGTTCCTTTTTGCCAATTTCCAAAAAAAAAATTCTTTAAATTGTCCCTATTTATTGGTGATAAAAATGCTTAATATTCAAAAAAAAATGCTTAATATTCTATGA
This sequence comes from Suncus etruscus, assembly GCF_024139225.1. NCBI lineage: Eukaryota > Metazoa > Chordata > Mammalia > Eulipotyphla > Soricidae > Suncus > Suncus etruscus. The sequence continues at coordinate 24,776,451 of NC_064850.1, forward strand.
CTATTTTCTGAAACTCAAACTTCACTGCTGTTACTGACAGAACTCTGCTCTGAAGGAAAAAAATAGTTTTCTTCACCCAGGGCCTTTTTCCTTGTATTAATATTAATATCCCATGAGAATATTAGCTCTGGAGGAAAGAATTTGGTGGCAAAATTTGTATTTACTCATGAAATCCACTCCCAACTTCCACTCACACATTTTAATAGGACAGTCAAAACAAAAAAAAACCAGTCTTTTGTTTATGCTTATCCTCAACTGCTGAACATTCACTCTCTTTAATGTTTTACTGCAGAAGAAAAGCCAGTTTTACTAGTAGAAATTCTTCAGGCAGACTATACTACGTATTTATTAAGGTCAAAGTATTTGTTTAAAAAATTAATTGGCAAGGCTAGAATATAGAGACAGGAAATGGAGTCTTTTCTAGGCTTTAACCTAACATGGCTGCAATCTTGACTGGGGGTGCTAAAATCTAATACACCAATTAGCCTCAATAGGTCTTTTCTGTTTTGTTTTTTGTTTTGTTTGTTTGTTTGCTTGCTTTTGGGCCACACTCGGTTAGTCTCTTCAACAAATGATACTGGAAAAACTGGTCAAGTACATGCAAAAAAATGGACTCAGACTTCTTCATGCCATTTCCAAATTTCAAATCAAATGGACTAAAGACCTTGATATCAGAGATGAAATTAGAGGTACATAGGAAATGTACCAGAAATCAGTCCTGGCGTGGGGGACCATATGGGATGCCGGGGGTCTGTCCTAGGCTAGCGCAGGCAAGGCAGACACCTTACCCCTTGCGCCACCACTCTGGTCTCAACCCTCAACAGGTCTTAACAAACATTGTGGGATTGACAGCTATTGGCTTCCTTTACTTTTCTAGAAATGCTGTTTTAAAGATCCGGTAAAAGAAACTACTTAATAGGGCCAAATGAGAGTAGAGAGGGTAGGGTGCATGTCTTGCAGGCAGATGACTCTATCCCCTCTAAGAATGAACTCTGAGCAAAGAAACAGAGTAAGTCCTGAACAAAGTCAAGCATGCCCTTCTATTCCCCCAACAAAGTAATTCTTTAGTGACATTGATTCTGAAAATTTCTTAAAATTAGTTTGCATAATCAGACCAATGGAAAAGTACATGAACTCTGAAGTCACACTCTGGATACAAGAATAGGTTTCATAATTTCTAATATATAAACTTTGGTAAACTGTATACTCTCTCTATATCTGTTTCCTCATTTTGTATATATATATATGTATATGTATATCTGTATATATATTTTGTACATATTTATGTTTATATATTTTTGTACATATTTTGTGTATATACATTTGTATATATATGTATATATTACTTAATAAAATGACAATGTCAGTTGGTATTTTTGTTTGTTTGGTTGGTTTTGGGCCATACCCAGTGACACTCAGGAGAGTTACTCCTGGCTATGCGCTCAGAAATCGTTCCTGGCTCAGGGGATCATATGGGACACCAGGGATCAAACCCAGGTCTGTCCTATGTCAGCTGCATGCAAGGCAAACATCCTACCACTGTGCTATTGCTCCAGCCCCACCAACTTCCTCAAGATGTTGTGAGGATTAAGTGAGTTATAAATGTAAATTATTTTAGAGGACATAAGGAAATGGAAACATATACCCTGCTCATGGATTGGGAAGATTAACATAATTAAAACTGCAATACTTCCAAAAATTGTACAGATTTAATGTAATTCCTATGACATTTTTTCAAAGAAGTGATCAGACATTCCTGAAATTCATATGGAACAATAACATCTCCAAATAACTAACACAATCCTTGGCAAAAAAGATGGAGCAATCATTTTCCTCAACTTCAAAATTTACAATAATGTTAAAATATTATTTTATTGGAATAAAAACAGACCCACATATCAATGAAATAGACTTGAATATTCAGAAATGGACCCAACTACACATTTATATTCAAATAATCATTGATAAAAGAGCAAGAAATACAAAGTGGAGCAAGAAATTTTCTTCAACAAATGATACTGGAAAAACTGATCGAGTACATGCAATAAAATAGACTTAGACTTCTTCATGCCATTCACAAATTTCAAATCAAATGGACTAAAGACCTTGATATCAGAGATGAAAATAGAGGTACATAAAGGTACATAAGGGAAAATATAGGCAGAACACCCCATGACACTAAAGCTAAAGGCATATTCAAGGATGAAATATCACTGTCCAAACAAGTGGAAGCAAAGATAAACAAATAGGACTATATTAAATTAAGAAGCAAAGCAAACAGTAATGAGGGTAGAAAGACTATCTACAGAGTGGGAGAAGCTATTCACCCAATACCCATTAGAAAAGAGTTTAATATCTAAGATATACAAGGCACTGATAGAACTAACCTAGAAAAAAACATCTAATCCTATCCAAAAATTGGGAGAATCGAACAGACATTTCCTCAAAGAAACACAGCTGGCCAAAAGGCACATGAAAAAAATACTTTATATCACTAATCATCAGGGAGATGCAAATCAAAACAACAGTGGGATATCACCTCACACCACAGAAACTGGCACACATCACAAAGAACAGGAACTTTAAAAAGTAGAAACTTCTTAAAAGACTTCTTAGTACTTCCCTTAAATAAAAAAATTCCCCTCTCCTCAGTATTACCAGATTCTGTATTTGTAGGAGTTATCTATTTCATGTGAATTTTAAAATGCGTAGCATATAATTATTCACCCAATTTGTTTTTAAAATTTATTGATATATAAAAGAGAAAAGCACAGTTTTTAAAACAATTTTTCTCAGCTCATTTTTGACTTATAACTTTGTGAAATTTTAGGAGTTATCTTAATTTATGTGTGTGGAGGTGTCAATAATAATAACAATAATAGTAATAATGACATTAAGTTCTCTTTCATATGTGAATTACAAAGAAATATAATAATGGAACAATAAATAGACAACGGAATCAGAACTAGCAATTTGCAGATCCAGTTTAGCTGGATAAATTGGATGGTACTTTTGGACAATTGTAGAAGAAAGAAGGCATTCTTATGATGAATGTGGTGTTGAAACTATATATACACAAAACACAGAATTAATAATATTGTGAATTATGGTACTTTCAGAAATGTGAAATAAATTAGTGGAGGAAATAAAATTCTAATGTTATATCACCTTAAAGTATGAAGGAAAAGAGGAAGGAATTATATAAATAAAATGATTTTAAAATAAAGTAACTGAATATCACTTACCAACCAGGTATATAATTATAAATTATAAATTAGCTATGAAGTCACCATGTTTGAACTGGGCCATAGACTCACTCTTTTCTTAAACAAGATGTAAACAGAGCCATGAAAGGTAATGGGTACACTGTCTTATGTAACAGAAAGCTGGTCATCTTCGGAGGAGAGGGCAGGTCAAGCCCCTGACCTGTCAAGCCCACACCTATTGCCTCCATCACCATCAATAACCATTTTCCTGATGGTCCTGCCCCATCATTCTCTATGATTCTCTTCGAAGACACCAATCTGACCAAACTTTAGGTATGCTACTTTTTAACTGATAAAAGGGGGCTTTTTTTTTGGAGGGTGGTTACCGTCCCTGGTATCTTCCTTCTTCCAAGAGGCCTGGCAGCCGAGTGCACACCCCTAAAAGCCATAGTATCAGTGATAATCTTTGAATCTCTGATCAACCTCATTTGTTTACTGCTGTCATCTCGGTAAGAATACATAAGTTAACATTATGCATAGCTAACAACAAACTTACTAAACTATCTTCTGCCATTGTATTGATGACTTCACTGGAGATCCAATAATTTTCACAAGTGTGCTTGGACCTGTACTTTTTCTTTCTTCTCAGTTTTATTCTTTTTCATTTTATTCTTTCTATTTTTCAATAACTTTGCTTTCATTTATCTGGAAACAAATGTATTATGATCACTATGTCAACTATGTGACGTATTATCTTTAAATAATTTTTAAAATGATCTATAAAGTATAAGTCCAGTTAACTCACTGTGCACTTTTTGTCCAGTAAAGAGCCACTGTAAATTTTAACAGATTCAGAAACTATCAGAGATGATAGTGACCCAGAAGATCATTTAGTTAAACCTTCTCAATCAACAGCTAAAATAATCATGAGGTGAAATGGAAGATTTAGTGTCTTATTGGCAATTAATGGTAGTGGCAGGCAGGTTTCCTATAGACCCTACACTGTTTTTATAGCATGCAAAATAAACAAGTAGGCCATCATCATTTTCTCTTTTTTTGGTTTTTGGTTTTTGGGCTACCCCCAGTGACTCTCAGGGTTACTCCTGGTTATGCACTGAGAAACTGCTTCTGGCTTGAGGGACCATATGGGATGCTGGAAAATTGAACTGTGGTCCATCCTAGGTCAGTTGCATGCAAGGCAAATGACCTACCACTGCGCCACCACTCCAGCCCTGGATATCACAATTTTAAATCAACTAATAAGTTGCATATATTTATAATAATTAATACTTAAATATTAAATCTAAAAGGAATTTGATGACAATTATTAAAACTTGTTTGGAGGTATAAAACTTATAAAAATATTCTCTGTAGCTTATAAAGTTTCCTTTAGGAATTATTGTTTTTTTTTTGTTTTTTTTTTTTTTTTAGTGTTTTTTTTTTTTTTCTTTTTTTTTTTTTAATATATATAATTTTTATTTTGATCATAGTGTCTTACATATTGTTGACAATAACATTTTAGGTACATATTTACATAAAATCAGGGGGGATTCCCATCACCAATTTGTCCTCCCTACACCTCCGTTTTTGTCCTACCTCCCATTTCCTCTTCCCTCACCCCCAGGGCGGCTAGAATATGTGGTCCCCTCTGTATCCAACCCACTACTTAGTAGTCTTGCCCATGTTTGGTCTTAATGCCTCCCTTATCTCCCCCTCTAATTGTAGGCAGGACTAGCTAATTCAAGTTGCATGATTTTGCCTGAAAAAGAGAAGATAAATAAACTGGGGTAAGAGTCTAATACTCCAAAAATGGATGGAATCCTTCTAGAGGCTCTCATCATCGATTTGGGAGATGAAGGAGAAAAAGAAGTTGAAACACTCCACCAGTACCAAAAAAAAAAAGAGTCAATTACCCAGTGGGGACTCCATCTATATCGGTAAGCACCAAAAAAAAAAAAAAAAAAAAAAAAAAAACAAAAACAAAAAAAAAAACAGATGAAAAACAAAGCAAAACAAACAACCAAAAACCAAACAAACAAACCAAAAACACGCCATGGTCTTGAAATAAGAAACATGGCATAGCACATAACGAAAGAAGAGAAAAGAAGAGAGAAAAAAAAATAAGTATAATTGGGGACCACGATTTCAGTAGTCACACCCAAACAGAGAAATCGACCAAAATAGATAGGTATATAAAAATAATAATAACAATAATAAATGAAGGGAAAAATATATGTATATATGAAATAACCAAGGTTTTGTGGTTTTTGTATTTTTGTTTTTTTTTCCCTCCTGCCCTGGCACAGTAAATATTGGGGTCATTCTAAAAGGAATTCACTTGGCCTAAGAAATATGGGGTTTCTCCGTCCTTGGAGTATACTGTCATGGGATCAGCTCTAGACTTTGCTCAGGATCATTTATTCTCCCGGTGGTGTTTTTTTTTTTTGTGTGTGTGTGTGGAAGACTTCTGCTCTGTCCAGGGTGATACAATCAGAGCTCTGTGTGTAGAGGTCTCCGTATCTGCACAGATCCTGAGGTGGGACTTATGATGAAGTCAGTCTTTGTGGTTCTAGAGGTTCTGTTGCCTCAGTGTCGTTTTAATCCATCTTCTGTGGTTGGTGATCTTGGTCTTTGCATTGAACCTAGGATGGCTCCTAGGATAGCATCTTTCTTTGTGCTTCCAGAAGCCCCATTCTGTTGCAGTTGTCTCTGTCAGACCTTTGGGACTAGGGATCATGATTATTGTGCAAGTCATAGTGCAAACCCTGAACTAGGGCTTTTATATTGGGCCCAAGGTGTATACTGTCTGGTCGTGGTTCTAGTAGCCAGTCATCTGTAAGTCACGATCTTGGCTTTTGGGCCTACCAAATGGTGCTGCGTCTTCTGGTTTTGTCTTGTCGTTATCTGGTAAGGTATGCTAATCTGCTCTCAGGACAAGTTGTTCGCATTTTCCTCATTGTCAGGATATCATGTTAGAGCTGGCCCTTGTTGTTGACCCCGCAGTATTAAGGCTGGCTCAGATGGAGTTTGTTTCCTGTAGCTGTTGTGAAGAGCTGTGCCAATCCTTTGTCTGGGATCAAGATTTTAAGGCTGGATGAATGGTATCTAATCACCTGAGGTCTAAGCTGATTCCACATGACATATTTTCAAGGTAGGAGATATCCCTGTATTGTAAACAACTATGAGTTCCTATCTCTAGTAGATAAGAGCTCTTTTTGTTTTTTATATATATATATGTAAGATTTCCCCTTTATTTAGTGTGTCTTTGCAGGGGGAAGTGGTGCTACATTATATTGTCGGTGTAGCTGGGGGTGGAGAGAGGGTATAAGAGACACAGGTCACATACCCAAAAATGATAAAAATAAAAATAAAAATTAAAATTAAAAAAAAAAAAAAAAAAAGAAAGAAGAAATAAATAAAAATGTATGTGCTCGCAAATGTATATGTAGGACCAACATTTAAAAAAAAAAATAAATAAATTTAAGAAAAGAAGAAAAATGAGTTCGCGAAGGTTTTAAAGGGCCAAAGTGGTGCAAAAGACTACCTTACATTTGGGGGAGAGCAGGTAACGAGGTGGTGTATTACAGGTCCTATGCCTATGTTGGAAGTACAGTTTTTCCCATTGTCTTTTGGGTTTTTGTTGTAATGTGTGGGTTCTCAGGCATCTTCCTATCCCACCCCCTGACCTTCTTCAGGTTGGTAAAAATTTGCGGCAGGGAGGTCTTGGAAGAGTTCTTGCATTGGGGATACTTTTGGACCTAGGTCCAGTTTCAAGTAACAGTCCACATTAGGGGGAATAGGTAGGGAGGGCCTCGCAGCATGAGTCCGCAGGGGAGTTGGCTGTCTTTTCTTGTCCGGGACGAGGTGTGGGTTTGACTGGGTGTCCCTTCTCTTGGGTGCTGGGTACTGGTTCGTTGGGGTAGGAGGTCGATCTTGTTGCCTAATAGATTAGGAACTGAGGGTGAAGTGTTTTAATATAGAGGGAGGTCTGGATGGGATTGAGGGGTGGAGGGATAGTTGGGTTTCCAGAGGGGGGAAAGGGTAAGGTGTATGGAAGGGGTAGGGAGGGAGAAAAGAGAAAAATACATTAGAAAGAAAGGGAGAAAAGAAAAGATAGAAAGTAAAGAAAAGAATAGAAGAGAAAAAAATCAAAAAGCAAGTGGTGAGAAGAGAGGAGAGAATAACAAGGGAATGCTAGTTTGCTTGAATGTGTTCAGTGAATAGAGTATGTAGTTTGAGTCTGTTCGTTGCTGTTACTGCTTTGGTGGTTTGACTGGTCTCGTGCTTGAAACCCTAAAAGAAGGTAAACCTAGAGATAAAGTGTATGTTAAAGAGATTTCTCAAAAAAAAAATAAATAAATAAAAAAAATAAAGAGTTTTCTCGGGGTCATCTCATAGTGCAAACTAGGTATGGTATCTCGTGTGGTATCCCGAGCTGCCATCTTAGCTTGTCCGCCCTTTGTATCCAAGAACGCCTGTGGACAGAGAAGCTGAGAGGTTATTTTACATATAGTAAGATAGAGGCATTAATACGTAGTGTTATGGGATGTTTCCATTGGAGTCAGTGGTTTGCCTTGGTATTCTTTACCTGTGTTCCTGTATACGATCTCTACAGGACTATTATGAGTCTTTGTTGTAGAAGGTTGATTACGTACCTGTTCTCTCTATGCTGCTGTTCTGGTGTTGCTGTTTTCTTCGTGGTATAATGTGTAGTCGAAAGTTTGTGTTGTTAGTTTTTCATGTGTTTTGGGCACTGTTCCCAGGTATATGTTGACTATTACAGTGTTTGGAGTTTCTATCCTGTTAGACCCTGTTATTTGATTGTTAAGTATTAGTTGTGATTAAGATGTATGTTCTGTGTGCTTCAGAATAGTGCTACCATTCTGTGTTTATCTTTTGTCTTCTGACTTACTTCGTTTAACATAACATGATTTAGGTCCATCCACGTTGCTGCAAAATCTGTGATTGTATCGTTTCTGACTGCCATGTAATATTCCATTGTGTATAGATACCACATCTTAATGATCCATTCATCTGTTGTTGGACATCTAGGTTGGTTCCAAGATTTGGCTATTATACTGAGTGCTGCGATAAATAGTGGGGTGCACACGTATTTTGGGATGAATGTTCTTCCACCTTGGGGGTATATACCTAGAAGTGCAATTGCTGGGTCAAAAGGGAGCTCAATTCTGAGTTCTTTGAGCACTCTCCAGACTGTTCTCCATAGATGTTGGACTAGGGGGCATTCCCACCAGCAGTGGATGAGGGTTCCCTTCATACCACATCCCCGCCAACAAAGATTGTTCTCAGTATTTTTGATGTGAGCCATCCTTACTGGTGTAAGGTGGTATCTCATTGTTGTCTTGATTTGGATCTCTCTGATGATGAGTGAAGGTGAGCATGCTTTCATGTGTTTGTTAGCCATCCTTCTGTCTTCCTCAGAGAAGTGTCTATTCATTTCTTCTCCCCACTTTTTAATGGCTTTGTTTGGTTTTGAGGGGCTCAGTTTTCTGAGTGCTTTGTAAGTTCTAGATATCAGCCCTTTATCTGATATGTCTAGTGAAAAGATTTTTTCCCATTCTGTTAACTGTCTTCTTGCATAAAGTAAGGTTTCTTTCGCCATGCAGAAGCTTTTCAGTTTGATGTAGTCCCATTTGTTTATGTTTGCTGCTAAGGTTCTTGCCATTGGTGTTCCATTCTCGAAGACCTTTTTGATATATAGGTCTTCAAGTGTTCTCCCTATTTTATTCTCAATAAATTTTATAGATTCGGGTCTGATTTCAAGGTCTTTGATCCATTTTGAGTTGACTTTTGTATAAGGAGTGAGGTATGGGTTGATTTTCACTTTCGTACATGTGGTTTTCCAGTTGTGCCAACACCATTTGTTGAATAGGCTTTCTTTGTTCCATTTCAGATTCTTGCCTCTTTTATCAAATATTAGTTGGCTGTATATCTGGGGGTTTATGTCTGGGAAATCTGTTCGAACCCACTGGTCTGAGGTCCTGTCTCTGTTCCAGTACCATGCTGTTTTGATTACTATGGCTTTATAGTATAGTTTCAAGTTAGGTAAGGAGATTCCACCCAGCTTCTTGTTTTTGAGTATGTGTTTGGCTATCCTGGCTCTTTTGTGGTTCCAGATGAATTTTGTGATTGATTGTTCTATTTCTTTAAAGAATTGTGTCTGGATTTGGATAGGGATTGCATTAAATCTATATAGAAGTTTGGGTAGGATAGTCATTTTGACTATGTTAATTCTACCTATCCATGAGCATGGGATGTTCTTCCATTTCTTTAGATCGTCTTCAATTTCTTTCTGAAGCGTTTTGAAGTTTCCCTGGTATAGGTCTTTCACTTCTCTTGTAAGGTTGATTCCTAGATACTTGATATTTTTTGATACTATCTTAAATGGGATTGTATTTTTAATCTCTCTCTCCTCAGCTTCATTGTTTGTATATAGAAACGCAACTGTCTTTTGTGTATTGACTTTGTATCCAGCCACTTTGCTGTATTGGTTGATTGTTTCTAGGAGTTTTACTGTGGACTCTTTAGGGTTTTCGATGTATATCATCATATCGTCGGCAAATAGAGATAGCTTGTGTTCCTCTTTCCCTATTTGAATTCCTTTGATTCCCTTCTCTTGTCGGATTGCTATTGCTAGGACTTCTAAGGTTATATTGAATAAGAGTGGAGAGAGTGGACAGCCTTGTCTAGTTCCTGAACTTAGTGGGAATGCTTCTAGTTTCTCGCCATTAAGTATAATGTTGGCTGTAGGCTTTTCATATATAGCTGTAACTATCTTGAGGAAAGTTCCTTCTAACCCTATTTTGCTGAGTGTCTTTAACATGAAAGGATGCTGGATTTTGTCAAACGCCTTCTCTGCATCGATTGATATGATCATGTGGTTTTTGTCTTTCATGTTGTTGATGTGGTGTATAATGTTGATTGATTTGCGTATGTTGAACCAACCTTGCATTCCTGGTATGAATCCCACTTGGTCATGATGTATGATCTTTTTGATGAAGTGTTGGATTCGGTTTGCTAAGATTTTGTTAAGTATCTTTGCATCTATGTTCATTAGTGAGATTGGTCTGTAGTTTTCTTTTTTGGTGGTGTCTTTGCCTTCTTTGGGAATGAGTGTGATATTAGCCTCATAAAAGGAGTTGGGGAGGATTCCTGTTTTTTCTATGGTTTGGAAAAGCCTATGGAAAAGTGGTAGTAAGTCTTCTTGAAATGTTTGATAGAATTCACCTGTAAATCCATCTGGGCCTGGGCTTTTGTTCTTAGGGAGTTTTTTAATTACATCTTCAATTTCCTCTGAGGTGATTGGTCTGTTTAGTCTTTCTAGATCCTCCTTTTCCAGTCTTGGAATAGGGTGTTTGTCCAAGAATCTGTCTATTTCTACTGGGTTCTCTAACCTAGTTGAGTATAGTTGTTCATAATATGATCTCATGATGTGTTGTATTTCTTGGGGTTCTGTTGTAATCTCTCCCCTTTCATTTGTGATCCTACTAATTTGGGTGTTTTCCCTCTTTTTTTTGGTGAGTTTTGCCAATGGTTTGTCTATCTTGTTTATTTTTTCGAAAAACCAACTCCTGGTCTCGTTGATTTTTTGTATTGTTTTCTTGGTTTCGATGTTGTTTATTTCTGCTCTGGTTTTTATTATTTCTTGCCTTCTGGTTGTGGTTGGATTCCTCTGTTGCTGTTGTTCCAGTTCTTTGAGGTGATCTTTTAAACTGTTGGTTTTGTTGTTTTCCTGTTTCTTGACATAGGCCTGTATTGCTATGAGTTTCCCCCTAATTACTGCTTTTGCTGTGTCCCATAAGTTTTGACATGTTGTCTCTTCATTGTCATTTGTCTCAAGGAATCTTTTTATTTCTTCCTTGAGTTGTTCTTTGATCCAGCTGTTGTTGAGCAGCATGTTGTTTAATCTCCAGGTATTAGTTTTTCTCCATTGCTTCTTCTTGACATCAATTTTAACCTCTGTTGCATAGTGATCTGAAAGGGTACTTCTTATGATCCTTACCTTTGTGGTCTTATATAGGTTGGCTTTGTATCCTAAGACATGATCTATTCTGGAGAAGGTTCCATGTGGGTTTGAGAAGAATGTGTATTCTGCTTTCTGGGGATGGAGGGCTCTATATAAATCTATTAGCCCTAAATCTTCTAATTTTTCATTTAGAGCTCTTATTTCTTTGCTATTTTTCTGTTTGGTGGTTCTGTCCAATGGTGATAGTGGAGTATTGAGGTCCCCTACTATTATCACATTTCCCTTCATGTGTTTCTCCAGGTTTGCCAGTAGTTGCCTCACATATTTTGCTGACTCTACATTAGGTGCATAGATATTGACCAGGGTTAGTGTTTCTTGATCTAATGTTCCCCTGATCAGTAAGTAGTGACCCTCTTTGTCTCTGATCACTTTCTTGAGGTTGAATACAATTTGGTCTGATATAAGAATGGCTGTCCCTGCTCTTTTTTGTTTTCCATTGGCCTGAATAATTACTTTCCATCCTTTTATTCTAAGCCTGTGCTTATCCTGTAACTGTAGGTGTGTTTCTTGCAGACAGCAGAAGTCCGGTTTATTTTTCCTAACCCAGTTCTCTACTATGTGTCTTTTAATTGGAGAGTTCAGTCCATTCACATTTAGGGAAATTATTGATAGAGAGGACTGTTGTGCCGTTGTATTGTGTGGAGTGGTTGTTGTTACAATCGGGGGTTTGGATTATGTAATTCATCTCTGAGTAAGTCGTTTAGGATCGGCTTGGTTTGCACAAATAGTTCAAGTTCGTTCATGTTTGAGAATGTTTTTATTCTGCCCTCCCATATGAATGATAGTTTTGCTGGGTATTGTACCCTGGGTTGGAAATTTCTTTCATTCAGTCGTGTAAATATGTCATTCCACTGTCTTCTTGCTTGAATTATTTCAAATGGGAGATCCGGTTTGATTCTTATGTCCTTTCCTTTGTACTTGAGGTTTTTTTTCTCCCTTATTGCTTTCAGGAGTTCCTCTTTCTCTTTGTTTTTTGCCATTTGGATTATTATGTGTCTTGGTGTTGGCTTATTAGGGTCTATTTTATTAGGAACCCTCTTGATTTCCTGGATTTGTCCTGAAGTGTCTTTCCAGAGTGTGGGGAAGTTCTCTGTTATTATCTCCCTGACTACCTGTTCTTCCCCCTTCCCTATTTCCTCCCCTTCTGGTATACCCACAATTCTTAGATTGTTCCTTTTGTCTTTATTCATTAGATATTGGATTTTTCCTTCCAGTGCTTTGCCTTTTATTTCTTTGTTGGTTTCTTGATCTTTTTTTGATTGTAGTTTTCCTTCGAGTTCTTCGATGTGCTTCTCCAACTCTGTGTTTCTGCTCGTAAGGCTTGTTACTTTGTCTCTTAAGTCCTTCACTTCTTTCTGTATGGTCTCTCTCATGTTCTTTGATATTTCTTCTTTAATTTGGCTGATTCGTTCTTCCATGGTTTTCTTATATTCGGTAGCTAGGGTTTCTTTCATTACTGTTAGTAATTCCTGCATTTCCTTCCTCATTACCGTTTTTAAGTCTTCTTCCCCTGGATCTGTGCGATTTGGTGGACTTGGGAACTTGCTAGGATTTGTCATGGTGTCTCCAGTTATTAGGGACTTCCTTGATTTGCGCATGGTTCTTTGTATTTAATGGTGTGTTTTGGAGTGTTGTGGCTTCTTTTTTTGGCCTGCTTGTTCCCCTTCCTGAAGGTGGTTCTAGAGGGGCCTGTTGGGTGAGCTTGTTGAACCTAGCTCTTTCTCCTCCCCTTTGCTGCCTAGGGGTCAGCCTTCCCTGTGGGTCCTGTCCCTTTTCTGCTCCTTAGTTCTGTCAGCGGTGCAGTTCCGCTCCTGGCCACAATGTTTGCTGGCGCTGTTGAGCCTAGTTCTCTGTCCCCCCTCCTCTCTCCGAGAGTCAATGGAGCTCCGTCCCCTCCAAGCCTCCGTTGAAGGAGTTCCTTCCGCCCAACCCAGAGCTCTCGTCCTTGGGGAGTCCCTGGTCCACTCCAGGGCCCTAGGGGATGGACTGTTCTAGGTCACCTGAGGGGCCAGACGACTGGCCCTATCTCCCTTGTCTATTCGGGTTGTTCAAGTTGCCCTTCCAGGTGCCCACCCAGAGGAAGGGCTTCCCTCAAGCCACTCTCCTCAGCGCTTGTGGTTCCTGGGGAAGGGGCTTGGCCTGGCAGCAGCGGGGGAACAGGCCTTACAAGGCCGTTTCCGTGCCTCCCGGGGTCGCAGGGAAGGGATTCGGCCTGGCAGCCCTGGGGGAACGGGCCTTACAAGGCCGTTTCCGCGCCTCCCGGGCTCGCAGGGAAGGGGCTCGGCCTGGCAGCCGCGGGGGACCGGGCCTTACCTGGCCGATCCCGCGCCTCCCGGGTTCGCAGGGGAAGGGGCTCGGCCTGGCAGCCGCGGGGGACCGGGCCTTACCTGGCTGATTCCGCGCCGCCCGGGTTCGCAGGGGAAGGGGCTCGGCCTGGCAGCCACGGGGGACCGGGCCTTACCTGGCTGATTCCGCGCCGCCCGGGTTCGCAGGGGAAGGGGCTCGGCCTGGCAGCCGCGGGGGACCGGGCCTTACGTGGCCGATTCCGCGCCTCCCGGGTTCGCAGGGGAAGGGGCTCGGCCTGGCAGCCGCAGGGGACCGGGCCTTACCTGGCCGATCCCGCGCCTCCCGGGTTCGCAGGGGAAGGGGCTCGGCCTGGCAGCCGCGGGGGACCGGGCCTTACCTGGCCGATCCCGCGCCGCCCGGGTTCGCAGGGGAAGGGCAGGAATTATTGTTTTTTTAAATAAAACCAAAATTGTGATATTATTGTAATATCAAGTAAAAATAAACATCAAATAATGTCTAAGTGAGAAAACAACCTTTAAAATCATTGTTTCTTTTATTTTAAATAGGATTGTTGATGCATTTATTTATCACATATGCAACAGTTAATAATAACAGGAATTCCATTTCCTTGTGCTTTTTCAACGCACTCATTACATTGTTGGATGTTGGTAGTCATTAATAAATTTCCTCTGATTTTTTTTTAATGTTCAGTACAGTAAATGATTTCAGGACAAAAGTGACTGAGCTTATGTCAGTGATGGTAATGCCCTTACGTGGAAGTCAAATGAAATGGTTTTGACTATTTCACTGTGCTTTATTATCCACAATCTTGAGGCACAGTATGAAGTTATTGGTTATAATTTGACCATTAAAACCCCGAATCTTATAATAACCTTCATTATGATGTGCCAGAAATAAAACTAATGTCTCCATCTATTTTCATACTTACCAGTTTGCTAAGCTGCCTGATACCTTTCCCACAAAAAGGATAACTATATCTTCTGCACAAAAATCCCCACCATCCAGCCATTTAATAGTTATATGGTCACTATATGATAGGGATTAGAAAACTCCATTAATATCATTTATAAATTATAGATTTAAAACACATTATGCACTGTTTTGGCAATTGCATGATTGCAAATAAACTCAGAAAATAGTAGACTTTTGGGAAGTTTAAACTTTTCAACTTTTCAACTTCAAAAGATGCCAAATGTCACTTTGGCAGAAAGGGTTGTGGACTGCAATAACAATGAGGAGAGAGAAACACTACAAGTAAAAATAAAGAAGGATTGAAATACAAACCCTCAGTGATTTTTACAGCAAACACCTAACCCAAGTCAGCAAATAAATTAATGACAAGAAATTGGCATATGAACTAAGTGAGTTTCTCCAGCCAAACATCCTGAAATAAAGTAATGGTTGTAGGATGAATAGGCAAGGAAACCACAATCAGTCTCAAGTAAGCTGGATATTGGCAATGAACAGAGCCTTGCAAAGATTTATCTGCCATAGTGCAGAGGGAGTAAAGCACAACTTCCTAAAGAGGATACTGAAATGTCAATATTAATGGAACAACTTATGGTAATCCATCAAATGAGTTTCACCACATTCCCTAAATATATATTGTAAAGTCAACTTGAAATTTGAGGAATCAACATTACAATTTCAAGAATTTTGTTCTACATTACCATCCAGTAGAAAAGTCTGGGCGAACTTTGGAAATCACAGCAATCTCTAAAAACACACACACACACACAGAAAAAAAACAAAACCACAACTATGACAGATAACATATATTCAAACATCAATTCTGTAGTTAAGCATGCGTAAGTGTGATAGTACATACTGCACATGATTTAACTCAGGTATTTCACTGATATTCATTCTGAAACAATCAACACATTTTATTACTAAATTAGTCAAGTTATGTCAATAATTGGTGATGAAGATATTATCTGATAAGTATGGCTTTCATGCTATTCATGATAATGAATCTTGTTTATTTTGGAGCTCTGGGATTGCTCCTGTTTCTGTGTCAAAGATCACTCATGGCCAATGGTGCAGGGTATCAAATCTGGTCTTGCGAAAGGCAAGCATCCTACCTGCTGGACAATTGCTCCAGCCCCCAAAGGGTATTCTTGAATATAACCTAAGATGGAAAATGGGGCAGGGAGAGAATGCAGATTAAAACTCAGGGCAGGGTGAAATAAAATGAATCTTTTCCAGAATCTAGAGTCATAGCTCTAGAATATGAGCATAGCTTTCATCAGAATCAACTGAAGAACTCATTTCTACATGCTGTTGCCTCTGCCCCAAAGTGTCTGCATCTCTAGTTCAGCCTGGACAGAGAGCATTTGTGGTGCTATACCAAATATACAAGGACCAGGTGTGTGCCTCTGGTTGGGGTCCAGTATTTGAATGCTGAAACTTTAAGGAATATTGCCTGAGAGGATATATCTCTTACTCACAGAAAATATGATTTGTCCTCAATGGAATTTAATCAGAAGGTTGATGTGCTGTTAAAATTTAAAAATGAGCAATGACCACTACTGTTAATTTGGAACAGTCCAACTAATCCCACAAAAGATTTCTCCAATGGAAAAAATGGGAAACTCTTTCCACAGTACACACTGGCTTTATTGGCTGTGGTCTTAGTCAAAGCACAGAATGAACCTTGGCCAGCAGCATGAGGTCTCTCAAGCTTGCAGCTGTTGGGAGGAGGCTGCTCTGCCAGTGACTCTGGGCAGGAAGTGCCTCATTAGAACTGATGCATCTATTTTATTTGGTTCAGGAAAAAAAAAAGAGGCCGACATCTCTAGGCTTCTCCAAACTTCTTTTAACTGTATCTCCCTAAAGCTGTCATGTTAAATGACCTGATGGCTATGATTACCTGACTTCTGATCAGTGACAGCTTGGATATGGTGGGAAGTTTTCGAAATGCTGAGTCTTGAATCCAGCTTGTAACTTCACACCCAGTGGGCCTATCAATACCATTAATAAAGCAGAAATTCAAAATGACAAACACACACACAAGGGATCCATTCTGAAAAATATATGAAAAGAGGCCACTTTAACTCCTGATCCAAACTGCCAGCACACAGACTGTAAAGAATATTCAGGACTAGAGTGATTTTCATTAGAAATAACACTTTACAGTGCATACCTGGTTCCAAAGTAATTCTCACAATTTTGCTCCCCAGTACCCCACATCAGATAAAGGATGGAGTGCTACCACATCTGTTGTTGTTTCTTCTTCTTCTTCTTCTTCTTCTTCTTCTTCTTCTTCTTCTTCTTCTTCTTCTTCTTCTTCTTCTTCTTCTTCTTCTTCTTCTTCTTCTTTTCTTCTTCTTCTTCTTCTTCTTCTTCTTCTTCTGCTCTTCCTTCTTCTTCTTCTTCTTCTCTCTTCCTTCTTCTTCTTCTCTTCCTTCTTCTTCTTCTTCTCTTCCTTCTTCTTCTTCTTCTCTCTTCCTTCTTCTTCTTCTCTTCCTTCTTCTTCTTCTTCTCTTCCTTCTTCTTCTTCCTTCTTTTTACTTCTTTTATTTGTCTTCTTTTTCTTCTTCTTTTCTTCTTCTTCTTCTTCTTCTTCTTCTCTTCCTTCTTCTTCTTCTTCCTTCTTTTTTCTTCTTTTATTTGTCTTCTTTGTCTTCTTCTTTTCTTCTTCTTCTTCTTCTTCTTCTTCTTCTTCTTCTTCTTCTTCTTCTTCTTCTTCTTCTTCTTCTTCTTCTTCTTCTTCTTCTTCTTCTTCTTCTAGTAAACAGTTT
Source organism: Suncus etruscus (assembly GCF_024139225.1). Classification (NCBI taxonomy): domain Eukaryota; kingdom Metazoa; phylum Chordata; class Mammalia; order Eulipotyphla; family Soricidae; genus Suncus; species Suncus etruscus. Next base: position 24,793,754 of record NC_064850.1, read on the forward strand.
AAAATGTGTGCTGTGGAAGATGATTCAGCTTCCTCCATGTTCATATCATTTTACAGAACTCTTGCCATCCTTCATTACCTTATCCTGCTAAGTGTTCAGCAACAATGGACAAACAAATCTAAACTAGCATTACCACGACCCTAGGGATAACACTGAATACAAAATATTCAACTATAATCTCTTACTAGCTGGCTTCAAGAGCTGAAAATTTGTTTAAAGGGAGTATATTAGAAATTTAGATTTTAAATAGTATAAGTAATATGAAACACTTCTTGGGAATGTCTCTCTTGATTTTAAGATAAAGAAAAAGATACAAATAGTTAAGAATCTTGTTTTACCAAAAGGCCATTCATACTTGTTTAAAAATCAGTCCCCATCATGAGAAAATAATGTGTTATGCATTAATTTTGCAAACTCTCTTTGTGATTATTATGATATACTGATATTATGATATCCTGAAATACATGTTCAGGACAAGCCTTGCCCAAATACTGAAAATAAAATAATATACAAAAGTCCTAGAGAAAATGACTTTGGATCCCAGAGAAATGAGTGAGTGAGAGCTATTAATTGGGAGAAAATATTTCTATTTGAAATACAGTATCTTAACAAAGAGATGTATACTATATTATATTGTTAAAATATAGGCACTAGAGTAATTGCACAGTGTATATAGTGTTTGATTTACATGTGACTAACCTGGGTTTGATCCCTGGCATTCCATATGTTCTCCCAAACCCACCAGGAGTGATTCTTGAGTGCAGAGTCAGACATAAGCTTTGAGTACTGCTGGGTGTGGCTTAAAAATTAGTTTTCATGATTTATAATTTTACAATAGACAATGGTAGGATTTTATGAATACAACATTCCAATACTAGGGACTCCCATAATATCTGTTTTCTCTAGTATTGTCTCAAGTACCTGTTCCTTTCATCCCAAAATCCTGCCTTAATACCCCCATTCCCACTGCTCACATCTTGCTGCCATGGTAAGGTCTATTCTGTAGAGAAGTTATTTTGCTTTGAACCACTTGTTGTTCAGTATATCCCATAGATGAGAAGCTTCATTCTGTATGTCCCTCTCTTTCTGTTTGACTTAGCTAGAGTCAGAAATGCGCCTAGGGTAGAGGCTCAGAAATGAGACTGCTGGAGCATATGAAAGCTTAATTCTTAGGGTTTTTTGAGACATTTCAATCCCATCTTCCAAAAAAGATGAACATTTTCATTAGAGTAGGTGAGGGTTCTTTTATATCCACATTCACACCAACTCTGGTTGTTTTCATATCTTGTTGTTTGTGTCAGTGTCACTAGTGTGAGATGTCTCATTATCATATTTATTCACATTTCCTGGATGATCAGTGATGGAGGGCATTTTTTCATATTCCTCTTGATCATGTCTTCTTTGAGAAAATTTCTGTTCATCTCTTCTCACTTTTTAATATGATTACTTATTTTGTTGTAGCTAAGTTTTGTCACTACTTATCTTGGAAATTAACCCTTTCCTCAGGAAATTTTCTGAGGAAATCAACCTCAGGTGGGTGGTAGGAAAGTATTTCCTTCCAGTCTCTGGGTGTCTTTTTTTCTGGCCATTATTTATTTTGCAGTGAAGAAAACTCTCAATTTGATATAGTCCCATCTGCTGATCTTTGCTTTTGTTTTCTTTGTCAATGAGAGTGAATCATTAGCGATATCTCTAGATTTAAAGTCATGGAGGATTCTGCTTATGTTTTCCTCAATAAAAGGTATGGATTGATATTTCTATATTGTGGTCTTTAATATATTTTAAATTGTCTTTTGTGCCTGGTGTGAGAAAGTATCCTGAGGTTGGTTTGTTTGCTTTTATGACGGACCAATTTCCCCAACGTCATTTGTTGAAGAAGCTTTTCTTGCTCCATGTCACACTCAACTCTATAGTCAAAGATTAGCTCTCTGTATAGCTTAAGATTTTGTGCTGTCTGGGCTGCCATTGCTCTGAAAGTCTGTCTTTATTCTGGTATCATATTATCTTGTTTACTATGGTCATGAATATAAGAAAAGAAAAAATATGATCCCTATCTTTAGTGTGAATAAAGCACTCGGTACCCATTCATGATTTTAAAAATACCTGTCAATGAAATGGGGTTCGAAATCCTTCCCTCTATGATCAGGCACAAGACAAGACGCTCACTCATATTACACACAATTTTTCATATCGCACTGGATATCATTAGCCATATCAATCTGGCAAGAAGACTAATTAATGGTGTCAAAATTGTAAGAGAAGTCAAACTATCACTATGTGCAGATGAAATGATCACACTATAGTTTGAAAATATAGTGTTATTTACTTTAAAACTCCTAGAAACAGTAAATATGCATGGCAAAATGTCAGACTACAAAGTAAAGATGCACAAATCCATAGCAATCCTATATGCAATATAGGTAATGAAAGACTCATTTTTAGCAGTTATTTATTTATTTATTTATTAGTTGATTGGTTTGGGGGGCCACACCTGATGATGCTCAGGGGTTCTTCCTGGCTCTGTGCTCAGAAATTGCCCCTGGCAAGATTGGGGGACCACATGGGATGCCAGGAATTGAACCGGGTCTGTCCCGAGTCAGCCACATGCAAGGCAAATGCCCTACCACTGTGCTATCTCTCTGGCCTCAGAATTTTAATCTTTTTTATTATATTATTAACTTTTCTCAGATTTGTTTGTAAGAGCTTTATATGTAGGAGAACAATAAATTATCTTAGTTGCATATGTTTTTCCAGGTTAATTATATTTAAATTTTTTTATTTGCATCTAAAAGTCATTTTAATGTATAACTCTTGTCTTTTCTGTCTGTTCTTATCTAAAATTGCAGATATGTATATATTTGATGGCTCTTTTTTTCTTTATTTAAACATCTTGATTACAAATATGATTGTGATTAGGTTTCAGTCATGTAAAGAACACCCCCTTCACCAGTGCAACAGTCCCACCACCAATGTTCCAAATCTCCCTCCATACCACCCCACCCCCACCTGTACTCCAGATAGGCTTTCTAGTTCCCTCATTCATTCACATGATTATGGTAGTTCTCTGTGTAGTTATTTCTATACCTGCACTCACCACTCTTTGTGGTGAGCTTCATGAAATGAGCTGGAAGTTCCAGCCCTCCTCTCATTGTCTCTGAGGATTGTTGCAAAAATGACTTTTATTTTTCTTAAAACCCATAGATGAATGAGACTATTCTGCATCTCTCTCTCACTCTGACTTATTTCACTCAGCATGATAGATTCCACGTACATCCATGTATAGGAAAATTTTATGACTTCATCTCTCCTGACAGCTGCATAATATTCCATTGTGTATATGTACCACAGTTTCTTTAGCCATTCGTCTGGTGAAGGGTATCTTGGTTGTTTCCAGAGCCTGGCTATTGTGAATAGTGCTGAGAGACCAATTTTTAAAAATTTGATTATCAATTGTATCTCAAAAATTGTACCAGTGAAATGAGTTAACAAAAGATGTGGAAGAATCATAAAGAAACTATGACTCACTATTAAAAGAATTAAGACACAAGTAAATGGAAGCATGTCCACTACTCATGGACTGGAGGAATTAATATTGCCAAAATGAGAACTCTACCAAAACTATACTAATTCAATCCAGTTCCTATAAAATTACTCATGACATTTTTAAATACATAGACTAAACAGGACTGATATATATATATATATACATATATATACACACATATATATATTGTATTAAAACCATGTGAATAATGAAAGTAGGTTTAGGATAATAAAGAATATAGGACTTTCTCATTTCCACTTTATAATTTTATTATAGAGATGTGCTATTTTAAAACACAAGTTTTGTTGACCAAGAATTTTGGTATGTTAAAAGTCATAGATCTCTAGGTAGCTCCAAATGACTCAAAAATACACCTGACTTTCAAGTGAAATTGTTCTAATAAAAAAAGCTGTAATTTAAAGAAAAGCTTGAAGCTATAAAAATTAAACTTGTCCTTTATAAAAAATAAGTATAATTTTAAGAAAATATTAAGTTAGTATTTAAAGGAGACTTTCAATTAGTGGCTATAATGAGCATATAATTTTATCCTGCTTTCCATGAGAATGAGGTATTTTCTTACTTTCAAATTATAACATCTAAATTGTAGGTAGTTTAATATCCACTAATTTTGTTTTAAAATTATTGCTTTCATTAAGAATTCTGATCTTTTATTTCCAGTGAAAAACACAGAGAAGATGACACAGAGCTCCAATCTTTGAGGGTAATTTTTTAAACTTTTGTTTTTATTTAAATGCCAGTCAAAGTGTTTTACTAAAGGATGAAAAATGAGAGGGTGTCAAGTTGTGATGATACATGATAGATCATAGAAGATATTTGGGTATCACTGTACGGCATCTGCCAGTTTGAGGAAAAGAGCAATCATTCTAGGGAATAGCAACTGTGCAAATTCAACTCCTTAAAACATCGTAAGCTGGAACTAGAATTACTAGTGATATGCGTTAGTAGCTTTTAAAAAGTTATTACCTATTTGCACAAAGGCTTACATTTGAAAGGTGGAGTTCATGTTTGGATATTGTTTCAATCTTCCTGTTTGAAAATACAGTACATTTCTATACAGAGCATGGTTGCAAATTTCCATTCACACCTTCCACCTCATTTCATATCACTTGAGTCAAGAAATATTATGGTAGAATATACCATCTTAAACAAAAAAGTAGCCTCGTGATTTTAGCCATAATTATAGTTACTTAGATATTTGTCTGGGTTTCTTTTGTTCTTGTTTTTAGTACTGAAAACAATACAGGTAGGTGTAATGGATTCAACTTAATCTACCCCCCTTTTTTTTGTGGGTTAGAGACTGACCTTGTAGGGAACTGGATGCTTTTGGTTGGCTATTAATTATGGTAAGATGTAGAGATTGAGTAGAAAAGGCTAATATGAGGGCAGATTAGGTAAGAATCAGAAGGTCAGGTTGATTTCAGGAGAGACAGATGAGTAAACTGGTCTACTTTCTTACTAATCAAAAACAAAGGGCACTTCTCTGAGATTAGTATGGAAGGTTGGACTCTAAATTTCAGCATCTAGAAGGGAGTATTTCTCCCAAGTCTTAAATTAGATGTGTCGTATTTTGTGCAGAGATGAAACTCAATGAAATCTTTCATGGTTTAAATTTCATTTTTCAAATAGGGATAAACTGATATGTTTTTATTGCTAAACATCAGAGAATTTAAAAGTTGAAAGATGGAACTATTTTTATATCAGACTTTGGGGCATGAAAAGCCTTTATATACAAACTTTCCCAGATTTACTTTCCAGCTTAAGGTTCATGGTTTAGTTTTGGTCCAAGAAAACCAGATGCTTTCGTGAGGACAGTTTCCTTATTTGAAGGCCACGAAAATCACAAAATTTCTGTTTTGTTTTAAATTGAGAGAAAATACTTAGGACAGTTTGAGGAGGGCACATAAGAATGTTGGGAAGGAGCATTTTCAATGATTATTCACATTCTTGGCTATCCTTTAGTTGGGGTCACACAGCATTAATCTTGAGTAAAACAATTTGAGATATGTACATTCTTTAAAAAGGACTTGCTAAGTAAATATGCCAATTATATATACATAAGAATATGTTTCCATTTAAAACATAATTTGCTACTTAATTACAATATTCAAGACAGACTAGAGAAAATGTAATGAATACTGATTTTAAATGTATTTTGCATTTTATTGAATGTAGCTTCAAAATGAAAAATTCACTAAATACAGTTGAGAGGAGGAAATTGAAGAAAAATAGGATCTAATTGTTTTCTTAGCTAAATATGAACTTTTCATCCATATAAACTTTAAATAAAATATCTTATGTGTAAACTTGGTTAAGCTATAGCTTTTTATTTCTTTATAATTAAAATATAGTAACTATAAAAATAAGAGGAAGTTCGTGGTTATGGAAAACTGGATGCATTAGACGTTATATAACCAACTGGTTTCTAACTTTCAAATCAGACACTAGTCAAAGAAATAATAATGACCTTAGCCAGTGGGAAAAACATCAAGCCAGATTTCTCCCAGCTGTGTTTCTCCCCTCTGTGGCCTTCAGTAACTTTAATGGAAGTTTAGTGTGTTTAGGGATAAAGATGGCCAGAAGAATCAAAATTATTAAATCAAAAAGGTCAGACTTCAAATTAAACCTTGGACGAGTTTCACTGCAAGAAAAAGTTTATCCTTTCCAATATCGCTTTGCTACGAGCAATATGGCTGACCAGCCACAACTCAGATGGGATTGATGTCACAAGTTATCCAGCCAAAGGAATGAGTAAAGAATGAACAGTTGCTGGCTTTGGACTATATAAATCAAGTATGAGTGCTTTCTTAGCATTAGTTCAGATTCCCATCTCAAACATATGATAACTATAAGAGATAAAACAATCCTCAGAGGAAATAGGTCCTTGGATGTAATTCTATCCATTCATGTAATTCCACAAAAAAAAAAAAAAAAAAAACAAGAAATTTTGACTAAATTGTTGCTTTCTCTCACAAACACACAAACCTGACATTGTTTGTGAAGTTCTTGCATGATTCATATTTTAGGTCACTCATGTCAGTCAAACAGTAGCACAAGACCTTTAATAATAGGATATAAGAGATTTATTCTTTTCTTTCAGATTATGTTTCTTCATAGATCCGCTTTACAATTTGTTGTAAAATTATCAGCCAATGTGCTTAAAATTTAATTAGATCATCTTTAGATACGTAGTTACAAAGTTGTTTATGATTTGCAATCACACAATGTTCCAACTCCCATTCCTTCATCCATTCCAGTGTACATTTCCCACCACCATTGTCCCCATTTTCCCTTCCCTTCTGTAACCCCTGCCTGCCTATCTGCTTCTTTCTCCTCTTTCTTACCTCCTTTTTCTCTCCCTCCACTCCCACCTCTTTTTAATCTTCTCTCTCTTTTCCTTTTAGGCACTCTGGTTTTCAACACTGGTACTGAAGAAGTAGATTTTACATCACTTTACTTTCTTTGAGCACCCAGTTCATGGCCTGAGTGATCATTTCTAATGATCATTGTCATAGCAGTCCCTTCCCTGTCCTAACTGCACTCCTTGTGACAAACTTTCTACCATGTACAAGTCCTCAAAAACTCATTTCTATTTTTTTGAATATTATTAGCACCTTCTGTATTTCTTTCATATCCCACAAATGAATGTCTTCATCCTATGTATGTTCCTCTCTCATTGACTTATTTCACTCGATATACTTTCCATATCATTCGTGGATGAGCAAATTTCATGACTTATTTTTCTAACAGCCAATATATTATAAAGGACATTGAAAGTAAATAATAATATTGAATTATCTTAAAATTTCAGGTTCAGCTAGCCAGGCATAATTCTTTTCTTTCTTTTAATAGGCCAAATATTTGCCCGAAATCATTTTTATTAAGTAGAATGTACTGCTTGAAACTCTACTAATACATTAAGAGGAAGTTATTTAACCTAACTATAAGATTTAAATATAACCTGTCAGTTTTCTTCCTTATATCACCTCACTTATTCATTTACATGAAGAAGATAAAAATATTCTGAAAATAAAACATAAATAAAAATACTGATATAATTTCTCAATTCTCCAAATATTACTATAGAGTTAAAAGGATTATGTGTGGCCCAAAAAGAGTGAGTCCCAATAAAAGTTCATAAAGCTTATTTTCACTGTGGTTCAACAGTTTCAACCCCTAATGTTAAACAGCAAAATAAACCTTGATTTATATTGACTAATACAGAACTACATCATATAGTCCAAACAGATCTGCACCTTTATATATAAGTTCCTACTTCTTACAAAATGACAAATTGATGCCAGAAGGTACCACAGTGATGCACAGTTGTATGTAGTTTAATGATCATACATTGCAGCACCAAAATAAACCTAGAAATGGCAATGGGCACTTGGGTTGGGGCATTTTCCCCATAGCACAAAGAATAGTCTATGGTAGTAACTCAAAACTATTTCTTGGAATAAATAAATGATAAAAAACATGCCTCTTAGGGGTTATATAGATTGGATTAAGTAATACCTAAAAGCTAAAACACCTTGGACTTCTTTGGTAACCATTTCCTTTAAGTTAATGGAAGAATAATATCCTTTCATCTGTACAATAAAATATGGGAATAACAAAAGAGAAGTTAGTGATAAAAAGGAGCATTTTTTATAAAATATGAGCGATCTGACAAGTATGTCAACAAACACAAAATGTAAAACACATTATTGCTTTATTGTCTTCGTCTCTGTCCAAAGTCTTTTTAATATTAGTTGTGAGATTCAATTCCTGGATGCTTATATCATATAGCATTTAGTTCAGATATTTTTTTCACAAGTTGATCAGCCTTAAAGAAAATTAGTTCTTAAAAACACTTTGACGGTGAGAAAAAGAGTGGTACTGAAAATAAATAACACATTATATGAGAATTCTTGCAGAGTAAATCTTACGGACAGTGGAGTTTAGTACTGTGATTTTGGTCAAAATAAACCAAAGGCAATCCAAGATATGACTGAAATAATCACAATGAGATATTTGGCCACAAAAAAACAAAAACAAAACCAACAAATAAATAAATTGTGCTATAAGCTTTATAGTGCTTTGCGTTTCATTTGAAAAATTCTTTATGCTATTAAAATGGATGATGGAAATAATTTTAAGATAGTCTATAGTAATAGACTGCTGAGATGACGGATGATAACAATCCAAAGCATTTATAAAATGGACTGTCTTGTATAATATTTTCATATCTCCATGACATGTTACAACACATGATAATTTATTAGGGAGAAAGTCAGTTTATATAAATGTTCCCTGACTCTAAAATTCTGGTAACTTCTGCTTCAAGGGAACAAAATTCTCCTCCTTTATTATCCAGTAATTTTAGAACAATTTTGATTAGAAATCCTAAGTTTGGTTGTAAACATGTGACCTGAAAAGGGAAAAATGCAAAGTAAAAAAATATCACCACCCTGTAAGAATAGGTTGTCAATAAATTAGTTGCTTATCATTCTGAAGCTGATGTTATTTGGTTTGGTTTCAGTTGTACCATTCACAAAGACCAATTGTACTGTTTTCTGTTCTCTTTGTGAGTTTGCTTGTAGCTGCTTATGATTAAAAGCTGCAGATACGCAGAATTAGGATGAAATCATAGCAAGGTAGATCTGTTCATATTTGCAAAATAATCAGGTAAGGCCACAAATCACAATTTTCTTCTTTCATTCTGACTGTCTTCTTTTTTGGACTGTGAACTTGCTCCATCCATTGGTAAATTTATAGCATCTTCCTTGAGTGAGGATGAATCAGGATAAACAGTTCTTTGAGTAAATGCTGGCATGATAAGAGAAAATAAATAAATATAGATTAATATAGTTTCCAGACTGATAAGACTTAAATGATTATTGTTTTTGTTAAGTTTCTATCAACTTTATATAATGTAATATAAATTATATTTGATTAATACAATGTGTAATAAACTAATATGAAAGAATTACATGGACTAAATTAATTAGGAATAAAATTATGTTTTCTGAGGCCAAAGTAATAGTACAGCCAGTAGGGTATTTGTCTTGCTTGTGGCTGATCAAGCCCCGGCATCTTCTATGGTCCCATGCACCACCAGGAGAAATTCCTGAGTGCATCGCTGGGTGTGGGTCAAAATAAAAATTATATAATGATGATAATAAAATAATAACGATTCCTATATTTAATAAATAAATTCATATAAATTTATTGAATATGTTATATAAAATTATTCATATAAATAGTACATAATTACATAAAGTCAACAGAAAAAAGTAGCTGGAGAAATCTCTATTTTTTTAACACAATTTCCTTTGATACACAAAAGGAAGCTAAAACAAGATCTGGAATCCAAGTTTACTCTTTGTTGAAAATCTCTAATCTGTTCTGAACTGAATGTCTATAGCCAACTATATCTATGTACATTTTCCTGCCTAATTTCTTTTTTAAACTAATTTATTGAGTTTCTATGACTGAAACTAAATTATGAACATTTTTGTAATCACTGTGCTTAAAGCATTAATGTATCTTTAAAAAGATACTATAATTTTAGAATATTTTCTGCATCTAATCTACCAAACATCACAGATTAGCCTAGCCTACATTGTTTGTCTTTTGGTCATACCCAGTGATGTCTAATGGTTACCCCAGCCCAGTTCTACACTCTAAAATTACTCTAGTTGAACATGGGGGACCCATCTTCCATGCCAAAAATGCATCCTAGCCCCACAAAGGAGCTACCTCTCATCATCAAGCCTCATCCACCTTAAATGTTCTTAGAACACTTCCTTTTATTAATCCATAATTGGGAAAAATCATCTCGCATAAAGTCTATTTTTTAAAAAGTGTTACCTATCACACACATTTTATATTGAATCCAGAAAGTGAAATAGCCTAGAATACGATTGGTAGCTGACTCCCATGATTATGCAGCTAACGGGAGAATGCTGATGCCCAAGAGTGTGTGAGAGCGCTTGTGAGGAAGAGGGAGAAATAAAAGTAAAGAGCCAGAAAGAAAGTCAGAGACAGAGAGATGCAGAGAGCATGCAAGTATCAGTTGGGATCCTCTGTACCCAACTACCTAGCTTCTTAACCTCAGTGTTTTTGTTTCTTTTTGGTCCAGCCTCCTCCACCCAGACAAATTAAGCTTCAGTTCTGAAGATTCTATTCTTCAAACTCACTCTAGTGATTCTGGCCTCGCAACATCTTCCCTACCATCACCCCAATCTAGGTGAACATTTTCTCTCTTCCTGTTTTAATTTGCTCCCTTCTCTATGCTATAACCCAGAATTTTCAAATCATTTCCTTGATGATTAATAATGTGGGAACTTTTCCCTCTAATTTTTTTGGAGTGGCCACACTTGGCAGCTCTCAGGACTAATTCTTAGCTCTGTGCTCAGATATCACTCCTGGTGGGCTTTAGAGGACCAAATGGGATGCCTGGCATTGAACCTGCATTGGTTGGCTGCTTGCAAAGCAAGCACTCTGTCTGCTATTCTATCTCTCTAGTTCCCTTCCCATCAATTTAAACTCAATTGATTTTTTTTGTCACAAACTTCAGCTTAACTGCATCCTCTTCAAAGAGCCATCTACTCTGATCGCCTCTATAGTAGCAGTGCTGTGACCAGTATCTTCTGTCATTGCACCTTTACAGAGCGAATCACCATTCAAACATTGTTCATTTACTTATTTGTTACGTGTTTTCTTTTAGGGACAAGGGGACCTTTTCTGTCTTATTTACTACAGCATCTTTCAGAATCTTGTGCTTAGGAATTAGTAAATATAGCTTGAATAAATGAAGATAGCTAAGGGATTTTTTTTTAGATTGGCAATTGGGGGTTTTCTAGCTGCTTGCTAGAAAGTATCTGGAGGGCACTTTGTCAAATCATAAAAATGAGAATCATGAATTTAAAAATCTCTGACATCTAATTGCTTATGGAAGAAACTATCTCTATTATGTGGATCTGTTTATCTCTGTCTCTCTCACACACAGACTTTTCCACACAAACAACCACAATAAAAAAAAGTAATGAATCTATAAAATAGAGACAGAGAGGCTGCATTTTTGCGCTAAAATATAACATTTAATGGTGAATTTATTTTCATAATCTTATCAATATTTCCCAATATTTTTATTGCCACGAATCCTTAGCATTTTATTCTATATGTCTGAGACAGGACTATATGTAAAGTAATATTTAGTTAGTTGGATAGTTCCTGAAGTAGAATCCTGATGTTAAAAGACTGGACTATTCTTTCTGTGAATAAATTATTTTATATTCAAGAAACTTAAACTCCCATTAAAGCATCATCTCAAAACATTGAAACTACTTCCCCCTTTAAATAGCAATGTAAACAAAAGTAAGGAAATGAAATAAAGTTCTTTTTAGCAACTGTTACTGATTTGCTTTCCTAAGACTATCAAGTTAAATTAATATAATAAGATTCTCTTCCAACTCCTATAACAACTCCTAGCTCACACTTTCTCATGGAAAAAATAGCTTTTTCTTTTGGAGCTCATCTACCACCTACCTACCTTCCTACCTACCTACCTACCGTACACCCACCTTCATAAACCTTTTATAACTGCAGAAAATTTTCAATCTACATTTTTATTTGAATTTAGTTGAGACAATTAACTGTACAAATATGAAGTATTGTAATCTCAGGGGCACTGAAATTTGAAAATGTCATTAGATTACTAGAGAGCTCACACAAATCCTGTCCAGTCCCAACTCCAGTAGCCAAAGTCCTGTCATGGACTTGTGTTCTTTAGCATAAAAGGGGCTATACATGAGACTAGTAGTCACTCAATACTTATAAAGTCAAAACAAGAGTTTCAAAAGCGGGCATTATGAGTCTCTCTTACTAAGCCTCTACTGTCTACAGGTTTAAGGTAATGGAATCCAAACCTTCTAAGAGAGTGTCCTGACTCAGGGCCATAACTTCCAGCGAGCCAGAATAAATTTGGTAGCAATCATGGCTCTAAATAATGGATTGCTGTGTTCTTATTTCCAATGGTAATATAAACTTTCAATTTATACATTTCTTTCCTTCTTTCTGGCAGAAGGAATCTACCTTTTCTTGAATTGACCTGAACTACACAAAGCTGACATAAATTACTACTTAAAACAAACTTTCATTAATGTGGGTTCATTTCAGAGACCACAAATTATGCAGTATTTTCCGATTTCCTTTGTTTTTTTCCATGGTCAGTGATTCGATGCTTGAGTTTGATCACAGTTTGACAGGGTACCCAAGTCAGCAGAATGAATGTGTTACTGCCCACAGCATAGACAAAAGGGCCTCATCCTGGTATGAATTCAAACTTGAATAAGAAGGAGCCTGGTTTGTGTCTTATGGAGGCATATAGTTATCGACTCAAAACTTCATACATGTCTAAACTGCTCTAAACCCTAAACCCTAGTTTTCATGTTTCATTCAGAATTTAACAAGAAAATGAAACACTTGTAGGGAGACATAAAAGTTTGGGTTTTCTTAGTCTGGCACTTTATATTTTTAAGAATCCTTCTTAATCAAAGTTTGCATACATATCAAATAGTACCAGAGAAAGACATTTCGTCTCTTGCCCATCATTCTCAGTCCCATAATTCCATTCTCCAGAGCCAACTACAATGCACTCTTTTAGCTTTATTTCTTGTATTTTACATTTAGTAAGGCAAAAAAAGTATAATTTGTTATTTTGACTTATCATTTTTAAAATTATGCACATATCTTTTTCATGCCATCCTTCTATCATAGTTACATTTGAACTTCTAGCTAGCTATATCACTGATGTTTATATTAATATTTTTGTAAATATGTCTTACCAAACTAAGTGGCATCGTTCCTTTTCTTAGTTATATTTTCTTCTAGAGTTATTAAGTGACCCATGTTTTTATTTCTGTCTTATGTGTTTGTTCCTTTTCTAGGACTATCCTTAATTTGGTTTTTTGTTTGTTTGTTTGTTTTTGGGTTTTGGGGCCACACCCGGTGATGCTCAGGGGTTACTCTTGGCTCTATACTCAGAAATCACTTTTGGCTTGGGGGACGATACGGGATGCTGGAGGAATCGAACCGTGGTCCGTCCTAAGCTAGCGTGCACAAGGCAGATGTCTTATCGTTTGTAACACCGCTCTGGCCACTCCTTAATTGTAGCAGGACAGCCCCTGAAGAGGTTGACTGATGGAGGGATGGAGAATGAGGCCCTTTTCTTCCAGCTCGGAGCACGTGTCTGCCACCCTGTCTAGCCCACGGTTCTGAGGTGAAACGGCGGGTAAACAGCTCGCAGACAATCAGGCTCGTGGAAATATTTGCTTTATTCGGATGGACAAAACTGAAGTCCAAAGACTCCGATTCAGTTCCAGCCAGCAAAAGCCTCTCGCCTTCCACAGACCCTTGCTCTTATAGTCCAGAGTCAGGTCCCACCCAATGGTGGGATCAGATACCAACCAATGGTGGAAGCAGAATCAGGTCCTACCCTAGGGTGGGGGCAGAATGCCAGGTCACACCCTAGGGTAGGGCACAATCACCTAATCAGATTAGGGTGAGCAACATAGTAATCCCCCAAAATATTTACATACACAACACTTAATGATTTTTAAAGCTCAAGTAAGTCTTCCCTACCTCTAGTAGTGCATTTCTTTCTAAATGTTAAACTAAGAGTAGTTTATTTAATTTTTGGTTTTGTGCAACCTACCTAAAAATCTTCTGGGTGAAAATTTACTTTCTTTCAATATAATGGACTTGAAGAACAGTGTCTAGATTAAAAGAGTTCACCTAGTGAATAGCTAGAAAAGTGAATAAAAGCAAGACCAGCACAGGGTGTATCTTCACAAAACTCACTGACATTATACAGAAGGTGTAAAAAGTTCCTAAGGCTGATGTGAAAGGGAGAAGGTACCAATGTTGGCAATTACATTAAAGGAGAAAGTCAAAATAATAGTACATAGGGCTGGAGTGAGAGTTCAAAGAGCTAGGACATCCAGCTGACAGTAGAGGTCCAAAATATGGCATTGCTGTGGCACTGCGGTGGATCTGATGACAGGGTAGCTGATGAGTCTAAGTCTCTCACTGTCCTGCACATGCATCCAGGCCAAGTATCATTAGAAATGGCCTTCAGATGCCCTGAGTACTATTTGGAAGACTGACACCTCACCATTCAATTAGAATAAAAGCACAAGCTTTTTCAATAGCAACATGGATATTTGGAAGATAGTGTTCAATGTCTCTAGAAGGATAACCAATTTCTACCTAGTCTTTCTTAGCCAGTGGAAATCATAAGTCCTTCCTTTATTCCCTTATTCTCACTTACTGTGCCTCTTCACCTGATTTTCTAAACTTATCTTCCTCTAAAATTCTTCTGTCCTTTGCACATAAAAATTGCTCAAGTGAGAGGAGATCACAAATAGAAAGTTTTTAGAAGTGACATAGAGGTAATGTAGAAGGTAAAGAACTTACTTTTCATCAGCCAAACTGGGATCATTCCCCGGCCCTATGGTTCCTTAAGTATCTTCAAGAGTGACCTCTGAGCACAGAGGCAAGGGCAAGATCTGAGACTTTTGAATAACCCCTTGGACCATTCAAAAATAACTTCTAAAAAATGTTCATATGATCATTTTATCTGGGGTGGGTGTGGAGGATATTCCTCTTGTTGTTTTTACAACTTTCCTTTAAAATTTTAAAGATCAAATAAAAATGATCAAACAATAGCTATAAAGATGAAATTGTATGTGTTACAAATATGAAGAACTATTCAGTGTGTGACCTTTATCCTCTTCTAAAACAGAACATTATGAAAAAATATATAGATATTTCAACAGTATCGAAAAACAATTGATAAATTATCCTTGAAACCATGGTAGAAGCATAGGAGGAAATTATAAAAGAAAATTATTAATAACAAGAGAAAGACATAAGACTATGACAGTAAATTAAGTGACAGTTTATTAAGTGAAAAAAGATGTTTACTTTTTAGTCTAAATATTTCAGTCAGATTTTATAATATGAATTATAATAAGTATTTTCTCTTCCAAATTAATGTGATCATTAATTTTCTTTTGAGCCAATGCATTTAAATAGAAATGTGTGGTTGTCTGTGAGAAAATTATGTTACAGAAATAACCACAGCTGATAAAGAAATGCCACTGACTAGAAATTAAATTGTCTTTCAATACCTCACACAATATTTTTTTAAAAATTCCAAAATTCTTCATATTTCCCCTTATGATATTTTAACCATTTCCCTCTAGTGCCTTCATCCTCAGAAAAGACAATATGGCAACACAAAGGAGCATAAAGTAGAATGAAGACTTTGTGCTTATATTATAATTATAGTATTATCTCTATACTCTAAAATGTCTTAATAAAACATCAAACAATAACACCTAAATGTATGGGTTACTATGATATGACTAGTCATAACTCCTCCTTTCTGTGTTCTGACACAAATAGATAGGAATATTTTTCCATTGTTTAATGGAAACACTTTAAAGCTATGTTATCATATTCTATGATGCTCTGTGGCACTGACATGGTCCATACTGAAAGGAAGCAGTCAGGGCAAAGAGTAAAGGGTTTATATAGATATGTAAAATCACCTATTCCATGGTTAGTATAGGAAAGAAAACATACATACTTAACTTTTGGAATATATGAATCATAATATAATAAAACAAAATAATTTGTAAGAAACTTATAAATATTTAAAAATCCATGTATATAAATCAGCAAAAGTGAGAGGTATAATTTTTGGTTTTGACCTACTGCCTTACATGTTAAAATATTTGAGATTTTATTTCATAGCAACCCAGCTTTTTACAAAATAACAAAGCTATCAAACTTAAAGTGTTTGATACAGCTATAGTAGATTATTATCTAGATAACATCTGTTTGAATAATGTTTGAATAGAAGAAAAACAAACAGCATACATATTAACCTTATATTAATTGATCATTTATTTTGTGGCAATTATTATATAAGATTTTGTGAAACAGCGATGAACAAAAATATCACTCCTATCATAACTGAGTTTAGGACAAAAAAAGGAATTAAGAAGCAAATGTGTCACTCAACAAATAACTAAAATATTTTGAAAAGATAATTTTATTTTGACTGAATAATTTTAAAGAAACATTGTAATAAATTGTGGGCTTCACAACAGAAACCATCTAAAATAAGAAATTATTAAGATTTCTGTAAATCAAAGAAGTAGAATCCATGTCTCAAATACAGGCAGGGGCTTGGGGAGAAGGAAAATGCAGAACCTTGGTGGTTGGAAGGTTGCACTGATTAAGGGGGGTGTCTTCTTTTATAACTGAAACCCAACTACAAGCATGTTTGTAATCATAGTGCTTACATAAAATTATTATTTAAAAAAGTTGGCACCAAACTTGGAAACAAAGACCCAAGCACTTTTTTTTTGGCCCACACTAGGCAAATGCTCAGGATTTAGTGCTGGCATTGCTCAGGAGACCATATAGGATGCTGGAGAATGAACCTGGGGGGAAAAGAATATCTAAAGTTGAAACTTAAAAACAATCACCTATCTCACCAGCTAACAATAAGACAAAATCAGAAGACTTGTCACCCTTTGGTCTATCAAAAATGCCAAGATCGCGATTTACAGATGACTGGCTGACAGAACCATGACCGGACTCTAGGTATCCTGGGACAAATAAAAAAGCCCTAGTCAAGGGTTTGAGATACGACCTGCACAACAACCATGATCTCTAGTTCCAGAGGTCTGTCTGAGACATTTGCAATGGAAGTGGTCTTCTGGAAACACAATGAAGGACACTATCCCAGGCCTCACCCTAGGATCAGCGCAAAGAGCAAGACCACCAACCACAGAAGACGGATTACAACAACACCGAGGGAACAGAACTAGAACCACAAAGAAAGACTTCATCATAAGTTCCACTCCCTGACTTGTGCAGATACCGAGATCTCTAGATACAGAGGTCTGATTTTATCACCCAGGATGGAACAGAAGTATTCCATACACCACAAAAGCATCAAGAGGAGAGTAAATAAACCTGAAAGGAGTCTATAGTTAATCCCATGACAATATACTTCAAGGGCGGAGAATCCCTGGATCTTAGGTCAAGGGAATTCCTTTTCAAATGACCCCAATATTTACTGTGCATGTGCAGGAAGGGGGAAAAAAAGGAAAAAAAAAAAACACAAAACAAAAAACAAGTTTTGTTTTTTTTTATCTAGTTCTTGCAGATTTCTTTGTTTTGGTTTGGCTATTGAAGTCGTTGTTTCCATTTATACTTATTTTTCTTTTCTTTTCTTCCTTTATATGCTCTGCCACTTTTTAATACCTTGGCTTTTACGTGATGCTTATCTTTTATTTTTTTATTTTCCCCCCTCTGGAGTGCTCACTGGATACTTTATTTGACACTTCTTATTGTACTGTTGAAGTGTTTCACCCTCTTTTCCCCCTTCGTCTCTCAAACCTAGGATGAGAACCTCTAGAAGGACTCCACCCATGTTCGGAGTATTTGATTTTTATTCCCAGTTTATTACTTTTCTCTTCAAACAAAGCCACATAACCTGAACTATCTAGACCTGCCTCTCAATTAGAGGGGAAAATAAGGGAGGTACCAAGAACAAACAGGGGTAAGCTCACTTAGTAGTAAGCTAGGCACAAAGGGGACCACTTATTCTAGCAGCCCCATGGATGAGGGAAGAGGATATGGGAGGCAGGATGGGAATGGAGGTGGAGGAAGGACAATTCAGTGGGGGAAATTCCCTTGATTTTATGATAATATGTACCTAAAATATTATTGTCAATGATATATAACCCACTATGATTAAAATAAAAATTATATTAAAAAAAGCGAGTATAGTAGAACGGGAAAGAGGGTGTTTAGTGGAGATGGTATCCTAGTTAACAGACCTCCACTGTGCTGATGTTGAAGGCATTTGATCAATATTTACAGTGAAGACACAGGATGAAATCTAGTAGAAATTAATTTAGTATCCTTATCAATACAGCATTAGGGGTTTATAAATAGTTCTGTGCAAACCCCCCCCCCGATCTTTTGATGATTTTAGATTTGTTCTAATCATATTTAAATCCCTTTGGCCATTCATCCATAGTAGTGGTCTCCACAGAAAAAATGGGTTAATTTTAGTTTTCCAACAATTCTAAGGCCTACTAAAAAAATAATACCTTAGATATTTTTATATTTTTATATTTTATAATAAAATTTAAGTTTATTATACTTAAATGAATATAACTAACTGGACTTAGCACTTTAATACTTCCATGAGTTGCATTTTCTTACATTTTGAATTCCAATTTTAAAAACTGTACAGTGCTTCATTACTCACAATTCAAGAGTGAAAACTGTGGACTAGACAGAAAGTGACTCTGATCTTGCCAAGTAGATGAGTGATCGAACCCAGGAGCATGGGAACCTTCAGGAAAGCTTCTGTCAACCTAATAAGAGAATATGACATTTTAGGAACATGTTTTAGAAATGAAAAGATCAGTTTTGTTTAAGTTACCTAAAAATGAATCAAGTATATGACATGCCATACTATAATTTAGTTGTGTAAAGCTAGTAATTGCTAGTAATGTTGGAAAGATAGCACAGAGGTTGCATTTGCTTTGTACCTGGCCAACCCTGGTTTGATCTTGGAGCCACATAAAGGTCCTCTGAGCTCCACCAGGAGTGATTCCTGAGCACATACCCAGACAGCAATAAGCCCTGAGCACAACCAAGTGTAGCCCCAAAGTAAAGTATTTCCCATTGCAGTTTTAAAACTATATGTTTCAAAACATGAGAAAAAAATAAAGGGAATCACCCTGTGACTGACTGTAACAATGTGCCATATTTCTTTCTAGTCATTTTTAAACTTGTGAATAGTATTAATAAACACTGTTATAAAATTCTGTATTGTTCATTTCTTTATTTTAACACTATAAACATTTTAAAGTTGTTATATTATTCTAACCTTTAGTTTATGCGTTTCTCATGTATTTTCTAGTAGTATACAATGCTTAATTCAGTTAATACTTTTATTGAGCAGTTTCCAGAGTTTTAAGCTTTTTAAATAACCCTGTAAGAAATATTGTTAAATATAATAACCTATCCCACATTTCAAACTATTTCTTATGACAAACTCTGAGGAAGAAATATTAGGTCAGTAAAAAATGTCAGGGTTTAAATACTAAACTAGCTATCTTTAGATTGTTTCCCATAATGATCGTAACTAATCCTAATAGTCATTTAACAAATATTTAATACATAAACGAATAGGAACAGAGTAAAGGTCCTTCTCATAGTTTATATGAATTTCCATCTCCTGAAATGGCAGCCATTATTGAAAATTATATCTTCAATAATTCAGCTTATTGGATTGAAAATAGATGATTTAATATATTTTCTGTTGATAAGTGGTCAAATTGCATCTTTCCCCCTTCTTAAATGTTTTTAAATTATTTACTATTGCAGACATTTCATATATAACAATATACTATACTTGTTTTTATTTCTCTCTTTCTCTTAATAATTCATTTGACAATGATGTACTAGGCACCTACTCTGAGTTATTCAAAGAACAAGTAAAATTGTGTATGGGCTGGGGAGATTACAGCACAAGAGTAAGGGGAAATACTTTACATATACTGAACCTGTTTGATTCTTGGCTCTTGAATATTCACCAAATAGGAGCTGCACATACATTGGGAAAACTCTGAACACCAGCAGTAATGGCATAGAGGCCCTTGGCCAATGTAAGAGTGGCCTCTGTGGACTCTGGCATTGCAGAGCCTGCACAACCATGCATCATCTAGAATTGGATGTTAAGCAAAGTTGGCTGATTAGCACCAGGAGTGCCCTGAGCACTGGGAGTCCCCTGCAAAGCTGAAAACATATGAATATAATATGGGGTTGAAGGGTTGAAGGAAATAGAACCGTTAAATATATAAGGACAAAAGCACAATATAATGAAAATATGACAGCTTAATAAGAAATAGAAAATGAAATATTATGTTTAGATTGGAGGTCTTAAATCCCTCTAGGAGGTGACATTAAAGAAATAGTGGAATGCTATTGAAGAATTAAAAAAATCAATCAGGCAAAAATTTATGGAGGGTGTTTAAATGGGAATAATTGAGGAGATGGGGTGAAGGAATTATGTCTCACCCTCCTTTTGAGAGTGATGAGAAAGAGTTTTGTTCAGAGAACTGAGGGGCAGACAGATCGTGCCTTAGGCACATTGGGCCTGGGGGTAATCTGACAATAAGGCCCAGACATGAGATTGGTTTAGATTTTTTTAATTTTAATTACAATCAAAAAGCAATTATAGGCTTAAGCAAATGGTATGGTATGCTTTAATTTTTATTCGTCAAACATTAGTGCCTATGTACAAAAAACATCAGAGGGCTACATGTATACCAGTTAAAGTGTGTAATTGGAGATAACTTTAGGCACACATACACACACACACACACACACACACAAAAGATCAAGAGTGTTACCCAATATTCTAGCTAAAACAGCTGTGGGTTAAGTTGCATATTATGCAAAACAAAAACAAAAATGCCCCCACATGTAGTAATGCATTATAAAACATGATTCCTTGATGAGTTATTTGTTATTTTCTTTATGTTTTCTATCTTATTTCTTTATTACATATCTGTACATGCAAATGTGAGAGGCCAAATAAAGACATTCATAAGAGGATATGAAGAGCATATATATATATATATATATATATATATATGTTGGATATAATTCTCAGATAGTTCAAGATTATCAGGTCTCATATACAAAAAGGGAGTCTACATATATTTAAGATGAAAACTGTGGTTTTTATCCAAGTTATTTTGGTTTCTAATTATGGGGGTGTCCTAAGAAAAGCAAATAATTTACCAGATTATCTCTAGAAAAGAAGATATGCATAATTTTCCAAGTTCACTCTAAGAATTTCTATAGAATAAATTGACATGAAACTAGAGGCAGAGACAATGAAAGACTAGGCTTTGTTAGAGCTGGAAGATGTACACATGAAAAAAAATAATGTTTTCAATCAATGCTAGAAATCTCCAATTAATCATGGCTTTTATATTAAACTTGAAATATATAAGAGCTAGTTTCTTGCCAAAAGATCCTTTGATGATTTGGGCTCAATAAGAGACAGGGAATAATAAGGCACAGCAAGCATTTATATTTTGACCACTGACACCTGGACTAAGAAGACTATGCCAGTATAAAAATTGAGAGACAGGTTTGGACATCTTCTAAAGCAGAAGGGACAAAAATAACTCAAACAGTGCTCACCAAAGTAATGTGAAGTATACAATCAGATTCAAATCCTACTCATTTTTTTTTAAAAATTGCCTGAATACTAGAATAACTTAACAAGAAAAGACATCTTATCTCATCCACAAATGGGGAGAAGACACGAGCAGACATTTCCTCAAAGGAAAAATTAAGATGTCCAAAAGACATGAGAAAATGCTCCATATCACTAGTTATCAGGAAGGCGCAAATCAAAACTACTATGAGATTACCATCTCACACTACAGAGACCAGCACACATTAAAAAAAGAACAACCAATGCGTGTATGGATGTGGAGAGAAAGGTACTCTTATCACTACTGATGAGAATGTTGACTGTTCCAACCTTTTTAAGAAAACAATATGGATATTCCTTAAAATATTAGAAATTGAGTTTTCATCTGATACACCAATACCACTCCTAAGAATATACCCTAGAAGCCCAAAAACACCATGTAAAAAAGCCTGCTGCATCCCTATGTTCATTTCAGCACTATAAATAATAGATAAAAACAGAAACTGGAAACCCACATGCCTGAGAACAGATGACTCACTAAATAAACTGTGGTACATCCATACAATAGCATTCTATGCAATGTTATGAAAAATAAAGTCATGAAATTTATTTATAGACAAATAGAGTGCATAGAGTGTATTATGCTGAATGAAATGGGTCAAAGAGAGAGTGGATTAGACATAGAATGATCTCATTCATTGTGGGATAAAAGTACATAAAGGTAGTCTGGTAATGATATCCAGAGACAATAGAGGCCTGGGCTAGGAGGGCCATGTTAACATGGTAGGAAGCTTGCCATAAATAGCAGGGGAGTGTAGTTAGGGCAGAGAAAGGACCACTATGAAAAAGGTAGATGGAAATGATAACTTTGGACAAGAACTGGGTGCTGAAAGGAGAAAAAGTGATGTGCATGATACCTCTCCAGAAACAATATTGCAAAGCAGTGTCTAAAAGAAAAAAGTGGAAGAGAGGAGGAGGAAGTGGAGGAGGATAAAGATGAGGAGGAGGTGGACAAGGAGAAAGAGGAGGTGAGAAGGAAGAGGAGAAGGAGCGCAGGAGGAAGAAGAGAGAAGGAAGAGGATGAGAATGAGAAGGAGGCGAAGAAGAAAGAAGAAGAAAAAAAGGAAGAAGAAGAAGAAAAAGAAGATGATGATGATATGACACCGACAGGCTAGAGGAGGGCAGAAGAGAAATTGGGGATATTGAGGGCAGAAAATGTGCACTGGTAAATGATACTGTACATTAAGTGACTAAAACTCAATCATGAATAACTTTGTATCTTTAAAAATATTGTATTATGAACA
The DNA here is from genome assembly GCF_024139225.1 of Suncus etruscus. NCBI lineage: Eukaryota > Metazoa > Chordata > Mammalia > Eulipotyphla > Soricidae > Suncus > Suncus etruscus. The sequence goes on from NC_064850.1 coordinate 24,816,939, forward strand.
ATCTTGAAACCATTTAAATAACGTAATTAAACAAAAAATAGTCCCCCAAAATATGAAAAAAAAACCTGCTCAGAATCAAAGCACAAGTGACATTTCTGTGTATATAAAAACAGGGAATTTTGTATTTTTAATTATATAAACTCATTGGCATGTGTCAAAATATGGTGGTGATATATTTAATTTTTTTAAATGATAAAATAAACTAATTAAGAAAATAAATCCAACAAGCCAAACTTAAGTCTACTAGCCTAATTTATATATTTTCAGTTCTTTTTTTTTGGGGGGGTGGATCACACATGGGATGCTGGATTCGAACCACCATCCTTCTGCATGCAAGGCAGATGACCTACCACCATGCTATTTCTCTGGCCCCTATTTCCAGTTCTTATTTATAAATCTGCCTATATTGAGATCTTCATTTAGTGAAAATGTTCTTAGTTTTTATGTATTATTATATAGGGAAATTTTCTTTGTTAACATTAACCAATCTATTGTTAGCAATTTGAGCTTTAAGATTTTTCTAGTTTATATAATCATTTGATAAACATATTGATAAACAAAGCTCTAAATTTTAATGTTAGCATAGACCCCCTAGGAATAGAATTATTTAAAGCTTTCTGTGCTTGTTTGTTTGGTTTTTTGGGTCACACCTGGCAGTTATCAAGGGATTCCTCCTTGCTCTGCACTCAGGAATCACTCCTAGTGGTGCTCAGGGGACCATCTGGGATGCCAAAGATTGGATCCAGGTGGGTACATGCAAGGCAAGTACCTTAACTGCTGAGCTATTGCTCCTGCCCTTGGAGAATTAAAGTTTTTAATATCAATTTAAGTTGCCTAAGTTATTGGTAGCTTTACATATTGTTTCTTAATCATTCTTTTAATATCTGTAAGAATTCTAGTAATCCTAATATTTTACACTAGTACTATAAATTTGTATCTTTCTTTTCTTCTAATCAATCTGAATATATTCTTAATTTTTTATTAAAGTTTAAAAAATAATCTTAATTTGTAGCCTAAGAGAAAAATGCAAGGCTTAGAGAGCATGCTTTACCAGGTAGCCAACACAAGTTTATTTCTGGCCCTGCATAGTACAGAGGTTTTTTTGGCTGTTGCCCTAGAGGCTGCTGAAGCACCGCAGGGGTGGTCTGGAAAACCCCTGGCCAAGAAGAGCATTTTCAGGCCCTAGCATTGAATTGCTGTCAAGTTGGTTGAGAATTGCCAGGACAGGCCCTCAGGCCCACTAAACAAACGTCAATAAATCAAGACTCAGGTCTAATAAAAAAAAAAGTTTGATTCCATTCTTATTTTTCTATTATCAGTTTTACTGATATATACTCATGTATTACTTTTATTTTCTTTCTTTTTTGGTCCCTAAGATAGAAGCTTGGACCTACAATAAATACTCCCTTTGGAAATAACATTTAGTATCATAAATTTCTCACTAAATCCTGCCTTATTTGAATCCCAAAAATTTTGACACTTTTATTTTCATAAAACTAAATCTTTCCTAATTTTCATTTTTACTTTTATTCTATTTTCCTTTCTGGATTCTATCTTGATTAAGTTTAGTTTTGTAATAGTATAGTTCAAATCTTCTATATATTAATATACATTTACACTTTTATATTTATATAATTCTATCCATTGCCAAGAAAGAAATGCTTAAAACTCCACCTATATGGATCTTCCCTATTTTTTCTTGTAGTTCTATATTTTTTTTGTTTCATATATTTGATACTGTGTGAAATGCTACATGTCATTTGGACAGTTATCTTCCCTTTAAAATTATTGAATTTTAAACGATTCTTTTTATTCTTTAAGTTATTTTATTATTTTAATTATTTTAAATTTAATTTAATAGTTAAAATGATTTATTTTATCATGCACACACAAAATGTGAACTCTAATATAGTTTTAAGTTCAACACTTTATAATTCATCTAAAGATTGCCAGATTATTTCTTATGAATTAGAAATATAACTAGTGAAATGAATACTAAAGCATCATTTTAAAATACTATTCCATAATGCCTTTAAACAATCAACATACCAGAGTATATAAAAATAACTTAAAGTTTAATAATTATGTGTTGCTCTGTATTTTGCAAGAATACCATGCATTCTTATCATTCTATATATTTAATAAAATAAATTGGTTTTATAAAACACTAATTTCAAGAGGATGATTCTTGGGGCCGGAAAGGTGGTGTGGCACAGTAAGGCGTCTGCCTTGCCGGCTCTTGTCTAGGACAGACGGCGGTTCGATCCCCTGGCATCCCACGTGGCCCCCCAAGCCAGGAGCAATTTCTGAGTGCATAGCCAGGAGTAACCCCTGTGCGTCTCTGGGTGTGCCCCCCCAAAAAAAAACAAAATGTGTATTTACTTTTACTTTTCACCAATTCTTATATCATTTGCACATGATATATGCGAATGGGTATGGGATGTGGGGACACACCCAGCAGAGCTTTAGGCTTACTCCTGGCGTTGTGGACAGGGATCACTCCAAGAGAGCTCAGGGTACCATAGGGGGTACTGAAGGATCAAACCTAGGTCAGCTGTATACAAGGCAAGCACCCTTACTACTGTACTATTTCTCAAATAAATACGCTACAATTGCAAGAAGTCAGCTAGCCAGCATTCCCTGCAAAATTTTTACTGGGTAAAGAAGGGACTTGCATTTTCTAATATTTTTCCTGGTTTTCTTCCACTTCTCTTTCATAACCACACTATAATTAGTTTCTTAAAAGCTGTTCCAACCTGACTAAATCTCCTTGCTAAACTGATCTCTAACGATTAATATTTAATGACGCCTACCAAATGTTTTGCTCTCAGGAATATCAAAGTCTGTAAGACAAGCGATACATTTAATTTTTTTAATTTTGATTTTTCTAAACCTTCCCCTGGAGAGAAGAAAAAAAAAACACTTCTGTGTTTCTAAATCTGTGGCAGAAATGTTTTCTTGAATTTGTCTCTAGCTGGACAATGCACTACCCTATCTCTTCCCTAATCTTAATTCCAGATTCCTCATTGGTGCTTGAAAAAGCTTAACCTCTTTTTTTAGATAACTATTCTTTGCAAGATCTTTCTGGACAAATAGTTTCCCTAAAGTCTGCTCTCCATAGCACAATCTGTAAAGGCTATTCTTTTAGCTATTAACCAATCTCCCAAAAGGTGAGACTTTATTTCTGTTTTTCCATAGCAAGACTCTACAATTGAACACAGTTCCATTTGCACAAAGGAACTCAATGATGATCATATATGATCATGTCCAGACCAAGTGCAACATGAAAGTATATTATGTTCTAAGTTTGGCAATAGGAGACCGTCACTCTCACAGTTTTAATCCTTTGCACAAAAGCATGAGAGCACTGGGCCAGATCTTCTCTAATCCTCCTGGCACTAACATTCTATGTTTCTATCTCAAGAGTGCCACTCAACAACCTGTATTTCTCCCTAAGAAAACTCTCTTTACCACATGAAATCCAAATTTATATAATAGTATAAGCTGGAATCTATACTTATCTGCAGTTGAACAGACTCATAAAAACAGCAGTAAGTGACAACATTTGATTTATTTTGTCCAACTGACACTTTATTTTACAAAATTCCATAGTCCTAACAACTCACTAATAAAAAATGAATTTGCCTTGTTTGTTTTGGGAATACCCAAGTTAGACTTGGTACTTACTACATGATTTGAATCCATTTTTAGAAGCCAAATCTACTCACATTAATTTTTTTTACTTGGGCCAGAGAGAGAGTACAGAAGTAGGATGTTTGCCTTAAAAGTAGCAGAAACAAGTTTAATTCCTGGTGCCACATGAACACTGACAACCATGATCCCTGATTACAAAGTTAGCGGGTATGTCTCCTCTCAAAAGAAGGGGGGCCATAAATAAGGATACTTAAAAGAATGATAGTGGTTTAAGATGCAAGACAGAAAACATAGGAGATAGTGACGAAGGACAGTCATATGTTTTGCAATCCAAATTTGAGTCTCAGCACTATATGGTTACTTGAGTGATGGGGAAAAAAGAAAGGAGAAAAGAGAGAAAGAAAGAAAGAAAGAAAGAAAGAAAGAAAGAAAGAAAGAAAGAAAGAAAGAAAGAAAGAAAGAAAGAAAGAAAGAAAGAAAGAAAGAAAGAAAGAAAGAAAGAAAGAAAGAAAGAAAGAAAGAAAGAAAGAAAGAAAAGAAAAAATAAAGGAAGAAAGAAGAAAGAAAGCAGGAAGTGAGAGAAAGAAGAAAGTAAGACAAAAAGAAAGAAAAGAAAAAAATAAAAAGAAAAATAATAAAAAAGAAATAAAGGGAAAAAAGATTTAAAAAGAAAAAAGGGAAAAGAAATAAAACCAAAAAAAAGGAAAGGGACTAAGAAAGGAAGAAATAAAAAAAAGAGAAAGAAAATTGGGAGAAGAAAAGGAAAAGAGAAATGAAGAGAAAAAGAAAGCGAATGAAAGAGCAATATAAAGAAAAAAGGGCAGAGAAAGGAGAAGAATAAGAAGAAAAATGGGAGAAAGAAAAAGAAAAAAAGCTAGAGAGGCCTAAAAGCAGGGGAGGGGAGACAAAGAGAAAATAGTGTCTGCCATAGAGGCAATCTGGGAGGGTGGAAGAAACTAGGTACATTGGAGGAGGGAAGTGGACACTGGTGAAAGGACTGGTGTTGGAATATTGTGGGCCTGAAACTCAATCATGAGTTTGTAATTCTGAAATTCTATGATTAAAATGTTCCTTACTGTCAATGCAGTTTAAAAGGTGATTAGATAAATTTGAACATGTATATGAAAAACTAGTATTATCCTTATATTAAAGGTTCTTTCCCTTTACTTTCTTCCTCCCTCTCTTTCTCCCTTCCTCCCTTCCACCCTCTCTACTCCTCTCCCTTCTTCCCTCATTGTTTTTTTGTTTTTGTTTTTTTTCCTGGTTTTTGGGTCACACCTGGCAGCACTCAGAGGCTACTTCTGACTCTATGTTCAGAAATTGCTCCTGGCAATTTCTGGGGACCATATGGGATGCTGGGGTTCGAACCACCGTCCTTCTGCATGCAAGGCAAATATCTTACCTCCATGCTATCTCTCCGGCCTACCTTCCCTCATTTTTACTTTTTTTTTTCCCTCTGGAATAACTCCTGGCAGGGCTTCAGGAACCATTTCAGGTATCTAGGTTAAGTAAGTGCATGGAAGACAATGCCCTAGGTTAAGTAAGTGCATGGAAGACAATGCCTTACTTTCTGTCTTACCTCTCCAGACCCTAGATATAGTTATTTTTTCTAAATGCTTTCCTTGAGTGCATGCTTTGCAATTTTTAAAGAATAACCTAAAGTCAACTACCATATTTTCCAGCATATAAAACAACTTTTGAAACAAAAAAAGTCAACCGAAAATCGTCTTATATGCCGAGTATATCCTGAAAAATATTTCAATACACCGCTAAACGAAAATTGTCTAAATAGTGCCACAAAACGAAATTTCCAACTCGATCCTGCACCAATCACTGCAAGGCTGCTGGACAGCCTCTCTAACTCAGCCAAGCCAAGCAGGCTTTTTATGCATGCATATTAGACAGTGTTCTGGACCCGAATGTACACTGTCAAAAGCCTGCTCAGATTGGCCAGAGTCAGAGAGGAAGTCTATTACAGTATAACCTTTGCTTGTTGTGATTGGCTCACTGTGGTACATGAGCACAGGAACACATGCAGCACATGCAGCACAGGAACATTCTGTGTGATACAGCGAATATAGTAGGCCTAAACCTATGTTTTAACTGCAAAATTAGGGGGTTGTCTTATACGTCCGGTCGTCTTATATGCCGGAAAATATGGTAGTTAAATATTATTATACATGTTTAGTATTTTATCATTTAAAAATAAATGTCCTTTCAGGGCTGGTAAGATGTCTAAAGGGTAAAGGCAGTTAGTTGCCTTCCATATTGATGACCCTGGTTTCATTCCACACTAAATGGCAAGCCAGGCACCACTGGGAGTGATCCCCAAGCACATAAATGCTGAATGTGGCTCAAACCAGATCCCTTACCATAAAAATTACTATCATACATTAATATCATTTTATTGACTGTACGATTTCATTCATATGTGCCAATTAGGCATAACAACAACAACAACAAAAAAAAACATTTTAACTTTTGTTAGAAATCCACAAATCCAGGGGCTGGAGCGATAGCACAGTGGCAGTGTGTTTGCCTTGCACACAGCTGACCCAGGACAGACCTGGGTGTCTTATATGGTTCCTCTAGCCAGAAGCTATTTCTGAGCACGTAGCCAGGAGTAACCCCTGAGCGTCACCGGGTGTGGCCCCTAAACAAACAACAACAACAAAACACACAAAAGAAGAAATCCACAAATCCACCATGTCTTATAGTCTCATTTATCGTTATAGAACCAAAGAAATAGTCAAAGATGACATAGTGGTTGCCCTTAAGATTCATACAACAGAGTAGAACTGCACCTCCCAAGTTTCATTATTCAACTATAATTATATCATTTTCTATTCATTTTTATATTAGCCTTGCATCCTAAATGTCTACATTGTAAAAGCCTAAAGAATGGTAAATTAGACTGGAGAGATAGTACAGGGGCTAATTTGCCTTGTACAGAGTTAGTCCCAGGTGGACCCTGTCACTGTATATTATCTCTGGAGCACATCTGAGAATGGCCCCTAAGCACAGAGTGAGGAAAAGCCCTAAGGACTGCCACTGGTATGGCCTGCACTTTCCCTTCAATAAAAAAAGAATGGCAAATATTTCAGGCTTAGGTGAACATATTTGCATAGCAGTTGTTGTATGAGTTTTCGTTAGAGCATGGAAAATAGTTATAAATGAGAAACTAGGGTATTATGGGAAGATCTCCCAAAACTCCGCCTTGGTTATTACTAATATATTTCAACATTCTTAGTAAAACTTGTTACACGAGTGGTGTATTTGAATAGGCATTAAATAAAATTCCATTTATCTGGAATTGTACAAAGTTATGTATAGCATGCCTTAGTAGCTACTGTTTTTTGAAGATCTATGATGTGTACAGAAATTGCTGAACTAAGAAAGAATGTGTTAACCATCAGTAATTGCGAAGAGCAGAATATAAACAATCCCTGAAGAGGTTCAAGGAAAAAAAAAACAGCTTCTAGGATCAAACTATGTACTTACAGTATACACATGCTTACAATGAACAAATATGATATCACTGGGCTTTGGCAGTGAAAGACTGCTTGAAAGACTGTGCTGAAAACCATTATCAACACTTCCTCAACTAACCATTCATATCCTGTAAAACAGCTGGTTCTTTTAAACGCAGGTACAAACTTTTCAATCAGAAATTGAAAATTATGATTTACAGTTCAGGAAAGAAGGATGGGAAAAAAGAATGCTTTCTATGTTTTTACTTTCACAAGGCTTTGCTAATTATTTAGTGTGAGTAGAGAAAAAGGGGCAGGAAGAAAATAGTGATTTCTTAGACAGAACCATGTGCCTTTGTGTTTAATGAAAAGCAATGGCTGTATTTTTGGGTGACTTTTGAACACAGTATTGTTTAAAACAGCAGGGACAGTGAAGAAGATGGTCTAATATCCTACACAAACCCATAAGGGCTTGATGAAAGACAGGCCAGGAACTGCTTCTAATATCTACAGGAAGATGAAGTAAGTTATCAATTGCCCTTTGATCCTTTCATCAGGCTTTGTTTAATAACTTGGTCATTTGGTATAATACTGAATTGTAATCTCGACAATTGTAGACAATAATCCTGCTGAAAATCTGGTCCTTGTTATTCTGGTGATTGTCATGATAATGATGGCAGAAGAAGGACTCTAGCCTGATGAAAGATAAGCTTGCTTTACCCTCCAACAGTAGTTTGAACCTGCTGGATGTGGCCTTTCTTACATCACTAACATGAAAGCAGCCTATCGCCAACATGGTTCCCTCATTCCAACAATCATGTCTGTAGATGGTAAGACAGACAGGTTTTAACACCTGCAATAATAATAATCTTTCAAGTTGATGTAGATAAAATTCTTTCCTGAGCCATATTTTCATAAGACTTTGAAGCATTTTTCTACTTTTGACTTCCCACTGTAGTACTGTACAGAGGGCCTCCTTTGCAACATGCATCATATTCTCTTGCCAGACCTGTCGTTTTTGTGATGGTTTTGAATTTCTTAGTATTGATACCAATAATGGCTTAAGTTATTCTCTCTGGTCTCCCAGTAAAATGCATGTGGAGTATAAACTCAATAAGTATTTGTTGAGAGTCATATTATTTACATAATAATGTCAACTAATAAAAAAAACTCCTATAACTGAAATGGGAGTTCCCAAAAGGCAAGGCTCTTTGCTAATTTTGACAATTATTTTAAGTCCTGTGTGTCCAGTGAGTTCCAGATACACAACTGTAACATACTAGATATTTGCTAAAAGTGTTATAAGTTTTCAGAGTTTACTTAGTTGACAAATAAAGAAGTTGTATTTTATACAGAATCTGACAGAAAAGAGGACAATTACTAAATTCTACTTAGATTTGGATTGGCAAAATTTTTCTATTGGTCATCAGAGAAGAAATATATTAGTATTTGTGGACCCAATATTTTCCTTTCCAACTATTTTAACCTGCCACTGAGACGCAAATAAGTGACTGTTTATAACAATAACTAATATTGTTAAATAAATGTTTACATTGTTTTATAAACATTAAATAAAATATATTGCTAAATAAACAAATATTGTGTAAATAAATATTTATTATTTTAATATACATCAATAAATCTATTATATTAATACATATAATTTATATATACTTATTTAAACAATATTATAAATAATTCAATATAATATGAATATTACAAAATTTATATTATGATATTATAAAAAGTTATAAAATACTTGTTTACATTATAAATATATAAACATAAATCATATCATATTATAAGTAATTATTTATAAATATTAGAACTATCATAAATAATTATTTACAAAAACATTATAAGTAATTATTTTCAAAAGCAATCAGCAGGCTGGATTTAACCTGGAGGTAGTGGTTTGCTACCTGTTCTGAAGGAAGTGTGCAGGATTGATTTTTTTTTTAAATATTGTCTTGTTCAAAATTTATTTTAGTTATTTTCATGGGGTGACACCCTATGATGTACAAAGCTAACTCCTGATTCTGTTATCCATACCTTTGGGCTTGAGAAACTCTACAGAATATGTAGCATTGAATTCCAGCAGTGGTTTGCAAGGCCAATACCAACCATTTTTGTATAGGTACCCAGAACAATGGATATCATTTTTATATCTATAAAATGGTTCTAATATCAGTGAAAACCTTTTGCCCTTTTTATGGACCACATGTTTCCCTCCAGAATGAATTTTTCTGATGCTTTTGAAGACTTGAGCAGAAAGTGTAAGCCTTCCCACACTTCGGACATGAATAGCACTCTTCTCTTGTCTGAACATTCATGTGCAAAGAAAGGTATTGATTATTTTTTAAGATCGATGACTATGTATCTGTTTACTAACTGAAGAACATGCCTTTTATCACTTTATACATCCCATATCTCAACTCTAAACTTAGTTTTCCTTGAGAATGTAGTGGGTACAGGGCCACTTGGTATACAGTGGGTAGGGTACTTGCCTTGCATGTGGCTGTCCCACATTCAATCCCTGGTGTCTCTTATGGTCCCCTGAGTACTGCCAGAAGTAATTCCTGAGTGCAGAGCCAGTAATCCCTGAGCATTGCTAGTGTGGCCCAAACATAAAACAAAAAATGTGAAAAATACATGAGAAGCTTCTTCCTTTCAAGTTAGCTTCCCTCTCATTTTTCTAAATAATTTATTTTCACTAAAAATGTATATAAATAAATGATTATTGCTATCTGTAACCATCAGAAAATGAACTCTGATATTTTATTCACTAAATTAAAAAAGTAATATTTTCATGAGATTTGTGATAAATTACTGCATTAATTTGGTATAAAATCTGCTACGTGTGATGAAACATTCATGTTCTATAATCTCATCACTTAATAGATAAATATTTCAAAATATTTAAGCAGTATTGATATGGAATACTGTCTCATAAAATGTGCTTGGTGACCTTTTCTGGTGTTTATACTACTTTTTACAAAATCCTTTTTTCACCTTATTTTGATAGGTTCCTGACTTAATGAGACCTGCTTTTCTATTCATCTGCAAACATAGATGTAAAGATAATTTTAAAGATACTCCAATGATATTATTTGTTAAACATACAGCTTTGCCATATTGCATGGATTTATTGGGTAACAATTGACATTACTGACCATTTGATACCAAATCTGACTGTATTAGGAACTTATGGTTTAGATGTACCATTTGTTTCTAGACAGCTGCTGGACTAAGAAGCATGGGCTGCATTTGTATATTTTGTATTATTTTGTGTACTTTCTTTTGCAGAAAATACAGTCCTATACTTGGTAACATCTAGAAAAATGAATGTATATTGACTCAAAAATGTACAACAAAATACCTAGATTGTCAAGGATATAAAATAATAAAGTCATTATGTTTTTTGTTTGTTTGTCTGTTTTTGCTTTTGGGGCAAACCGGGTGAAGCTCAGGGTTACTCTTGGCTATCTACTGAGAAATCGCTCCTGTCTTGGGGGACCATATGGGATGCAGGGTGATAGAACCGCTGTTCGTCCTAACCTAGTCACTTCTAAGGCAAATGCCCTACTGCTTGCACCACTGATCTGGCCCCAAGACACTATGTTTCAGATTTTAATGTTGATAATCCAGCTTAATGCCCTATAACCCAGCTTTCCTCAATAGTAAATGGGAACTATTGACAACCCAAAAGGATTGCAAAAAAAGTGCTAACTAAAGTAATTCATATATAGAACATGGTATATACCAAAAAAAAGTAATTTCATATGGCTCATTTTAATATGTGCTTAATGATGAATAGTTATTGTTATTAGCCACCTGCCTTAAGTCAGCAGTATGCTTTTAAGTGGTGAAAAATGACCGAGTATACGGAAACTAATGGGAATGTTGGAAGACAATCTAGAAAACTTAAATTCTGCCATGCATGGAACCTAACCCAGTACTACATCAATAAAACTATCCATAGAGTAAATAAAGGCACAAAACCATACTAAGTACATTAATAAAATAAAATGACTTGTGTTTTTTAAAGCACACTATGGAGGACTAGTAGAAGTAAATAATGTCTTCATATACAAAAATATTCTATCCAATTCCATTCTGAGGAGGAAAGGTGTTTCTTAGAAACAATTAAATTTGGCTGTTATAGGTGAATTTACATAGTATAATGAATATTCATACTAAAGTTTAAGAAATATAAGAAAAGTCATAAAAAAGTCGAAAGAGTGTTCATCTTCTCTCTTACCCACCACTCAACTGATCTAATATATACACTTTAATATAGAGGAATTATCTCTATGCTGGTATTAAAAATTGGGAGAACAATTTTCCTTCTGAAGAGATATTTGGTAGAATGTTGACAGATGTCCCAACTCAGGTTCCTTACTTGTATTTAGGGAACAGACTCTAGGGACTTTGCTAAATAAACCACATACACAGCAAAAAGAGATCTGATACCAATGTCACTGATATCAGTGTTGAGAACTCCTATTAAGCTGTTTAAAGTCAAATGGTTTTAGAAGCACCTATATAGCTAGTCTACAGAACTGAATTTACCATGGTGAGAAAGGGCAGAGGTAGAGTAAGGGACACTCAGGTGACATGTGTGCTAGTAGAACACTGCATGAAACCCTATCACTAACAATACTGTAAATCAGTGTCTAAATTCTTTTAAATGACAATAAAAATACATAAGAAATATCAAAAATTACCCACATACAGATGGATATTATGGAGACTGAGAGAACTTCTGCTAATACAATAGGATATTCTCAGTCTCCTGCATTGATTCTGCATATATGAACCTTGAGTTGTGAATTATTATGGAGTTTATATCATCAGAAAGAAACTAGCTATAAATTATAGTTATTGCTTACAAAGTACTATTATATGTTAGCTACCTGACCTACTGGGATATCAGAGCTAACAGATGCTAGACTTGCATACAGAGGATTAGTTTTAGACCATCCAAGAGAATAGGCATTTCCTATGGCAGAATTTCTCAAGCAAAACCAGTTATCATAGGCAAACAACAACATACTTAGCAACAATGACATAAACTAAAAAGTTAGATTCCAGGTAAATGTAATACACATAATCCTTAGAATTTTATTCTATGCTCTCAGTAAAACTGAGAAACTATCTCATGTATCAAGGCAAGTTATTTCTTTTTCAAATAACATTATATGAGCCCTACAGGGGTTTCTTTCAATGGTTATAACCTCAAACGTGGATAATACTCAAAGGCTAAAAAGGAATATAAAGGACTTTACTTTGAAATTTTTGCATCTGTACTTGGAGTCATCTTGGTGCTGCTGAAATAACTGTCTGTGAACTCGGTGCTTAGTGTATCTCCCATCATGTCTCTCAGAAAAGCTGCTGGAACCCTGGAAAGACACAGAGTGTTAACTGTTAAATGAATGGAAAGTCAGTACAGCTGGAAAATGAATAAGAAGTCAGTACTAAGCATTAAATGAAGAAAGTATCCATGTGTGCCTGTGTAGATGATAAATAATTTATGTTATTTTGGAGTAAGATGGGGAATCCCAAGATCTCAAGATAAAGCAGAAAATGATCACCTCAATATTACCTTACCACAAATGTCTTTTATTTTTCTCAAAACCCATAGATGAGTGAGACCATTCTGTGTTTATCTCTTTCCCTCTGACTTATTTCACTCAACATAATAGAGTTCACATACAAATCCACGTATAGGAAAATTTCATGATTTCTGATCTTCTGGCAGCTGCATAAAATTTCATTGTATATATGTACCACAGTTTCTTTAGCCATTCATCTATTGAGGTGCATCTAAGATGTTTCCAGAGTCTGGCTGTTATAAATAGCACTGCAACAAATATAGGTGTGAGGAAGGGGTTTTTGTATTGTATTGTATTGTATTGTATTGTATTTTTGTGTTCCTAGGGTATATCCCTAATAGTGGTATAGCTGGATTGTACGGTAGCTCAACTTCCAGCTTTTGGAGGAATCTCCATATTGCTTTCCATAAAGGTTGTAATGATTCTCAGAGACAAAACAGAGGAGGACTGGAAGGTCCAGCTCACAACATGAAGCTCACCACAGAGGGTGATGAGTGCAGTCACAGAAATAATTACACTGAGAACCATCATAAAAAATGTGACTGAATGAGGGAAGTAGAAAGCCTTTCTAGAGTACAGCCCAGTGTGGGGTGGGGAGGAAAGACACTTGGGACATTGGTGATGGGAATGTTGCACTGGAGAAGGGTCTTTTTATATATAAAATGCTAAACAATAATAAAAAAAGATAGAGACAGGAAGAAAAAAACAATGAATTTGGAAAAAGTCATGTGAAAGATTTTACTTTCAATTATCTCAAACCTGTAAAATGAGGTGAATATAGGCTACACTAGTCAAATGATTGTGAAAAAAAATTACCTTACCAATAAAATCAGTTCCTACATTGCTTATTTGCATTCATTTCACAACTGGACCTCATGACAGCCTGAAATCACTTACACCCTTTAGATGAAGGGAGAATGGTTATTAAAGACATAATTCTCCCTTTGAATACTGTACTGTCTTCCCTGAATAGTAATTGATTTCAAAAAGCTCTTTTTCTTCTCACAAATTCTTAAGCAAGTTTATCTTTTTACTATTACATCATGTAAACTTTTTAAATGTAAGGTTATCTCATTTGCCCCCAAAAACAAAACAAAAAATTGAAGCACTAAAGAAAATAAGAAAGTGAAAAAAAAATTGCAGGGTCCTCTTTTTTTTTTTTTTTTGGAAGATGTAACTAAGCAGTCTTTATAGCCTACTATTGAATTAAGAGGAAACATAATAAAAATCAAGACCTTCACTTTTGTAAGAAAAATTGTCTAAAGAATTTAATTCAAAAATCAGAAAGAACTAGCTGAATGTTTTAACAGAAAAGTTATTAGAACCTTGTAAAAGAAAAGCTACAGCTTTGGAAAGGTAAGAATGGTTTTCTCAAAGCTAGCAACTTGTTGTGTATTAATCTTGGAACCCAATAAGATTTCCTTTCCATTAGACTAAATACAAAATGTTTTTATGTGGTATTATGAAGCTAAACAATTTCTTTCAAAATGAGATTAATTAGATGAGATATTTAGTGACTACAACATGCTTGAACAAGACTAAATAAGCTTATTAAAATAGGATGAGACATATTTATACTTAAGAGTCTATATAGATATATGAAATATATTTTAATCTATGTTAGTGATGACAGTGTGAGTAGGAATCACAGATAATATTGTTAGAAACCCTCATTTTATAGATGATGAATCTGACCTGAATATTTATATGATTTTTTCCTGATATATAATTTCTTATCATAATTCAGATCATCATCTTCTTGTTTGCAATGTTAGTAGGTTAAAAAATATATCTTGGGTCCGGAGAGATAGCACAGCGGCATTTGCCTTGCAAGCAGCCGATCCAGTACCAAAGGTGGTTGGTTCGAATCCCGGTGTCCCATATGGTTCCCTGTGCCTGCCAGGAGCTATTTCTTAGCAGACAGCCAGGAGTAACCCCTGAGCAACACCGGGTGTGGCCCAAAAACCAATATATATATGTAGATATACATGTATATATATGTGTAGATATATATAAAAAATCTAGGGTCTAGAGGAAGTACCGCAGTAAAGGCACTTGCCTCATATATAATTAACCCAGATTCAATCCATGGGCCACATAGATTCCTCTAACCTAGAGAATCTATCCCTGATCTCATAGCCACGAGTAAACCTTAAGCACCATAAGGTGTGGCCATCAAACAAAATACATATAATCAATATATATTAATATAAATATTTGATTTGTTTTATTTAAGGTCACATTGCTATTCTTATAAGTCTGCTTAAAATAATTTTAAAATTTTATAAATGGTTTTAAATAGAACATATAATGGGTTTCAAGCCCAAAGTAAGGGGGAATGAAGATAGACTTTATTATTAACACGTTCAGATCCAACTAGTTTGCAAACTACAAGCCTCAGTTTCCTAAGCTGTTAAGCAGGGTGAAAATAATTCCCATCTAAAGGATGTGAATGATAATAAAGAAAAACATACAAAACTTAGCTTTACTTATCTTACAAACTACCACTTTCATTACACTCATAATTACAAGCTACTACTACCCTAAATAAGGTACTTAGCTACTTACTAGTGAGCTCCTTTCTGCTTTAAAGCTAAATATTTCAAAGTTACTGGTTATTATTGGAAAGCACAATTTGGAACTGTGTACTATTCTCCCTAAGAATAATGTGAATGTGTGTAGCTGTAACTTAGACTTATAGATTAGCATTAGCCCATATGATAACAAACAATATAAAACCTTTCTCTAATACTACATTTTATTTATGACTATTTTGTTCAGCATAGGAGAAAGAAAAAATTGAGATTAAACGTTTATGCAGATATAACACAACTATATGTTATTCAGTGAAAAATGCCAGTAGTTACATAGGTGAGGAAAAAAAAGAAAGGAAAGAAATAATACAATGGTTCAATAGTCACATTAAGTTATATCGATTTGAACAGAAATCACATCTTCTTAGACACTTGGTTCATATTCCTTGATATGGATTTAGAGTTCAAATACAGAATCAAATTATGAGAAAGAAATGAAACTTTGGTAAAGTATCGCAGAAAACACTAGGCTTTGTTTTCTTTGTGATAGTCTGAATTCCTGGATATATCAGCTCAACTCTGAATCTCACTAAAAAATAATTGTTAACATTTGAATCACCAACATATGATTAGCAAAAAGCAAGACTAAGAGTGCAGATCTTGAGAATTTAATTCATTATTATTACATGACCCATCTATATTTCCTACTCACAATATCTTCAAATAATACATTATACTTAAAGCATGAAGATGTTATATATTAAAGCCAAAGTGAAGAGTTTTAAGAGAGAAACTTTCTCGCTATTTTGAACTATACAAGGTCCAAATATTATAAAACACTAAATTTGCCCATCAGAGAAACCGTAGAAATAGTACAACAGTTAGGGTACATGCCATGCATCAGTTGACTGAGGTGTGTTCCTTGGGTACCCCATATAGTCCACTAGGAACGATCTCTGAGCACTATTGGTTTGCCCACACACACACAAATAAAATAAAATTGCCCACTATGTGTTCATTGTTAGGTACATGTGAGTATGTTCTCTAGCTTGAATCTTATCTGGGAGAACTTTCCATCACCTATAAATCAGAAGCAAAAACTATATTAGTAAAATTCACACATGTAAGTAATGTCCTTGATAATAAAGACAATGCTTTATGGTTAGAGTTTTATAAATTAGTGCCATGATATAAAAATATAACATTCTATTTGAATGTATGTGATAGTAAAAGACTCATCTCATTTCTAAAATAAATCCAATTTTAAAGAAGGTAATTTACAAATTAAAACTGTAATAAGGCCCAGAGACAATAGAGGTAAGGGCTGGAAGGCCTGGAAGGCCTGGAAGGACCGGCTCACAATTTGAAGCTTACCACAAAGATTAGTGAACTCTGTTAGGGAAATAACTATACTAACAACGAACATGACAATGTTAAAGAATGAAAGAAATAGAATGCCTGTCACGAATACAGGCAGGGGCGAGGGGTGGGGGGCATTGGTGGTGGGAACGTTGCACTGGTGAGGGGTGTGTGTTCTGTTTATAACTGAAACACAACTACAACTAATCATGGTGCTTAAATAAAGATTTATATTAAAAATTACCTATTATCAATGTGACACAAACCACTTTTAATTCTTAGGTTTATCTAAAATATAGGTAAAGCTCTAGGGACCAAATAAGCTTTAGAAATTAGGTAAATATCTAGATTTTACGCTACAGACAGTATTGCAGTAAGATGCTTGTCTTGCATGTATCTGACCCAGATGGACTTTGGTTCCATATATGGTTTCCTAAGTACCATCAGGAGTGATCCCTGAGCACAGAGCCAGGAGTAAGCCTGAGCCAAGTATGACTTACACACACATTTTGATTTTCCCATAGCTTAGCTAACAAGTAAGCTTCATTCATTTAAATCTTAACTTCAAAAGTCAATAAATTCTGATAAGATGGAATGTTAAAAATCCCCAATGTTTTCATGTTTCCTCCCTCCCTACAATTTTCTTTGCACATCAGGAAGATGTCAACAGCTCTCACTCAGATAAAACTACTGAAAAAGACAAGCCAAGTTTTTCTCACTCTGAAGTCTTTGAAATCATCTAGTAGGCTGAGTTTCTCGGGCACAGATTCCAGATGGTTCAGGGCTACTCTTGTACTCTAGAGAGGAAAACAGAAGGAAACCAAACATTATGAAAAATGTATTAAAATGTTCAGAATCCAAATGCTAAAGAAGTCAGCTAATTGTATCACTGGTAGAAGCAGTTTAAGGTGTAGATTTACTGAGTTAATAAGAACAGGCATAATAGCATTTAAAAGATAAATGTACTTTTTTTTTTAGTAAGAAGTTATTTTCTTTCAAAAAGTAGATGAGATGTATTTGCAAGACTGACTCATATAAAAATTCTTCGTGGGTAATTGCTTTCGACTGATATGCTATGAAACTTTCTATAGAGCATTTCAAATTAATATTAATTTACAAGCCTGCTTCAGTGAACATCAGGAATAAACCACAAGGTAATACTGAGAAATAGATGAATTTGCAGTTACTTGTGAAGCATATTAGAGAGACTCACATGTTGCCTTTATAAAGAAGAGCCCTCAATGGCCATTTTAGTTAAAAAGAAAAAGAGTAGCTTTGAAAAGCCTCCAGTGAAATATCTGAAATTAAATATTTGTGACAGGGATGCAATATCCTGTTTATTATAAATCAATAAGCCATGGAGTCTTTGATTAACTGATACTGATTTATGACAAACAATACAAAAATTTAGAGAAAAAAATTTTGAAGTCAATGTGAACTTAGAAATAAATGGTAGAATAAACTTGAGACCAGAAACTGTTATCTATACTGTGAATTCTTAGTCTTGACACCATGTTAGCAAATAGGAGGCAAGCAAATGATATTACCATTTAAATTTAAAATGAGTTATAATTAATAAAATGGACAGCAAGTCCCATGGCTGGTACATGGGAAGGAAGTCAAATGGCGGCTAGAATCTGAGCATCATTTGCAAAGTTGTGCTTTTAGTGGTAATTCAATAAAATAGTTCTTGTATTCCAAATCTTCTCTCATATGAATGGTTCGGAACGCTATTTATGAACTCAATGCATAAATGCAAGATCAAGGAAGGTGTCCATATGTTGAACTTCATGCAATTTGACATTAAATTACCTTGTGTTAATTCAGGAAGATTTGTTATCAATGTATAGCAAAGCAGTAATTCTTATAAATAATACTTGTTGGTAATTAAATCACTAGCTGTAATCAAACCAGGTGATTAAGTAAATAAAGGGCAGGGAGCATTTCTAAATAATTATATTAGAGTGCCTTCACTGGAGGAGTTGAGCTTTTTTTGGAGTTGGACAAGGTTAAGGATTTAGTATAGCCACTTTCCCTTATCTTTCTATGTTCAATTCTCTATTTCCCTCCAGTGTTATTCTCTGCCTTCATTTTGAAAAACAGCAGCAACTCTGGAACTTCTTCAGAGATTTTATACAAGTCTACTTCACAGTCTGTTTTGGGGGCTGGTAGGAGAACATAGTTAAAGGTTTAGCTTCTTGCAGTCACTTTGAATGTAATGATTTGACCTCTCCACCTCTAGTAATTGGGTCCTCCAATTGAGAAATCTTTCTGGAATTCTGCAGAGTGAATGCTATATATTTCCAACCACTATCTCTTCAACAGGCACTTGGATTTCACCTTTTCTGTTATGAGTTAATTTACCAGTTCTTCTTTCAAAGTTCTTTGAGTTGGAGTTATAGATGTTTACTAGATGTCAACGTGAAATGCATGTTTCCCTTCCTTCAGAAATTTTTTTATAAATTGAGAAAGGAGTCAGAACACACTTAATTCCTAATTTAAAATTGTACGTACCATTTCTCCAAGTTCATAAAAATCATTCTTTTTAAGTTCTATTTAAAGGATTGAATAGTTTGTTCCTTCTGCTTAACATTTATATGATTGTTAGTCTTTATACTGCACATGCTCACTTAAACTGTCATGCATTTTAAATAGCTTCATTTAATTTGTTCATATGTAGGTACAATTCATCAAACTAACATGTTTTGCTAATATGGGTTCCAACATGTAGATTTTGGAAACAAGTAATTTTAGCCACCATATAGTTATATTCATTTGAACTATAGACATTTTTCAAGAATTATTATTGTTTTGAACAATAAAATATTTTAAAAATGCCATAGTGATTTTTAAATAACATTTCAATTGAATAAAATCTTCATGACCGCATGTGCCAGCGGCCTTTTGGCCTGGCCTAGGGTAGGGGGTCCCGGACCTGGGTCACCCGGCCCCCCTCTCCCCCTTTCCTCCGGATCTCCAGGTGGGTTTCTGGGAGGAGCTGATGGGCACCCTGGGTTTTTCCCCACTCCCAGGCCGGGTCTGGGGACCGGCCTAGGTTGGGCTTAAATCCCTGTCCTTCAGGCTTGGGAGGGTCTCTCTCTCCCTTCCTGGAGCAGGATTTTTAGCAGCACGGGCGGGCAGCTGGCAGACCTCCGCATGTGCCAGCGGCCTTTTGGCCTGGCCTAGGGTAGGGGGTCCCGGACCTGGGTCACCCGGCCCCCCTCTCCCCCTTTCCTCCGGATCTCCAGGTGGGTTTCTGGGAGGAGCTGATGGGGCACCCTGGGTTTTTCCCCACTCCCAGGCCGGGTCTGGGGACCGGCCTAGGTTGGGCTTAAATCCCTGTCCTTCAGGCTTGGGAGGGTCTCTCTCTCCCTTCCTGGAGCAGGATTTTTAGCAGCACGGGCGGGCAGCTGGCAGACCTCCGCATGTGCCAGCGGCCTTTTGGCCTGGCCTAGGGTAGGGGGTCCCGGACCTGGGTCACCCGGCCCCCCTCTCCCCCTTTCCTCCGGATCTCCAGGTGGGTTTCTGGGAGGAGCTGATGGGGCACCCTGGGTTTTTCCCCACTCCCAGGCCGGGTCTGGGGACCGGCCTAGGTTGGGCTTAAATCCCTGTCCTTCAGGCTTGGGAGGGTCTCTCTCTCCCTTCCTGGAGCAGGATTTTTAGCAGCACGGGCGGGCAGCTGGCAGACCTCCGCATGTGCCAGCGGCCTTTTGGCCTGGCCTAGGGTAGGGGGTCCCGGACCTGGGTCACCCGGCCCCCCTCTCCCCCTTTCCTCCGGATCTCCAGGTGGGTTTCTGGGAGGAGCTGATGGGGCACCCTGGGTTTTTCCCCACTCCCAGGCCGGGTCTGGGGACCGGCCTAGGTTGGGCTTAAATCCCTGTCCTTCAGGCTTGGGAGGGTCTCTCTCTCCCTTCCTGGAGCAGGATTTTTAGCAGCACGGGCGGGCAGCTGGCAGACCTCCGCATGTGCCAGCGGCCTTTTGGCCTGGCCTAGGGTAGGGGGTCCGGGACCTGGGTCACCCGGCCCCCCTCTCCCCCTTTCCTCCGGATCTCCAGGTGGGTTTCTGGGAGGAGCTGATGGGGCACCCTGGGTTTTTCCCCACTCCCAGGCCGGGTCTGGGGACCGGCCTAGGTTGGGCTTAAATCCCTGTCCTTCAGGCTTGGGAGGGTCTCTCTCTCCCTTCCTGGAGCAGGATTTTTAGCAGCACGGGCGGGCAGCTGGCAGACCTCCGCATGTGCCAGCGGCCTTTTGGCCTGGCCTAGGGTAGGGGGTCCCGGACCTGGGTCACCCGGCCCCCCTCTCCCCCTTTCCTCCGGATCTCCAGGTGGGTTTCTGGGAGGAGCTGATGGGGCACCCTGGGTTTTTCCCCACTCCCAGGCCGGGTCTGGGGACCGGCCTAGGTTGGGCTTAAATCCCTGTCCTTCAGGCTTGGGAGGGTCTCTCTCTCCCTTCCTGGAGCAGGATTTTTAGCAGCACGGGCGGGCAGCTGGCAGACCTCCGCATGTGCCAGCGGCCTTTTGGCCTGGCCTAGGGTAGGGGGGGCCCGGACCTGGGCCTGACCTGCTCCAGGTTTGGCTTATAGGGTGGCGTTTGATCTGGGTGGTGGCAGATAATTGCTCAGCTATACTCAGGCTGTCACTGGCAATTTCATACCAGTCTACATTTTGAAACCGCGCGGGGGCGCTAGCCCCCGCGCGAACTTATGCTCCTCCCAACCACCAGTACCCGTGATTTACACTTCTTACCTTCAGTAACAAACAGTTTTAATCTCTGTCCAAAGACATACAGTAGATCTTACAAATCTCAGAACTATTTAGAAGGACATAAATCGAACACATATTGAACACAGATATATTTTGAATATTTTATGATTATTTTCTTTAACTGCTGTAACTCTCTATATATTCTTCTACCATCATTTTTCTATCCACTTTTCATCTTGTCTTTTCTTTGTAAGCTGTATAGTAAGGATTGTTGGTGGAACTGTCCCTCAGTTTGATGCCTATGATTGAACTATGTCATGGAAATTGCTGGTCTTGTTCCTATTGCCTCCAAATGCACCAATAACACTTCATGGCATTGATCCTTGTTTGCATAGACACATTAAAATGGGAAAACACTATACATACAGATTAGTTATTATCTAATAAATCTCATTACAATGTACCTTACACCCTGACCATTGATATAATGACCTGGCACAGGCCTCAGATGAATGGGCATTCTCCATTCACACTGGAACCAGGCACGCTATCTACGAAACATCCAAGGTCTTTTACAGCAACAGTTGGAAGCAGTCCTCTACCAGGAAAGACACTACCAAGGGTCTGACATCGACCTCCTAAAAAGACACCTCCGTTTACACTGAGAAGACGTGACAACAACGATGACCTGCTCTACAGGACATGGTTCTCTCTATTGCCCCTTAAGTGTGAGATGAAACGAGAGAATGCTCTGCATCATCCTGACTGCTATAGGAGACATGTAGACTCCAGGATCTTTAATACAGAAGCATGATACCAACAACAGAGACTATGTGAGGAATGGAGGTGTATTGCCACTACAGACGATGACTTGAATTGGACAAACTAGTTTGCCTGGAGCCTAGAGTCAGTCCTGTGCCAGGAAACTTCAGGGGTAGGGTCTCCATCTATTTAGACCATAATTTGTCTTTCCATGTCCCTTATGTTTTGGTGGGCCTATGCAAACAAATGCCACTTTAATATCGTTTTTTACTATGGTCCCTTGACTCCAATCCTTAAGAAAAACAACCCACTAAAACTTTTGAGGTTAATTTAAATTAGTAAGCATGTGCATGGATCTAGATAAATGTACTTTGCCCTCAATGTTTAAAGAGTTACATAAGTCTAATATCTTTAGATTATATGGTGTGCTGCTAAGAAATAATATGTACTACAACGGGGGATTTGAGGGACAAAGTAATTGTATGGTACATGGGTTCAGTTTTGTTTTTCTTAATGTTCTTTGGCTGAAAGTATAAGGCTGGGATAGCATCGATGGGACTACTGAGAATCCTGTTTATGGGTGATTGGGCTTCCACTGTAACTTTACCCTGTCCTCTTTCTTTGCATCTTTGTTGTCATAATTAAAATAAAAAAAATTAAAAAAAAAAAATCTTCATGAGCATTGATTCCACCATTTTAAACTTTAATTTTCTTTTATTTTTGTTTTTTCACTTTTAACCCCCTCTCTAAATATGATAAATATGATCAACTTTTTTCTGAAAAAAAAAAAAAGCAAATGGTTTCTTTCTCTATTGAAAAATATAGCATACAATATGCAAATATTTTTGCTTAAAATTTTCATCCAACCAGATGACTACATGACCACATATTTTTACATACTAATTTATTTAGACTATTTTATTATGCTTTTGAATGCATATTTAAATGGCTATAATTTTCATGGATGAACCTTTAGAAAACTCCTTGATTACTTTAAGTGAAACAATTTTACTTCTCTTTTTGGAACCCCATATTTCCATGAACTAATGTTTATATCCCCCAATTACCTCTTATATGACTTACTTTATATTCCATATATGTGTTGTTTCTAATGTTATCTTCCTCAATATCAGAAATATTTTCTGTTACATATGCTTTCACCCTTACATTTCAGTCAATCAACATTAGGTCTTGATACAGAAAGATCTACAGACATATATGACATACTTTATTTTGAAAGGGTTTTTATGTTATTGTAGGAATAGGCATACACAGTACACAAAAATTATATTTAAAAAGGTTACCCACCTTTATTTTAAGGATAGTATATATAGTTGCACAGGTTTTAGAGTCTTTACAGTAACATATATAAAAGATAAAGATAATGAATCCAGCCCTGCAGGCTTATCAGGTTTTATAATTTCATGATAGTTATTTTTGGGAATACATGCATTTCTTTTGTCTTTCTTTGCATGAAATTGTTCAAACCGCCACTTAACCTCAATTCTAAGTGTATACATATACATTTTCAAATTCTAGTTTTGTGTTAATGTGAGATTGGCTGGATTTCTATGGGCAGGGACTTGTCACATTATGTCATTTCAAGTTCTTGTGAAAACATGAAATTTCATGTTCACATGAAAGCTATAAGAGCTAGAGAGAAAAAAATCCATTAGCAGATAGTCTAAAATAAGGAACATGTTGAACTGAGAGTTAACTTCTATGGAAAAATACCTTGTGCAGAATAGTTCAATAATCACACTGTTATTATTCAATAAGGACACCATCACTTCATCAAATAACAGCTGCTTATATGTTTTTTTTTTAATTTTCTTAAATCAATTTTCTACAAGAACCAAATAAGATATTCACAAAAAATTTAAATCCTAGTCTTTGAAGATGTAATAGGAAGCTAATTTTGTATCAATTTTAAAAAGCAAGATTGAAATTTATGATTTCATTCCATACTGAACCAATGTAGTGTATAATTCTTAATTTATTTCAGAGGCTTGAGGACCAGGGTCCCCCTGACCTCAGACAGTGACAAAGCAAATGATCAAATGTCTTCTCAAAGCCAATGTCTTCTAATCCTATTTAGTAGCATAATGAATGACTAATCGATACAAAGTCATTCAGTTTTAAATATGCATCTACTTGTTTCACCACTGTATACTGTAAATTGTCATCCCATTATACAGATGAAGCCATGAAGGATTAAACTGTAAATAACCTTTTCACAGTCATGTAGCTGCAAACAATTAAAATCCATGTAGTTTGAGTGAATGCAGAAGCTGCAGCATTTTTACATAAATATTTTCATGGCAAACCATCAGCTGAAATAAGGAGTAGGCAGAAGCTGGAACAATGAGTGCTTTATGTAAATTCCTGAAGGTAGTATAACTCTCAACGTTTTGAGATGTTAGAACATTGGAGCTATATTTGTGTTGAGTTTATTTTGGGAAAGAAGTTTTAAGATGACCCCAGGAAGAATCTCATTCTGCCAGTGCTGAACAGTCTGTGTTCAAGTTCATGCATTGAAGCACCTACACAACAAAGGCAATATTTCTATGGATTAGATAATATATGATGAACATATATGATACCCAAATCTCCTTTTCCTTTTCTTTTTTTTTTTCTGGGTCACACCCAGTGGTGCTCAAGGGTTACTCATGGCTCTCTGCCCAAGAATTGCTCCTGGCTTGAGGGACCATATGGGATGCCAGGGATCGAACCTGCATCCGTTCTGGGTCAGCCACGTGCAAGGCAAACACCCTACCAATGTACTACTACTTTGGCCCATTCCTTTTCCTTTCTATAATATGTCATATACTCCCTAGTCATCAGAGTTGCTTTAGAAATGTTGGCAGGATAAAGGTAAAGGGAGACTTATCATGTTTTAATCAAGTCACTAAATCTCGGCCTCTATTAAAAATCTAGAAGCAAATGTTTCCTTTCCACTTATTTGCTCTAGGATAGAATTAAGATGAACTGGTAGAACAAACAGTAAAATTCAGAAACCCCATCAATTCGGTCTATATGTGGCTTTTTCACAAACATTCGTGTTTAGAGAACTGATGAAAAAGGCAAGAAATAAGCTGACAATTTTATTATTCTAAAGTCCCAACACATACACACCAAACTACTCTGGAGCAAGAGATCTCAGCTACTGTTTTTCCTTAGTCATTTCTCAATTTCATGCGACAGGAACTGAATAATATACTAACACAGCATAAACAGCAGCAATTTCGAATGAGAAAGGGGCTTCATTGCAATTTCTAGATTCCTGTCTCCAGACAAATCTTAAGAAGTAGATTTAATCATAGGTATAGTTTAGTAAACATATTTCTTTGTCAAAAAAAAAGTGCATGTTTATTTTTTTATCAAAATAACACAACTACCATGTTCTTATAGTGCTCTACAATCATCCATTCTGGGGTTTAGGCAATAAATTAAAGGAGACATCTATATTTTTATTGAAAAAATGAGTATGCACTTTTTGGGCACTATACAGATGTTAAGTAAACAGGGTTATGAAACAGTTTCTTTGGGCTGAAAAAAAATGCAATTCTATTTCATTTGGAAAGTGATCCACAGCAAAACTTTCTTAACAAATGGCTGAAAGATGGTAAAAGGGCCTGAATAAACAACTTTCAAGGAGAGGAACGGTGAGATCATAAAAAGGATAGACTGTCTGCCTTTCATTTGCGGTGGCTCCATCCAGAAAAACTCTATCAGCATCACAGGGCTCTCTTTTCATCCAAACGGCCTAAGATACTTGCTGAAACCAATCGGAACAGTAACAGAGAAGAGGCTGGTAAAGTGATTTCACTGATGTGCATCAAAAGAGCCCTAGTGCTCAATATAGTGTGAATTTCTTGGAATATCACAAGAGCACTTTATTTCTAAAATCTGTACTTTAAGAGAAGACTGAAATTGGACTCCATCTTAGGAGATATTTTTTTTATCTCTTACCTTGGGAAAGAGGGTATAATGTGACTTGTGAAATTAAAAAATAAATAGCAAATACAATAGAAAATCAGTTATGTTTTTTGTTTTGTTTTGGTTTGGTTTTAGGGCCACACCTTGTGAAGCTCAGGGGTTACTCCTGGCTATGTGCTCAGAAATTGCTCCTGGCTTGGGGGACCATATGGGATCCTGAGAGATCGAACTGAGGTCCGTCCTAGGTTAGTGCTGGAAAGGCAAATAACCTACTGCTTGTGCCACTGCTCCGGACCCAATCAGTGATTATGTTAACACTAAAAGCTAGAAGAATTTTTGCCAGCAACAAATTCTATTTGCCTTCAAAGAATACAATTCTAGTCAAATTAGTAAAAAAAAAAATATATCATTTGAAAAGTATAATTGATGGCCATTAGAGATAATGCATGGGTACAGTACTTGGTCTCTATGGGATTTGGGTCCTCAACACTGAACATGGGGTTGTGAGGATCACCAGAAGTAATCTCTGCACAGTCAAGAGTAATCTGCATTTAGTGACATTACAGAGCTTTCACTTCCTTGTGTTTTATATATATTTTTTACCTACCCTTCAATATTTTAATTCACCCATTATTATCCAAACTGTAACAAATAAGGATGATCTTTATTATCTTACACCTGTTTCATAACTATAGTTATCAAGAAAGAATGACAATGTTGAAGAGCATTAAAATATATCAAATCCTTTCCACATAATATGGGTTTTAAAGTAAAAGCTGACTCTGCGCGTTTCCGTGAACTCTGATCAACTCTCTAGAGAAGAGGTCAGTGATAATAGAAAATCATAGTTAATAGCAAGTAACACCAGGGTAAAAGCAGAAACAAGCCAAATGAATTAAAACTATAGCAAATGTGTAAAGTCCATTTGCTATTCTATAAATGTTGTCTCAAACATAATAATTATGAGGGCACTTTATACTATTTTTGCATATACTGGACTCCGAGTGGAGAATGCTCTCTTTGACTCCTTATACAGTTAACAATTTCCACCCCACATATTATAAATATTCTCAAGCAGCAGTACATGTAAAAGAAATTTATAGAATCATCCATTTGCTACACACCTAGACTCCCTATTAGGATTTCATTACATGTTTTTCATTACATATTAATCATTTATCTCTTTGACTAGCTAGTAACACAGCTTCTTTTATGGATATACTCTAAAATGAACTCACACATTAATGTGCTCCCCCCCTACAGACTTTGGCATGCATATTGTTAAGCACATGCAAATATTTTCCTATTTGTTAAATGTAACTCCACCTGATTATGTTTAGCTTTTAACCTGTAGCTAATAAATTGCAAGGAAAAATTTTAAATAATCTATTAACTATTATCACCCTTAATTTTGTTTACTGAATTTCTTACATTTTTATTTTGTTTTTGAAGGTAAATAACTATCTTTTATTGATATTCTGTGGTTTATAGTGCTATTAACGAAGATTTTTTATGCTCATTAGCCCAACACCAGAGTCAGACAAGGGTAGTTCACTGATTATTGAAAACCACCTTGAGGGTATTTTTCCCAGGTTGAGGCGTATCTTTTGCACCCTTTATTTCCTGGAGGATGTGGGCCTATTTTCCCTGGTTCCATGAAATGAACTCTCAGATACATTGTGGGCCATTTTTATTACTGCTTACCAGAGCACTACCGTGACATTTATTTATGCAAT
This sequence comes from Suncus etruscus, assembly GCF_024139225.1. Classification (NCBI taxonomy): domain Eukaryota; kingdom Metazoa; phylum Chordata; class Mammalia; order Eulipotyphla; family Soricidae; genus Suncus; species Suncus etruscus. The sequence continues at coordinate 24,844,711 of NC_064850.1, forward strand.
TATTTGGCTCAAGTTTTTGCCCACACAGCCTACACAGGGTAGGGGAAATGCTGTCTGAGTTCATCACTCTATGTCCCCAGCTCTCCACATCATGTGTGCCATAGAAGAGACATGGAAAAATTGCTTTCTCAATGAACACATAAATCATCATTGAAGCAAAAGGTTTTCATTCATGTAGTCAAAGTGCAACACTTGCTGAATGTTTATTCTATGTCCGACAATTTTCTACAGAGGTTGTGAAGGAAAATGCAGTCCAGGTGAGAGGTAAAAGATGCCCGAAGCAAAACAAATCTTGGAGTGAGTGCCCTTTACAGCCCAGGGAAATTTTTCTATTTAGTTCTGAGTGATAAAAGTGGCTTTTTGTGCAAATGAGAAACATGCTATCATTTATACCCCTCAAAGAATCTTCTGAATGTTGTCTAGAGAGCAGTGTCAGCCTCTCCTTTCCAAGTAAGAAAATAACAGTGGAGTTTGGGAATTTGTTGTTGTTGTTATTGTTATTGTTTGGGAAAAGGAATTTTCTTGTGAGGAATTTGAAACATATCAAGCAGTAATCAGGCTAACTCCTGGCTCACCAGTACTTGTGTTGTGCTGGTGATGGAACGAGTGTGACTTAGTGCTAAGCAAGGATCTTATCTTAATCCTTGTACCTTCTCACAGAATCCAAGTTTACGGCTTTTCTAAAAAAGCAAAAGGTATTTTATTCCCGGGTTGAATACAACTTAGTGGTATATGTATATGTATATATATATATATATATATATATATATATAGGTATATATATATATGTATATATATATATAGGTATAGAGGATATTTATTTGGCAAAATAGTGACTCCTCAGAAGACCAAGGTTATCATATCAGAAACTATGGATTTGCCCAAGTTCTTATACATTCAAAACATTCATACTGATCAACACTTCTGAAAATACACAAAAAGGTAGCAGAGCTCTTAGGGCACATCCCTAGCATGTGCCTGAAATGAAATTGATTTCTTCAGAATATAGCTCTGAAGGTCCCTAGTAGGATCAAGGTAGGCCCTGTTTCCCCAGCAACCCAATAGGGGCCAAGCAGCATCCTCAGCATTTTCAGGCTCTTGCTTCTGGGATGGCTGCTGAAGAACATGGATGAAGTGTCATAACCATGGCACACAAATGTCAAGCTGTCAAGCTCTCTGGAATATTCTATATCTACATTTACTTGCGTTGTTATTATAACATTGACTACAAGATGTTATTTGGTCACTTTTTGTTTTTATCTTTATTTTTTGCCATAGTGGCTATGTTCAGGGATTACTGCTGGCTTTGTCAGCCCCAATGGACCATATGGGGGTGGGGGCTGAAGAATGTACTGAGATCAGCTGCATAGATGGCAAGTGCCTCTACCCCGATATTTTTGCTTTGACACCTCAGTCACTGCATGGTTCCTCTGGTGGTTGCCTAAGTGGAATTTTTGTCTATTCTTCTTCTATTCTGTGACCCTAGAACATGCCTTATTCTCAATGCACTGGGAATCAGACTCCTAATCTAGAGATAACAACAACTATAATATTTATAAAGTTATTGCAAGGGTCAAATATGCTAAGAACTTAGGTCATAATGTTGCAGGACTGAAATGCACTACAGAGCAGGGTAGGGCAGAAACAAGTCATTAGTTACTGCTATAATTCTACTCTGTGAACCCCTTGTAGAGTACTGATCCATGTCCATCCACAGTGCTTTCTTTCTATACTAGCCTCCTAGCACATCTATTTCTTTGCTATAAAAGGCACATTTTTTATAATATAGCGATTACAGTCTCCCTATATTGCCAGTGCTGAATAATGATCAAAATAATAACTATTAGTTTCCATGAGGCAGCAGATAAGGCACTTGCCTTGCACAAGCGGATTCAATCACTAACATCCCATAGGAACATTCAAGCACCATTAGGAATAATTCCAGTAATTTCTAAATGCAGCACATGGAGTAACCCCTGATAATTCCCAGGGTGTCCCCTCAAATGGGAAAAAGAGATGTAGAGAGATTATTTATAAAATTATTATTAATTATTCATTATGAATTATTCTTGTTATCTGGCTTCAGAGATCTAACCAATACTTCAAGAAAGCATTGTAATATTAAGATATAAAACCAGTTTTTACAAATTATTTTTAAAGGTAGGACTTAAAATGAATCATTTGTGAAGGAAAAAAACTAATGGGAACAGATTTAAGATAAAAAATATTAATTGAGAGCAGAAGTAGAAGAAAAATATGAAACAGTGAAGTTGAATTTAATTATCTAGAATGCTAAAAAGGAACACAATAATAAAATCTTGTGTGGACCAAATAAGATAGAAAATATCTGACACAACGAGTCACATACATTCTGCAAATAAGTTGACAGATGCTAAATTAAGCTAGGCCATGCCAGGACACCAGACACCAGCAGATACTAAGAAATTCCAACCATATCCCCAAATCCTCTAAAGTCCTTTCCCCCCAAGGCCTCCAGACACACAATAACCTCTTCCATAGTTAACATGGTCCTGATATGGAACAATGATAAGAGATGATAATTGTCCTGGCTAAGGTAGGGTCCAAGCTAATTTACTTAAAAGCACCTTGGTGCAATGAACATAATTAATCTTTTCTGTTCTCAAAACAAAGGGGTCATTTTCTCTTCAAGAGATGTCCTTGTTCTCAAAGAGAATGACAAAACAAATTAATCATTTTCCATTACTTCAACACAGTACTTGATGTTGAAAGAGCTTGTGAACAGCTAATCCCCCTTATATAGATGAGTTTGTGGTGACAGGCAGATCAGATCTAAATAGATATCAGTCAGGGTATTTTATTTTTATCATTGTGCCTTTGAGACTTAATTCAAAAATAACAGAGATCAACTCTGCCCATACTGCTACAGTTTTTTTTTTCATAATTAATTTGTTCTTGAACACTTAAAGACACTCCTTTGGATTTTCTTCATGAAGTATTCCCTTGGTCAAATGGACCAAAGCAGGGAGAAATTGAGACTATTTAGAATATGTAAAAGCTTTCAGAATTTTAAGTGAAATATCTCCCAAGGAATACCAACTATAAGCAGCATTTCATTTAAAACATTAACAATTTAAAAGTATAGGAAAGGGCACATAGTCCAGGGTAAGATACATGCTTGGCAGGACAGGTGCTTTGCGCATTGAAGGAAATAGCACTGAAGGTCTCTGAGATTGTAGGTAGTGTCCCTGGAGAAGCCCCAGACATTACTGGGGTGGCCCTGATATTGACTCTGCAAGGCTTGGGCAGCACATCTATCTTTGGAGCCTCATATTGAACTGCCCTGGGATTTCCTAGATCTTTTGAGAACTGTGTGAAAGAACTCTCCCCTCACCACACACACACACACACACACACACACACACACACACACACACACACACACACACACACACACACAAAGATATAACAATGCATTTGGTAGACAATCTTTCCCAAATAAAAAATATTAAAGGTAAATAGTTAAGTATATTTTTGATACTATATTAAGGGATGTCTAAATAGTGGAATAAATGACAAAGAGGACAGATGATATATATAAGTCAATAAAAGGATAGGTTTTTATTATGAATTCAGTCAAGTCCTGAAGTTTTATTCATTGGGCAAGGAAGAAAGACCATATAAGTCAGTGATCAGAATATAGCTGACAACATTTTTTTGTTGAGCAAATTCATCTCTGATACTTACCACAACCAATTGTTTTCTTGAAACTTCAATTACTAGAAAGGTTTTTATTTTTTTCTCCAAATGAAAACCATGCATTCATTCAACTGGACAACAATGAAGCTTTGTGGCCTGGTGGTTAGCATGAAAAGGAGTCGGTCTTGCCAAAAAAATTAGAAATTTAGAATTTAGGCTTCCTCCTCCATGTCATTTTAACATGCAAAACCAAAATGAACAAGTTCTCTAGCTTTTACTAGACACATTAAAAACAAAATGCAAAACCCAGGAAAACAAAAACCAGAAGAATCTCAATTATATGATTTTGGACATTTGAACTACGTAATGAAAACTCTAGAAAGATGAAGACTCTGGAAGTTAGGCAGAATTTCATGTTACATATTATAAAATACAAAACTGGATAGAATATCATCTTTTCTTCTATGTAATAAGAGTTTATTAGTTTTGGGGCCGGTGAGGTGGCGCTAGAGGTAAGGTGTCTGCCTTACAAGCGCTAGCCAAGGAAGGACCAGGGTTCGATTCCCCGGCGTCTCATATGGTCCCCCCAAGCCAGGGGCAATTTCTGAGTGCTTAGTGAGGAATAACCCCTGAGCATCAAATGGGTGTGGCCAAAACAAACAAACAAACAAACAAACAAACAGAATTTATTAGATTTTGTTAAATCTGATTTAATTTGGCCTGCTACAGATTTAAATCTGCTAAATCTGACCTGACTAAATTCGAATATATTCATTGGCTTCCTCAATGAAAACTAGGCCATTTTTTTTGTGTGCAGAGATTATGACTTTTCATTCTTTTTTTTTTTTTTTTTGGTTTTTGGGCCACACCCGTTGACGCTCAGGGGTTACTCCTGGCTATGTGCTCAGAAGTCGCTCCTGGCTTGGGGGACCATATGGGACACCGGGGGATCGAACCTCGGTCCGTCCAAGGCTAGCGCAGGCAAGGCAGGCACCTTACCTCTTGCGCCACCGCCCGGCCCCTGACTTTTCATTCTTATTGTTTGCATCTACAGTGCTAATACATAATAGCCACATAATAAATATTGATTGCATTCCATGCTACCTCTCAAAAATCAAGTAGATTGCAATGATATAAAAATGTTAGGAAATGATTTATAGTTGATTTGGGAATAGGCATTAGACTGAGTATGAGTTGTTGGAAATTTTGAGATTCACTCTAACCAAAATATTGCCATGTAACACTAAGACCACATTTTTTGATAAAGACAGTTCACTTTTTCCTTGGAGAATGTCTACTCGTTATATTTTATTTTGAATAATCTAAACCTGAATATGTACCAATTAGAAAAATAAAATTTGAAATATGTATTATTTTTCTTGCCTTTCCTCCCCTTTGTCCAGCTTCAGTTGAAGGCCAAAGGTGACAGCTCTATTATTTTTCAAAATATATATACATATAGAATAAAATGATAAAATAATGTATAATACCACTTTAAAATGTATATTAACCCTCTGACAGGAATTCTAGTGCTTTAAAAGAAATTTCTGAAAATGTAAACAAGACATGCATTTAAAATGAAAAAAGAAAAAAGGCTATCAAATTTACTTTATTAGCAACTAAAGTAGTTAAATATTTTTTTGTTTTGTTTTTGTTTAGTTTTGTTTTTATTGGGGGCACACCCGTTACTCAGGGGTTACTCCTGGCTAAGCACTCAGAAATCACTCCTCACTGGGGGGACCAATATGGAACATCAGGGGATCGAATTGAGGTCCATCCTAGGCTAGCATTTGCAAGCAGATGCCTTACCTATAGCACCAGCACTCCGGCCCCATTAAATATTTTTTAATGGGTCCCACGCCAAGCTGTACAGAGTGCTTACTCCTAGCTCTTTACACAGACATCACTCCTGGCAAGGCTCAAAGAACCCTACGTAGTGCCAGAGATTGAACTGGATCAATCACATGAAAGGCAAAAGGCCTACTTGCTATATTATCACTCCAGTTCTAAATTACTCTAATGCATTTCAATTCATCACTACTTCCACTTTATTCCTCTTTTTATATCTTTAAAATACAATCCTTATAAAAATAAGAAAACTCGTAACTTTTTGTATTTAAAAATTTTAGAATTAGAAGCATTGATTAGAATGCTTTATGCATCATCTTTTCTTTCTATCCATTTTTATATATAGCACTCCTTTTCAACATTTGGCCAATTGTAAATTATATGAAATATATTTTTGCATACTAACATAATAAAGATGAGAGCACTTTCATAGTCTTTGAGCAAAATGGCCAAGTTCAAGTTCTTCCATAAATTCTTATTGAATAAATAAGAGTAGCCTATTTCCTTTCAGTCCTCAGAGATATATTGTTAATTCATTGATTAGCCAGTCTGCAAAATTTCATTTTGTAATTACTACTTGAAGACTCAAGTAGTAATTTCACTTATTCAATCAATTACATCATCACCTTTAGTATCTATTACAATCTGTTTCTTAATATACATCTTCGATTCATCTATAATTGTGAAATGTTATCTTCTACTAGTTTTCTTCTCTGCTTTTACTGGGAGAAAATAAGAGTCTGAATTCTCAATCTATGTTTAATAAAAATAGAAACAGAGAAAAAATATAAAATTATTTTCAAGAAATGAAACTATTTTGTTCAAAGGCTGGCTCTGCCACATATCATATGATAAATTTTGTATATGTGGGGCCGGCGAGGTGGCGCTACAGGTGAGGTGTCTGCCTTGCAAGCGCTAGCCAAGGAAGGACCATGGTTCGATTCCCCAGCGTCCCATATGGTCCTCCCAAGCCAGGGGCAATTTCTGAGCACTTAGCCCGGAGTAACGCCTGAGCATCAAACAGGTGTGGCCCAAAAAAACAAAAAAAAATTTTTTGTATATGTGTATATTTTTTCAAGTATTTATACAGAATTCAAAAACATTATACTTTGGGGCAGATTACCTTTTAATACATACATGAAATTAGCTTTAGAGTTGTTGGTTACCGATCTAAATGAGTCAGTAAAAAAATTCACAACTAAATTTCCTACTCTTGGTCCACCAGGTTTTCATTGTTTTTAAAAAATTTGAAAATTACTGGCCTCCTGTTCAACTTCAGTGTGTATACGGAACAAAACTGAAATATATTCACTTAAAGAAAGATTCATGTCTAATTAGGAACCCTAAAGATTTTTACAGACAAATCATGTTTCAAGTTAGAAATGATAAAGATAAAAATAAAATCAAAAAGTTTCTTGAGAGTTATATAAAAGGAGAACTTCACAGAATGCAAATATAAAAAGCAAGCTTATAATGAGTTTTAGACTGGTACATGTCTGACAACATAAAATACAAGACAAAAACGTGTTATAGAGTGAGGTGGTCATAGTGAGAAACCTTGAAGAAGCTCCTAGAAATTCATTTATGGACTCAGGCTATGCAAAGTAATTTAAGAACAGAGTTTAAAGAGAATAATGAGGGAATGGCTATTTTCATGGTTTGGACTTTTACTGTTTGATGTTCAAATATAATATAATTGGGGGCAATGTAGGTTGAAATCATTGACTAATGTTAAATAATTAGCATAAGATCACTTTGGATATTTATATTAATAGTGTTAATAGTGACAATTTATACTCTCTCTAGCCTTTCATCTGAGATCAAAGTTTACTAAAAGCCCTAAACAAACTTCATAAACACTTGTAGAGTGGAATTAGAACTGGTGTACTGATACATAAAAGACTGAAGAGGTATTAAATATCACTAAACAAGCTCAAGATAGAACTAGTAAAGAAGCCTGGGAGCCCTCTAACTTTGCTCTTCAACAATCAAAAGAAATAAAACTAGATCAAAGTTGATTTGTGAAAATTCCCTTACCAGCAAGTTGAGTGACTATTCTTAAAATACGGAATACGGTCCACGAATGTTAGTGCTGTATCTGTACCCCCTGCCCTACTTATTCAGTGCACGGCTGGCTATCAATTTCTTTCTGCTTCCTTTGTATAATTCGATGTTTGTAAAGGATTCCTTTACTCATGTTTTTATTATTCTCATATATACAGAACAGTAAATAAGAGTATTTAGGAATGGAAAGAGAACTGCACAATTACTCAGGATGTCTGAATTCCAGCCTTAAGTTTGCCACACTTGCCACTTTACAATCTATATTGCTTCTAGACTTCCTAACAGTGGGTGGATGGTTTTGACAAATATCTTTAAAAAGTTATCTAAGTGATAAGGCTAAGACAGAAGGGAACTAATCTGTAATATGCCCTAGCATGTTATTGAGACATACATTCAACAGGAATCACTGTATAATATTTATGATTAAGTCAAGGTAATTTATTTTCTTTCTTTATTTATTTACTTGTTTTTTTTGGGTCACACCCAGTGGTGCTCAGGGGTTACTCCTGGCTCTGCATTCAGAAATCCCTCCTGGAAGGCTTGGGGGAACCATATGGGATGCTGGGAATCGAACTGGGGTCCATCTGGTGTTGGATGCAAATGCCCTATTGCTGTGCTATTGTTCCGGCCCCAAGGTGAATTTTTTAGTAGAAAAAATTGTATCCTATGGATAGGGTGGAAATTTTATGAAGATAAAATTTTCAGTTTTCCCTGACAAGAACCTGTGAGGGAACTGACTTTTATATATCAACTAATATAGTCCAATCATTAACATTTAAATAAAATAAATGCAAAGATGTTAAATACCTTGTCATGGGTCGGTGTCAGGCTGGGGTAATATAAGAAAAACCTAACTATTTTTACTCTTAGATTCTATTTTTTACTTTATCATTTCAAATTAATTTTAGTTAGGAAAAATAATTTTCAGTGGGAAGTCTAAGTAATTGATTAAGGCAGACTCATAAAATAAAAGCCCTCCAATCAGTTTTTTAATTAAAGTGTACTTCAAAATTGAATATAAAAGACTTCTCCTATGTACTATACATATCAAGAATATAACTACTATTTTGTTTTATAGTTAAGCTAGAATATTAAAGAAAAAAGAAAAAAACAAAAGACTCAATGTACTATTACTATGAGATTTTACATGGAATGTACTCTTAAAGAGAACAGAAAATATTTCTTATATGCATTATGTTTTTCAGAGAGATGATTCTATTGTGTTTTGTAATATACACTCATATTACCTTCACAATATAAAGTTTTTTTTTATCCAGAGATTGTGGTGTGTTATTGATGGTGTTTAGAGCAGGACTGTAAAACACATTATCAAGCAAGGCAGTTAGACAAGACTGCATGCCTACTTATCAACATCAAAAATGAAGCTGTCAGCCTGACCTCCAAGCACAAAGCAATTCAATAATACTAAATTTGCCTGCTAGTGAGTTGCATTCGTTGTATAATTTCTCAATGATACTTTCCCTATGCCAGTGCCTTTATAAAAAATTTGACAACGCTGAAAGGAACCTTTTTTTTTTTTTTTGCAGACTCAAGGAAGTCTTGCATTTTTAAATTGCTCATCACCTTTGCCACAAGGTTGCAACTTTGCATAGAGAGTCTGCTTGTTTCAGAGCACTTTTTTCACTTGACCATCAACACAGCCATGCTTTAAAATTTTTAACCCCTTAGAGATGACCCCAATATTGGAAGACTTACATATTTTAATACAGATGAACGCTGAATGCTGTCTCTGTATTTTGGGACAAGGTGGCAAAAGGAGAATGTCTAGATTGTTTCAACCAAGATCCCTCATGAGAGATTCATGAGGATATTTCCGTTTGCCCTGGATGCGAATATACAGAAGGTAGACTAACATTAGAGCAGTGGGAAACTTGGCAGAATGGGTTAGGACAGGGTTTGTGCAAAACCTTTTTCCGGTTTCAGTTTGAATGGGTTCCCAGGAAGTGTCAAGTTTGAACAAATCCAAAATTTTACAATGTAGCCCGGCCAAAACTGCTGAGATTCACCTGATTCTGGGTCAAAACCGTACAGAGCACACTGGGTTTTATTTGGGGTGAAGCCAATTTGACTGGACTGTTCAGGCAACTTCAATGAGAGGCTCATAGACTTGGCAAAACCAAAAATGAACCTAGCTTGATCTTGGGTTTTGAAATAGCAAGTTCTGGCTTTATAAAGAGAGAACGCCAAGTTTTGCTTAGCTTCAGGATTCTTACAAATATTCAGATGAGGCATTTCAAATAATTCTCAGCTATTTGGCCAGATTCATATGCCCAAGTAAGTCACTGATTTCTTGAGCTTACCCAGACATTTTTGTAACTACTTTAATTCTATTATACATTAACTCCTAAATGTCCAAGAGCAGAACTTGCCAGCCTACAAATAATGATCTTTCTTCAACAGCTTAAAGACCTGTAGTGTGTTTATGGGTTCTACATGGTGTATGTTGATGGATACTTAGTGCTTGATTCGGGAAGACTGGGAAGGAATTAAAAAAAACTCAATTGCAGCTGTCTACTCTGACAACAAACACATGAATATTATACAGCATTCCTCGAGCAGAATTTTCCAGAGAGACAGTTTGGCAACCGCCTCGTCCTCTTGGACATAAAAATCTTGAAGCTTGACCAGCAAGCATAGTTCAAATCTATTAGCATTCATGTTGACTAACTAAACCCAACAGTGAGTGATATGGTAAAGATTCTGCCAATTTTCAACACTAAAAATCATAATTTAATGGGATTTTCAGTGTTTTTTTTTAATTTTATTCATATAGGCAACTGTGCATGTTTTTCTTCAGATGGTTAAAGGTTAGGATTTATCTTTTCATTGATTTATATCTGAAAGTCAACATTTAAAATATAGGAGCTACACCTAACTTTAGTAACTTTGATTTGTAGAGTTTGTAACAACATTATAGAATTGTAACTACATAATTATAAATTTGCTCAAAGGTAAAGATTTTTAAATTCTGGACCAGATAATCTCTAATAATTATTTTAAATATAAAATCTTTAGTAAAGCACCATGATTACAAACATGATTGTAGTTGGGTTTCAGTCATAAGCAGAACATCCCCCTACACCAGTGCAACTGCCCTTCCTAACCCCTATCTGTATTCAAGACAGGCATTTTACTTCTCTCACTCATTAAGATAGTCATGGTAATTGTTAGTGTAGTTATTTCCCTAACTATACTCACTACTCTTTGTGGTGAGCTTCATATTGTGAGCTGGTCCTCCTGGCCCTTATCTCTATTGTCTCTGGATATTATTACAATAATGTTCTTAATTTTTCTTAAAATCCATAGATGAGTGACTATTCTGTGTCTATCTCACTCCCTCTGACTTATCTCACTGCGCATAACAGATACGTAATAGTACATCCACATATAGGAAAATTTAATGACTTCATCTCTCCAGATGGTTGCATAATATTTTATTGTGTGTATGTACCACAGTTTCTTTAGTCACTCATCTGTTGAATGGCACCTTGGTTGTTTCCAGAGTCTGGCTATTGTCAATAGCACTGCAATGAATATAGGTGTGAGAAAGGAATTTTTGTATTGTGGTATTGAGTTCCTAGGGTACATCCCTAGGAATGGTATAGCTGGATCATATGGGAGCTCAATTTCCAGTTTTTTGAAGGATCTCCACATTGTTTTCCATAAAGAATGGTTATTTTTTGGGGGTGTGAATTTTGGCTACACCAGTGGTGCTCAGAGGCTACTATTAGCTCTGTGTTCAGGGATCACTTCGGGCAGTGCTCTGGGAAGCATAAATGATACTGAGGACTGAATTATAATTGATCACACATAAAGCTAGTGTCTTAACCCTTGTCATATCACCCCGTCTGCTAAGTAACTTTTTAAATTATGCATTATTTATTTATTTATTTATTTATTTATTCTTTATCTCTTATAAATTTTTTAAAAAATTCTTGAAGTTTTTACAACACTAATATTTATGAAGAATAACGCTTTTGAAAAAGGGCAAAACTGATATCTTCAAGTAAGGCTCATATAGCTCATAACTTTAGCCAGTGAAGTTTAAATATATCATGGATTTATTGTTACCATATATATGCTTACAAAGTAAATGAAACACTTTAAAAAACAAAAATATTTTTCACTTATACTGACTTCCAATATAATTTCCCACATAACTTTATCCTGATATAAAATGCTTATTCTTGAAAGTCTATTTATTTGATAATTATCCTAATCTGTAATATATGTATACATATACTACTGTGCATATGCATGAATACACCATTAAAGAAAAAGCTGATTTTGAAAAATCCCTGTGACCATAATGCTTTGTGTTGACAATTTCATAATTTGAATCATTATAAGTCAGATAAATGAGAACTTTTGAGAAAAATCTTAAATGCATAATTTTTAAAATTCTTCAACACTTCTCTATGAAATAGCAAAAATCAATATTCTGACTTACCATATTCCTGGCACAAAAACAGCCTGGCTCTTCCTTCTCTAAGCTCCAAAAGAAAATAATAGATGCCAATATTTCTGAGGTTGTTGGATCCAGGTTGATGCCTCTGTGGCATTCTCAGAATGGATGGGGGCAATTCCCCTTTCTGCATGAGACTATGATAGCCCTTCACCACACTCTACTCCTTATGACAGAAATGTCCAAGCTCAGAGACAACTCAAATAATATGAGCAGCTGAACTTTTTCAAGTGATACTAGACTATGGGTCTGAAAACTCTGAGAGTATGTTCAGAATAGAACTGGGTTGAACCCCACCCAGCAACTTTCCTCCATACCTGACTTCTTCCTAGCAGAAAAATAGCCCAGCTCCTCTTCCAAGCTTCTAAAGAAAACAATGGCCACTGATATTTCCAGATAGTCTGGTTCAGGCTGATATCTCTGTGGCATTCTCAAAGGAGTGAGGGCAGAGTCCCCTTTCTGTATAAACCACAGCAGCCCAGTACCACACCCTACACCCTCTGACAGAAACTGTCCAACTCTGTGAGGATCTTATCAAACTGTTAAGTCACCATATTCATCTCCAATAAATACACCTCAAAACTATATAGTAGTGTCTGTACACTTCTATAAGTAGTAGATCCTGTACACATCAAACTATTCAAAAATAGTGTCAGTGGAATAGTATTTGAAGGAATCTAATGGGGAAGTTACATAGTAATCTACCAATCTCAATGAGCATAAAAACAGTTAACACAGATGGTTCAACAAGTACAAACCACAGAGTAGTAAGTCCTTACCAGGGGTCTCAAACTCAATATGCCGCAAGAGGCAAAGTTGGAGTGAGGCAGGGCCACATAAGGGATTTCACAAAAAAAGTCCATAAATGTCATATTAACAGCTTTAATTATTTCTTCTGGACATGAATAGAACATTGAGTGAAGATCATGAACTGTTCTTCTGAACTTGGCATATTTTGCCTATTCCTTGCTGCCAGAGACTTGACAGTGCTTCTTCTCACAAATCTGAACCACAATTGGCTTTAGAGAGGAAGCAGTTGAGACCCTCAGTATGGCTTGAAGATGATCATCATTAAGTCTAGACCTATACTTTGACTTATTGAAGTTCAATGTGGAGAATAACTTTTCACACAAATATGTGTGCTCCCAAAAAGGCAGATGGTGTGCTAGAACATTCGGGAAAGCTCAGGGAAGCTAGGGGGCAATTCTCTCAAAAATTGCCCATGCATGTCTGCTTTTCCACTAATCTCCCTGAACTTGGCTTTGAGATCAGAGTTGCATTGCAGGTCAATGAGCTCCATTTGAAGCACAAGAGGGGCATCTTGCACATCAAAGGAAAAGGGGTCTACAAAAATTTGGAAAGTGGCTCTGTGCTTTTTGAAGTCTGCAAATCTGTGATCAAATTCCTTCTCTAGCTTAAAAATAGCATCAATATATTTCTCACCACTGAATGGTATGCCTGCATCCACAAGTTCCTTGCATGCTGGGAAATGACAAAGATTTGTCTGAGAGAGCTGGGATTTCCATAACACAAGTTTGTGGAGAATGCTCTCATGTTGTCATAGGCAGCACTGATAAGCTGCCCCGGGCCTTGTAACATCTTGTTTAGTACATTCAGCTTATGTGTGATGTCAACAAGAAAAGCTAAGTCCATGAGCCATTTGTGATCACTTAACTCAGAAACAGCATTCCCATCCTTCTCCATGAAGGCTTTCACTTCGTCTCTCAACTCAAAAGATCTTTTCAGGACATTTCCCCTGCTGAGCCAAAGAACCTCAGTAAAATAGAGCACATCTCCATATTCTGACTCCATTTCCTCTAAAAAAAAGCATGGAACCTCCTGTGCTTTAAGCCCCTGGATCTGATTTGGTTGATGCATTTCACAACAGACATCACATTGTCACAGAGCAGGCATTTACTGCAAAGGGCCTGCTGATGAATAATGCAGTGAAGAGCAATGGCCTTCTCTACACCTTCCTCTTCAAGTTATTTTTGAATAAGTGCCACCAGTCCATTTTTCCTTCCTGTCATTGATGGCACTCCACCGGTTCTTATTCCAAGAAACCTCTTCCATGGCAAATCTGCATTCTCAAAGGCATCACACAGATGCCGAAATATGTCATTAGCAGTGGTCTGGCTATGCATTGGAATTATTGTGGGCAGCTCCTCTGTCAATTCAAAATTGCAATCAACACCACAGACATAAATTGTGAGCTGCACAGTGTCTGTTATATCTGTGCCCTCGTCAAGAGCAACTGAGCATGCATCAAAACATTTGGCTTTCTCACTCAGTTGATCATAAATGTCACTTGACATGTCAGAAATGCGCTCTGCCACAGTGTTGGCAGAACGGCTGATTTTGCTAAACTGACCATTCTTTTCTGGACAGATAATACTTGCAGCCTGGAACATGCATTTTTTTTTTAACAAACTCTCCTTCTGTGAATGGTTTCCCTGCCTTAGCAATCATCTCACTAACCATGTAACTAGCTTCAACATTCTCTTTGGTTGCTTTCTTGAAGAAATCTTGTTGTCTCATTAGACATGCTTTAAGACTGGCAACCCATTTGGCTCTCTCATTTCCTTGATATTTTGCACATTCCTCAGCATGTTTAATTGAATAATGGTGTTTCAAGTTGTATTTCTTGTGCTCTGCAACTTTCTCTGAGCAAATAAGACATGTGGGGATGCCCCTGTGCTCAACAAAGAAACTGCATCTCTCACTTTTCCTGAAATTGTCTGTGCTCGTCATCAATCTTTCTCTTCACTGCAGGCTTTGATGAAGTCATGATGAAGGTATGACAAAATCTAATTCTGTAATAAACTTCTCTCCCTCCTTTCCCTTAGGCCTCCAATAATGCAAGGGACAGAGGACAGGAGCAGCGGAAATGATGTCTGCTCTAGGCGCAAAGTATTCGCGATTATTCACTTACTGAATATTCACAATAAAAAATCGCATTAGTAAGAAAAAATCACAAAAAAATCGCATTAAACATTTGCATACCCTGAATGGAACTGCTCAGGGTATGCAAATGTTTAATGCGATTTTTTGTGATTTTTTTTCTTACTAATGGATTTTTATTGTGATTATTCGGTAAGCGAATAATCACGAATACTGCAATATTTGAAGGCTGGCCACTGGCCACTAAATGTTGTATGAAGGGCTGCAAACAGCCCGCAGGCCGCGAGGTTGAGACTCCTGCCTTAGACAGTGTCTTTAGTAACATCATGGAGAGACATAAAAATTTTTTTCAAATTGATCTTTGTTAATCTAAGCTTTGATAATTTCATTTGCCTTTATTTTGTAATAAGCAATATGAAGTAAATTTGTGCTTATAAGGGAGCAGGCTATGGTGGGAGGTGGAAAATTGAAATCGGTGAAAGGAAGGTCACACTGTTGGTGAGAGTGGTATTTGAACAATGTCTTAAGTGGCTATATGATTCGTAAATCACTGTGTGACAATAAAAAATTTAGAAAATAATGATACCATAATCTGTGCATTCATTTGACATGTATTCAGGGCTATTTCTTTGAGAAAGAGAGGACTCCATATTTGTTTCTATATTTTCAATCACTGAGAAATTCTGTTAACATTAGAAAGCATTTGAGATTAAAAATAAATAGTAATGTCACTTGTTTTCTTGACTACCCTTTCAGTTTTATGGGGAATACTACATAGACATGTCATAAAAAATTACTTTTAATGATCAATCAATCCAATGAGGTTCTCTTTCAATTTTGTTGAAAGTAAAGAATTTGACACCACTTGCTAACAAAATTTAAATCTAGTTATTAAAGTCATTCACTTTCTGATTCCTGGAAGGTATACCAATGCTTTTAAACCATAGCTTGCCAAAGGAATATTACTGTTCTTTTGGTTAAAGACATTTCATTAAACTCAACACAAGCAATGAGGAGTGAAAAATTTAAAACTTAATTTAAGACCTTTCTACAAGTATAATTTAATTCTTCTAATTTATGATGAATTAAATATATTTCCATCAAAATCTTAGAGTTGATTATTAGCGAATTTAGCCCTAATTGGCAAACCAATAATCCAAATCAGACTTACCCTTTGGTAACAAAAATGCTTGATTTATTTTTAACTCTACTAAATGTGTTCCTGTGTTCCTGTGACAAGTATCTCATTTATCAATTATGATTCAAAGACAGATAAATAGATAAAGCCTGGAGACAGGCCAAAGTTTACAAACTGGATGAAATATGACACTGATGCTTTCAATTAGTTCATTCCAATTCTCTTTAATTTTATTTTTTTGGAGTTACACATTATCTGATTAGAACAGGTTAGTAGCACAGGTGGGACTATATAAATAGAATTTCTCTATTCTTCCTCAATACCAGTTAACAATATTATCTATATAATATATATACATGTTAATTTCAGAAATTTCTGCACCGAGCTAAGATAACTCTACTTATCAGCAAAAAATTCAAGAATGATCAAGAACAAGGGCTTCATATTAGCAACTTGATTAAAGACCTGGAGGCATTTCCATGAAGGTACCAAATCTTCAATTATTCGGCAATTTTAAATACCTGAGAGAATAAGTCATCCCAATGCCCCTAAAAGGTATCATTTCTTTAGTAAAGTGGGAGTTGTTTGATGAGGAGGTCCATGAAAGATAAGATAGTTTTTTTAAGCAGAACCATTTTAAGAAATGTTTCACAGAAAACCTGAGAACATAAAAATCAAGTTTTTTAAAAAAGAAATGTTTTCTTGAATGCCTCTTCTGAGATTCTTGTTTCTACCTGGGCTTTTGATATTCTTGTCTGAAGACCAACCTTTAAAGCATCTTTAAACATTATTGTCAAAGATGGCTTTAATAGTTTTGTAATAAAATTAATAAAAAGTGCTAATATGTAGAAATTCCATTCATTTTTAATAAAACGTGTCTAGATGCATAATACATAACACATATTCAGACAGTTGAAAGAAAATCACAGTTCTTTGTGGTCTAGTGAGAATTTACCTGATTACGGATGATACTGAATATATTCTCACATATTCTTTTCTCAGTTGAAATGCTTGATCATCTATTGTGTGTGTGTGTGTGTGTGTGTGTGTGTGGTGTGTTTAAACTTTGGATTGTTAATTGACCTGCATGCAATAGGATTTAGATATAAATTGATTTGGATACAAATGGTAGTTATATCACTGTTACAAATATATTCTAAACATGGTTTTTCTTCTCTTATGCTCTTTTGATTTAAGGAAGCTATTCATTTTAATGTGATTACATCAGTTATGTCTTTTCTTTTCCTTTCTTTTTGGGGTGTGGTTATATCTGGCTCAGGAATTACTCCTGGTCTATACACAATTATTACTCCTAGCAGTACTCAGGAGAAAATCCAAGATGTCAGGTCTACCCCTGTACTAGCTCTCCAGTCCCTAGCATTTATTTTATGATTTATGTTTTCAGTGCCTCCTCTCTCTGACCCCCGTCACAGAAATACTCCTGAGTTCCAAGATTATGAAGATATTAAATTATACTTTGTAAAATATTTTGCATGTGCCCTTTATGTTAGGCTTTGATTGAGTTTTGTATCTCAGAAGGTGTTTGGTTCTTCCTTTATGCCATTTACACAGACTACTGAAAATTTCATTTTTACTCCCATGATATGTGATGCTAGTTTTCTTCAGACATCAAGTTTCTATATACACAATTCAGTTTTGAGATCTTCTATTTGATCACATTGTCCCAGTTGTACATGGGTCATATATTCCTGCCTTAGGATTATTATATTAATTTACAAAGCTTTAGTAAGGTTTTATGTATTTTAGGAAAAAATCTCCCCTCCCTTATTTTTCTACAGTATCTTGAGTAAACAACAGTTTTTTTCTTAAAGGTTTTCTTTATTTTTTTGTTTTGTTTTGTTTTGTTGGTTTTTGGGCCACACCCGGTGATGCTCAGGGGTTACTCCTGGCTATGAGCTCAGAAATTGCTCCTGGCTTGGGGGTGGGTGGGCATATGAGACGCTGTGGACTGAACCGAGGTCAGTCTTGGATCAAACTGAGGTCTATCCTGGATCAGCCACATGAAAGGCAAACACCCTACCACTGCACTATCACTCCGGCTTCTTCTTAAAAGGTTTTACTAATTTTTGTGACATAATATTTCTAACATACTCGGCATTTTGGGGACATATTTTAATTATAGATCTTAGAGAGGAAGAATAAAAAAGAGACAAGTTTAAACTATCTAAATCAAGTTCTAATTGTACTGTCTCTCTTATCTCTTCTGACTTGACTGACTGCTAAGTTCACTAAACCCTTTTTTGAAATAGAATATACAATTTATCTATTTACTTTTTTGGTTTTTGGTCACAACCAGTAAAACTCAGGTCTTACTCTTGACTCTGCACTTAAGAATTAATGTCGGCAGTGCTCAGGAAATCATAAGATATGCCAGAGATTGAAAACCAGTTGGTCCTGTGCAAGACAAATGCCCTACTTGCTATGCTATTGCTCTGGACCCTCAATGCTCCTTAACCTTAACCTTAACCCTGACGTTCTTACACCAATCTCCCTATAAATGTACCTAAAGTTGAACTGCTTATTTTCCTTGTTACTACTAGAACCCTTTCATTCCTTCACTCTTCTTCACTGAACACCAATAGATTACTATTTGCACATTTACTATGTCACAACTCCTGATACAAAACTAGCAGATGGTAATTATGTTGTCACCTTTTTACTTCCTAATCTTGTGGTATGCACAGGTTAGAAAAAGAAAAGGGCCCATAGCAATCTTTTCAGAAACAACCATAGCCTTCCTAATAGAATGTCTCACTGGGAACTGGCTGTAAAAAGAAATCATAATGCAACCCTGGTAGGAGCTGAATATGATAGCTCAATGGGCCAAGTGCATGCTCTGGCATGCTCTCTCTGAGGGAGGGCCCAGCTTTGATCCTCTCCATCACATGTTTGCCAGAAACACCTCTGAGAGTAAACTCCACCCCAACATAGAGCAGGGAGTTGCCTCCAAGAAACAATGGGTACAGTCCCCAAAGTCCAAACCCAATCAATGTATCCCTTTCATAAACTTAGTCTCCATTTCTTCATGTATATTTTAAAACTGAAAAGTTAACTCCCACTCTCTCAAACTTATCTACTCTTACACATTATCTACTACAAACAATAAAGTAGTATTTCTAAATGGAATACAAACTTGCTAGATGTCCCAATGGAAGGGTAGCTCTTATTCAGCATGCCTAAGTTTTATTTTGGGAGGGGATTACATATAGGTTCTCAAAGGACACTCCTGAAACTGAATTCTGGCTGGGTTTAGAGAACTAAATGAAGGGCTAGAGAGCAAACTGGAGTTGGGTGCATGCAAACCAAGGGCCTTTTTCCCGGCACTATCTCTTCAGTCCCCTTTTGGGTATTTGAGTTATTTATTTCTGTGACTGCTAGGTAACTGATAACGATGTAAATGACTCTTGGACATGCAAATCTATTTTGTCTAAGGCAGTTCAATTAATTTTTTTCTCCCTTAGTCATACATCTACTTTAAATTCCTTTCAGGAAAAAAAAAAAAGCACAGGGGTAGGGCATTTGCTTTGCAAGCAACTGACAGGGAAAGAACCCAGGTTGGATTCCTGGCATTCCATATGGTCCCCTGAACTGCTAGGAGCAATTTCTTAGCACAGAGCCAGGAGTAATCCCTAAGTACTGCCAGGTGCCAGATTCCAAACCAAAACAAAACAAAACAAATTCCTGTCTGTATGCTTTGCTACCTATATGATTATATTTGGTTCATAAAGTCAATAGCAATGTTTATCCTCATTAAATATTAAGTTAAATTCAACTCATTTGTTTTGAGTGTATTTAATATTTTTATGTGAATATGCTGTAATAATTTTCTTTTCTTTACAAAGTATCCTTTAATAAATCTCTTGTTTGTTCATTTCTCCTTTTAAACTTTGATTATATCCCTAATATGAAATATCTCTATGGGCTCTTTTTTACTTAACAGTACTGAATTTTTCACATATCCCCATACCAAGATCTTTTCATGATGAACTAGAATACAATTATGTAATATATTTTATTAGTTACATTGAATTAATTTTCTCTACTATTTTCTTAAAGGGTGTGTTTTTCTGTTTCATTTGTGGCATACAGTGTTTTTTTAATTTTTCATAGAATTTTGAGAAAATATTATATAATTAGTTAAAATTCTGTTTTTTTTCTTCTTTTTACTGGTATCAATAGTGTCTTCTATTGAGCCTAATGAATATTGCTGCTGAGCCCTCTCCATGCCTCTGCATGAACTGATGATGCCTTTTGTCAAGTTCTTTGTATTTTTTTTCTTTCAGATAATCATTTAGCTTCATTTAGGAAACCAACCTTACTCTGTTTTTGGTTGATAATGCTTTCTTTTTTCCCTAATAAAATTATGTTAAATTTTAATGCATTCACTAGAATTTTTATGAATGTATAATCAGTAAGTCCTGGGGAGAAAAGTACAAATGGTATGCTTCTGGGAATAGGAGTTTTTCCTCAAATATTTAGCATATTAGTATACACTAATATTCCTAAGAATAGTCTTAGATGAGTAGCACATTCAGTTCTACATTCATTCCTTCATTTTTCATGTTTTCATGTTTCCTGATTGTCTGCCACATATCAACATATTAAGAATTTTTAGAAGCTCTGCAAATAAAGTAGAATTTCCAAATCAAAAAGCCTACATTACAATGGAGAGAAGTAAATGAAAAGAAAAAAATAAATTTATGACTGTGACTTAAGTATGTTAGTGACATAATTCATTGGTAACTATCCAAATCATGTTTCTAATTATTGTGGAAAACCTACTATTTTCAGATATTATAACTACTACATTTAAAAATCAATCTGTAGTCAAACATTTTAATGGGACAATAAAATGTTTGAAGTTTTGCATCACCAAAATATTAAAGCTCTCTATATTCAATGCCATGATTATGCTTCATGTCAACCCAACAATGTAGACCACCAACAATTTTCTATGGTTTTAGTGCAAAGTTGTGAATGAATAAAAGATGATCTTTAGATTGCTTTCAGCATATTTAATTTTATGAACTATAAAACATTTTTACCAGTTGAACAGTCTACCAAGTATATTAAATCTGCTTCTCATAATGACATAAGAAGTAGAAAGACTTTATAATGTTTGAGCACTAACATTATTACTAAACATTTATGGTTTTATGGCTTAGCTGTCTATAATTGATTCAAATTAAAACCATTTTGAGAAAACTGTTACTGGAAAAAAACACCCTTGTCCATTTTTCTTTAGAGTTTTGTTTTTAACATTTATTTATAGAGAAGCCCATAAAATGAGATAGACATATAACATTTTAGTCCATGGTATTTTATAAGTAGAGAAAGTATACAAATATAAAAAGAACAAATACTGGGGTCAGAACGGTGATGCAAGGGGTAAGGCGTCTTCCTTGCCTGCTCTAGCCTAGGAAGGACCATGGTTCGATTCCTGGCATCCCATAGGTCCCCCAAGCCAGGAGAGAGATTTCTGAGAATATAGTCAGGAGTAACCCCTGAGAGACACTGGGTGTGGCCCAAAACCAAAAAAAAAAAACCACTGATAAACTTTATAGGCTTCTCTATATAATCATCAGTTTTGCATGGTTATTTTGACATAAATACAATGATGATAATAAGTAATAATTACATAATGATAATACAATTTAGTCCTAAATATGTTCAAATATCTTTCTTTTTGCTCAATTTGCACAAAAACAAAGTATAATTATAAACATTTTTATAGATGGAAGTATTGAAAGGCAAGTGACCTGCTGTTATATAAGTGGCCTTTGGTATATTGAGCCAACACCTTCAAACTAAAAAATTCTGTGTTTGCTCATACTTTAAGGGAGGGAAAAAAAGCCAAATCCAGTTGGTCAGACACTTCCCAAGACTAAATAAAATATATGTGAGAGAATATGAAACATTTTATTCACCTATAATGTCATCACACTGAAAGTAAGGGGTCAGTGTACTTTCCAAATGGCCCAGTTAAAACTAAGGAATAGATTATTTGTCTATTAAGGTCTTAACACTATCAATCAAAATAATTTGCCTACACAGAACTAAAATTTGCTCCATTAGCATCTTTCCATTTCTTGTACTTACAAAATAAATATTTTATTATTAATTGACCCTATCATTTAAAATTTCCTTATTTTTCTCCTGTTTATTAAAAATTTAGAGAAAAGGATAAAATCCACTATTAAATCCAAGACAGTTAATATTTTATATTTTCTTATTATTTTAAAAATAAAATATGAAGATTAATATTTATATCATATCCCACATATGCTTTTCAATACCATTATACTCTCCCTCCCATAACAACAGAACAATATTTAGTTTTTGGCAATATGATATTTCTGGCTAAAAATTTTAAACATAGGATAGAATAAAATTATTCTTTTAATTCTTATGAATTTTATTAAAAATATAATTACATCTAATAAAAATTAAAAATAGAATAGAATGACATTGTGGACCATTAATTTATTATAAATTTTGCTCACTCTCATATTTTCATATGTCTATGGTTATATGATATCATTAAAGCATATATAATTTTATATCCTGAATTTGTTTCCATTTATTATTGTTTTTCAGAACTATTGAAATTAGTTGGGTGTAAATTACATAAGCTATTGCTAAATAATTAGATTTCTCCTTTGATGTTTAAAAATGAATCATTTTCTTATGAATTTTGATGCATGTAGACTTGACATTGTGGACTCAAAAGATATTTCAGAATATTAGATTCCTGTAAGTAAAATTATTGGGAAAAATTTGGCACTCCTTATACTTATTTTGACATTGGTAAAAACAATATAAATTGATTATCTGACTGAAAAGCAATATTTGCATCTTTTAATGAACCAATACATTTAGTGAATGAGAAATACAGAAACACAGAAAATGTATTGACTAGTTGTTTTTTTGTTTGTTTGTTTTTTGTTTTTTTGAGAGAGAGAGAGAGGCATTTGAGGCTACATCTGGTGATGCTCAGGTATTACTCCTGGCTATGCACTCAGTAATCACTCCTAGAGGTGCTCAGAGAATCAAATGGGATGCCTACCATTGAACCCAGGTCTGCCATGTGCAAGGCAAGAGTATTACCTATTGTGCTAGCTCTCCAGCTCAGCTACCATGCAAAAATCAACAAAACAATCCATGATTACTGTTGAACTAATTATGTATTCAAAGCTTTGTAGATCTCAGTATCATCAGAATTGAAAGACTACTTATTTATGCACATTTTACATTGTTCAACTTTTGGGGGAAAGGGATAAGGTCTGTTTTACGTTCCTTTCAGGTATATTTTACATTTTCCTTTGACTCTTAGATACAATTTTATAAATGTTTCTGGAAGATTATCTTTTCAAGTATGATCTGAAATCCATATCAGGACATGGTAGTAATTCTGACAGGAGAAAGAAAAAGCCCCCACTTACCATTTCTAAGGCATTTACACGATCCTGCAAATAAAGCATAATAGAGATTATTAAAACAAAGCTATTAAAATAATCTACAAATACATAATTTTTAAATTTTCCATTTATCTTCTAATATTTAAAAATTAAATTAATTAAATTTGGTTTGGGGCCTACACTCCACTGAGTTATGCGGTTATTATTATGCGGTTACTACTGCACTCAGGAATCACTTCAACCTGTTCAGAACAGGCACCATATGTAATGCCAGGGATTGAACCTGAGTGGACAATATGTAAGGCAAATTCTCTACTCATTGTACCATCACTCCAGCCTCAGAAATGATGATTTTAAAAAGATAAAAAATAATATTATTATGCTGAGTAAAATGAGTCAGAGGGAGAGTGATAGACATAGAATAGTCTCACTCATCTGTGGATTTAAGAAAAAAAAGATAGAATGGTATTAATACCCAGAAGCAATAGAGATATGGTTTGAAATGAACAACACATGATACACAGCTTACCATAAAGATTGGTGAGTACAGTTAGAGAAATACTACATCAACAACTATCAAGATAATGTTAGTGAGTGAGAGAAATAAAAATGCCTATCTCATGGGGCCGGGCGGTGGCGCTGGAGGTAAGGTGCCTGCCTTGCCTGCGCTAGCCTAGGACGGACCGCGGTTCGAACCCCCGGCGTCCCATATGGTCCCCCAAGAAGCCAGGAGCAACTTCTGAGCGCATAGCCAGGAGTAACCCCTGAGCGTCACAGGGTGTGGCCCAAAAACAAAACAAAAAAAAATGCCTATCTCGAAGATAGGCAGGGGTGGGCGAGGAGGGGGTGGGGGGCAATTGGTGTTGGGAATGTTGCAATGACGAAGGGGGTTTTTCTTTTGTATTATTGAAACCCAACTACAAACATGCTTGTAACCATGGCACTTAAATAAAGAAACTAATAAAAATAAATAAATAATAAATAAATAAATAAATAAATAAATAAATAAATAAATAAATAAACACTCCTACTCAGGATGAACTCACTATGGACAAAATCACAAAATAAACACTAATATTTTTTCTTCTTAGCTAATGTTAGGATTACCAGGTTTAATAGAACAGTGAAGATGATATATTTGAATGTAGTTACTAAATTAAATGTTATACTTCTGTTGGTACATTTTATTTCTCTATTTATGAAGCTATACTCGATCATTTGAATAAACAAGACATGACCAGAACATTAATCTCAAGTAGTAACAAGCACAAAGTGTAATCTCATAAAAGGTTAACATTCAGACACACAAAAAAAATCAACTTTATTTAAGTAATTAATAAGTAAACAGGCAATTGAAAGAAGGCAGGAAAATATATGAGAAAGTTATGTTATTTATTAAAATCTGAACCTAGAGAGGCTTTATAGAAGGACTAATAGCAATTTTTTAACATATTTGAGTTAGGGTAGAGAAACTAGTTCATAGAGAATGTTGAGGTACTGAATTTGATCACTAGTACTACACTTATACTAACACTACCCCTCCAACCACTATTGAGCCCAAATACCCATCCACAAACAGTGGATAATGTCGGGCAGTAATTAAGCAGTGATGTCAGGCCCATTGAAACACTGTCTAGGAGTCTCCTTTCTCTAACAAATTTGGACCATTGGCAGTATTACTTAAAATATTAAGTGATTAAGCAAAATGCATGTGTTCTCTTCTTAGAAATAACTAAATAAATACTTCTTCCATCAAATAAAAACATGCTAATTTTAAGAGTCTAAAAAGTTTTAATGAGGGAATACATTTTAGAAGGATGAGTACTATTTTTGTCTTTAACATGAGTTTAAGAAGTCGGAGATCTGTTGTAAAATTTGAATTTATTTTGTGTTTAAAAGAGAAAACAGTAGTCCTAAAAGGGAAAGTAGTAGTGGGAATAGAAAACACTGCAGCAATGTCAGGACCTCTCAACTAAAGTATCTAGTAGCTTATCAAGGACCCACTCAGTCTCCAGACACCAATGTATCCTAAGAGAAAGTGGCTGCATTCTCCCAGCCTCACCTAACACAGAGGACATTTTGAGGACTTTGGCAACCCAAACCCAATCCCAGATCTGGGAAACTAAGTTGAGCAGTTCCCCTTTTAAACACTTGACTATGTGGGCATGAGTTAAATGAATACATTATGCAAAATCAGCCCATAGCAGACTGTTTTCAGCAATATCATTTAATTGCATTTTGTTGACATACTTGCAAGAACCTCACCCTCGCCCCCATAATTTTCATAAAATAACTGCTGTTTTGCTGGTGACTTGTATACTGTCACATTTGACTGCTTCATAATAAATGCATATAAATGCCTCAAGGGGGCTTTGATCTGTTGTTACCAGGCAATTTATTTACAATGCTCCTTGGACAAAACCATTCAGTAATGCTTTATCATTCTTTGCAGATGGAAGAGCCCTCATCAGAGACTGAGACTTACAGAGCCTTAAAGAGTGAGAAACAATTTTTTGGCAATATAACATTTATATGAACCATCATCAAAGGCCCAAAATATTTACAACTACTATTTGGGTCTATGATTTTCCCATACCATGTTTTTATGGGCTGGTATTATTCAAAGCGGGTGTATCTTTATGTTCTGTCTTTCTTAATTTATATCCCTGTGTTTGGCTAAGATAGCATATAATTTATGTATTAGTGTCTTCACTTAACTTAAATACTTGCTAGAGAACTTTAAAAGAAATATGACTTATGCCTGCCTGGTTGTGTTCTTGAAAATTTCTTGGGCTAAACCCCAATACCCAGTATCTTACAAAATTTGGACTTTATGAGATTAGTTCTATGAGATAGAATCTTCACGGTGAGATTAGTGACTTTATATGAGACCCAGGATGCTTGCTCTCTCTCTGATTATGTGAGGCATATATGAGATGAAAGCCAAATATATAAGGCTTTGTTAAGAACTCTATCTACCTATACTTTGATCCTAGACTTCTTACATTCCAGAATTGTGGGAAATAAATTTTTACAGATTAAGTCTCTCAGTCTATGGTAGTTTTCTATAACAAGCAGTCCAAGATTCAAGTCAGGTCAAATCTATAAGACTGAGCAAATTATCCCCAAATTCTACTTTAATTAAAAATGAGAAAATATCAATAAACAATCTATTTCTTTTTAATTTATGTATACATATTTTTCTTGAACCTATTTTCTTCCAAAGAAAATACTGAATACAGCTTAAAATATATATAGCTAAGAAAATTTGAAAAAAGTAGAATTTAAAAATTCGGTTTACTAATTTGCATTTCAATAATCCAACTTGCCAAAAACATGTACTAGGCATTGTAGATACTACTGTAATTTGTTAAATTCTTCTTACTAATTTGTTCTTTGCTGCACTGTCACAATAGGATATAGATTGAGTTTACAAATGAATTTAGGTAAATCCATTATCATCACTGGAGATAGGCAAATATTTGTAGGCTGTAGAAAATGAGCATTAAATGGATTGTTGGTATTTGAATCTACAATCATTAAAATTTATTTCACCCAACTGGTACAAATGAATTAATTATCTTATGGGATTATCAAATCTCTAAAATAAGAGGTAATGTAGTTCTACTTAATCAAAGTACTCAGGTCTCTGGTAAGAACAGGTGAACAGATTTCATAACCTTATTATAGTAATACAATAATATAGTATTTTCTTTTTTTTTTTTTTTTTGTTTGTTTTTTTGTTTTTGGGTCACACCTGGCAGTGCTCAGGGGTTATTCCTGGCTCCAGGCTCAGAAATTGCTCCTGGCAGGCACAGGGGACCATATGGGGCGCCGGGATTCGAACCGATGACCTCCTGCATGAAAGGCAAATGCCTTACCTCCATGCTATCTCTCCGGCCCAATATAGTATTTTCTAAGAATGCTTTCCATATATATATTAGCATATAACAAAGGATTATTCTGGTATAAATATCTACCTACTCACTCTCCAACCCTTTCAAAAATTCTCTGGGATTGAAGAGATCTGATGGGTATGCAGGTTTTTAAACAGAAAACTCCCATGAGGAAACAATGTTCACTGGTCAAAATGCATCAGTCCTCTCTCCAGTAAGAAAAATGTAGTCCTTCACTCAAAATGTCATAGTTTGGCTTATTCTATCTTCTTTCTAACTCTGCTTGAGCTACATTACTGCTTTTCTGCTGTTTCTTATATGAAGGATGTCAAATAAAATGCAAATATACACACTTTCCCCATTTTACACTTTCACATGAAAGTAGACAATTGACAAGCTTGCGTATTCTTACTATTAAAAAGAACTAAAAATGATCTTTTTTTTTGTTTTAGGTCTTGAGACCACACCCAGCAGCACTCAGGAATTACTGCTATCTCTGCATTCAGAAATTACTCTTGGCAGAATGGGGGGGAATTATATGGAATGCTGAGGATCTAACTGAATCCAGGTCAGCTGTTTAAGGCAAATGCCCTACCCATTGTGTTATTATTCCAACCCCTAAAAATGATTTATACAGTATTCTTTGCTAGCCTTCAATATATTCAAATTAAAAAAGGGAAAATGACATTATTAATCATCACAAAAAGATCATCGTTGCTGAAAAGATTTGAAACAAAATGGAGGAAATCACATCAATGTAGTAACACCAAAATAGCTTTTTAACATAGCATAAGTTAGTTATAAATATATCAAGTGACAACAATCTAGACACAAATTTATCCATTAAAGATCAGTGATTGTATACTTAAGAAAAGCCTGGGGGGGGAAGCAGCATTAGAACAGCTATAGTGGCTTCCCAGTCAACCCTCATTGGCTTTAGATCCTCACAGTCAGTCTTCATTAAATCACTCCACTGGTTGCAAATGTACCTTTGTAATTTTGGACCCTGAATTGGATTGAAAAATAATGAAGTTTGGGGAAACACAACATGGCATCAATACTTTGTCTAAATAGTTTTTTTTTTTTTTTTTTTTTTTTTTAGTGACCAAACAACCTCCATCTTCCCACCCATTATTTTCACTTACCAAGAGAGCCAATTTAAAGAATACCTCCTTTCCTACCTAGAGGGAACACCAAGCAAATAAGGTTCCCTTTATCATCTGCTTTTCACTTAGCATATGACATATTCCTGAAGAGACATTACCATAGAGTAAAAAGAGTCAGTCTGTATTCCACAATTCTGTTTTTTTTTGGGGGGGGTGGGCTACACCCAGCATCAATCAGGGGTTACTCCTGGCTCTGCACACAGAAATTGTTCCTGTTAGGCTTGGTGGGGGGTTACTCCTAGCTCCGCATACAGAAATTGTTCCTGTTTGGCTTGGTGGGGGGAAATTATGTATCAAACCCAGGTTAGTCCCAGGTTAGCGGCATGTAAGGCAAACACCCTACCATTGTGCTATTGCTCCGGTCCCATGAACTTCACAATTCTGATCTGTTCTTTCATCTACTACTACTGTCAGGAATAGAGACCCCAAGAATCAGCTCTCTGTAGCTTTCTTCTACATTTTCAGATAGCTGTTTAGGCATGTGGCCCCATTTCTCATGAGGTCAGTGCTCTTTGGTTTGGACCTGTTTAGGAAAGGCTGAAGTTGCAGTTAATATTGAAATGGACTGGGTGTGAGGTTACAAAATGGGGAACAGTCTATTATCTTGTTTCAACAAATTTCACATTGGAAAATGCAATTGAGAGGCAAGGTAAGATTCATTTCTTGCCATTTGCAAGGAACTACTAATAAAAAAAAAACCTTCAGATCCACCTTTTCTATTTCAGATTACAGTAAAAGCAATTGAGTTTATTTTTTTTCTTTCAAGATAAATACCTTAAGATTTATCTTGAAAACACAAATTGAATGGTATAGAGGTATGTTATATGTAATAATGCAGAATTATCATTTTGCGGGGTAGAATTTGTTCGATTCTATAGTGAAAATGTTGGTAAAAGGTAACCACATTTCAGTAAATGGAATGGAGAATAACTGAAAATAATGGGTAGGTAATATAAAGCTTCTAATAGTGGCAAGGGGCGATGTAAATGACAATCAATTTCAAAGAACTGACTATTCTCTAAAAGAAATAGAGGGACAGAAGTTGAGCAGTAGGGGGAGAAAGTCAACACTTAGAAATCAACACTCCATATATTTTTTTTCCAAAGATTTACATTTAAAAAAATAAAGAACACATCTCCAGTTGTGAGGCTCATCATATATCAACTGAATATGTTCTGAACTCCTGCACAAATCAAGTGCAGCAGTGATTATGGCATAATTTATGAACAGGCATGTGTCATGCAGAACTTGTAGAGAAACAAGAGAGTATGCTTTTTCAGTTTTTTAATTCACTTTGTGAATCTGACTACTACCAATTCTTGCTGGCCGAATCAGATATCCTAAGGCTGCTATATTCTTTTCTTCCAATCCTTAACTTCCACATACTTCTTTGGGCTTTTTGATGAAAATGACCACAAGGAATCCTATTAAAAAACATAGAACCTGTTGATCCAATTTTCTTCCTCCCAAATATCTAAATCAAGCACTTGACTTTGACTATCACATTTGTCACACAGCTGAATCATTAAACGGTACAAACAAGCAGTTCATTTTGCGAATTAAATAGCTTACCTTTTAGTACTTCCAACATTGCACATTCTAATTTACATGTAGTCACTGACTCAACTATTTATAGGAATTCAGTACATGACCTTTTACATTAGAGGCTCTTTCTCTCACTTCTCACTCCTCAGTCCCATCTTCTTTTTGTGGGGTTCTAGATTCAATTCCCTTTCACCATGTTAAGCTAACAAGAGACTACTCATACAGATAATCAAAACATGCAAGCAAAAGGTTTCAGAAGAATCTATTTGGCTGATATGAATAAGCTTTTATTTGCTTCCATTTTCCTTACATTTGATTAAGAGTATAACTATTATGACTCCACATTTCTTAATAAATACATATAGATAAGAAAGAAAACGTTAAAGGACTTAAACTCAAGTTTATATTAGCTGTACTCTGATATTCATTGATGCACTTACTCTTCATTGTAGCAAAGTAGGGGGAAAAGAGCCAAAATGCATGTAGTTGTACTTCTGCAACGCATACTTGAACACTGACTTTTCTAAATCTTTTAAAATAAAACAAATTTACTACTTTAAATATTCTTAACAATCCTACCTATGAAATACTTAACTGCTTTTTCTTCAAATTGAGCTTCATTCTGATTTCTCATTGTGATCTGACTAGCATCTTCCCAAGGTGGAATTTTAAACAGTAGCTTTGGCTGTTTAAGAGAGATGTGAGTAAAGAAAAAGAGTTGGAAAGCTCTACTGTCTTAATTGAAAGCACTATGAATAGTAATAGCTATCAAACACACTAACATAATTATAGAATTTAAAATAAAATTTCAATTTAGAGTAATCATGTTGTACATAAAAATGTACACACAAAATTCTTAGGCGATTTAAAATCACAGAGTTTAGAGAAATCGTTGCTTGAAATTTAAAACATTTAAATCATTACTTGAGTTTAAAAACTCCAGGACTATAAACAGAGTGATGACTTATTCCAACATACCTTTATAATCTTGCTTTCAAAATCAAACTTGGAAATGATCAACCATAAATTTTACCATTTATAAAATCAATGAACATAAAAGATGGGTGCTACCTAATATATACATCTGTGCAATTTCAATTAGTAATTAAACTACTATTCAGAGAACCATACCTGTATATAATGGAGTACCAAATGGGTATCATTTTCAAAGTTCATAAAAGTCTGACTATTCAAAATTATACTACTTGTCCCTTTGGAAAATTACTTAAACTTTATCATCAGAAATTTATTCTTTGAGAAAGAATTAAAAAGTTTCTTTAAACTATATACAATTTCAAGTTCACCATTTGATTTAATTTTTTTTTTGTTTGTTGTTTTGGCACACCCACTGATGCTGAGGGATTAGTCCTAGGTCGGTGTGCAGAAATTACTCCTGGCTGAACTTGAGGAACTATATAGGATGCCAAGGATAGAAGCCGGATCAGCAACGATATCTCATCAGCCCCTCAAGTTCACATTATGAAAGCAAACATTCTTGAAATAGGAAGCATTTAATCTAGATCACTGTAAGACTTAGGTCAGCAAAGCAGGACAGTGAATCAAACTCATGCCATTCAAATCACTGCCTATTTTTATAGGACTATGAGCTAAGAATAGGATTTACAATTCTTATTTCTTTTGTTTTTTGTTTCTTTTTTTTGTTTTGTTTTGTTTTTTGCAAGGCAAATGCCCTACATGCTGTACTATTTCTCTGGCCCTTCTTGTATTTTTATTTCACTGAAACAAAATCAAAGTAAATGTAGTGTTTATAATATGTGAAAATTACATACAATTTGAATTTAAATTTTCCAGTCATTTATTGACAACATTCCTTTCACACTCATTTACTCCTTTCATTCTTTAGTTCACCCATTTATTAATTAATATTTATTTAAATAGACACTATGTAGAATATTGGGCACATGCTTATCAACAAAAAATAATACTTTTTCAAATCAAATGATTAACTAATAATTAGTTCAATGGCCCATATGCAATGCTAAGTTTTGAACCAGGTTTGGCTGCAGGCAAAACAAGCTTCTGAGCTCCGTCACTATCTCTCCAGCCCTATTTAATTTGCTTTTATTTATTTATTGTTTTAGGGACCATAGCTAACAGTGTCAGATTTTGTGTGAGGAAACAGAACTAGAAGTAATAAAGAAACTGAATACAGTACACTTTGGAAATTCAAACAGGGTCGGTCACATGCAGTGGAAGCATTATATACTATCTTTCTATCCCCCTAAATCCTTTTTCTTTATACCATCAAGTTATATTTTTTGCTTGTGGTAGTAGTCAAAAAAAAAATACACTGGAAAACTGTTTTGTTGTGAAAGTTCTTTTCCAACATTACCCATGTCAGAAGTGTTTTAGAACCTTATTTTGAACAGATGTCAGGTGACAGTGTAACAAAACACACACTGTACTGCAATAAAATTTAATGCGCCAATGAAATCACTATTGGTACTATTTTAGATTTATTTCTCTATATAATAAAAGAAATTATATTTTGCCATATGCTTTTAAGTAAGTTGCAATGTCTTATTTCTGGGTCTGACATTTGGCCAGCTGAAGCACCCAAGTCAGTACTGCTGGGGAATATCAGAAGAAAAAAAAAATAAAAAGGATAAAAGCAAGCAAAGATCTAAACTTACTTAGCTGTGATTTTGTGCAGCTAAATAGAGCTTCTATTGTGCTTATTTTTCTTTTATTTTTTTAGAGCTACACACAAGTGGTTTGATTTTTTTTTTCTTCTTTTGGTTATTGGGCCACAACCAGTGAGGCTCAAGCCTCACTCCTGGCTCAGTTAGGATGGATCACTCCTGGTGGGGCTCAGGGGACAGTATGTGGTGGCAAGATTGCACTAAGGTTGCCTATATGCACGGCAACACCCTACCTGCTGTACTATCTCTGTGGCCAGGCACCTCTATTGTGATAGTCTCCTGATTCTTTTACATCCAGGTTGAAGGAGTTTTGATTCACCACTGAGCCTGTAAATACCTTTCCCACTGGCCCCTGTTTCACTCATAACAAATTTATTGTTTTGTTTTCCACCAACAATAACAAGAGAACTAAAAATTTGAATTGCAAATAGCAGAAGGTATTTACTATCTTATGCCTTTATGGCATAGCAGTTTCAATCGGTAATATTTTGCTATTTTTCTTTAAAGTATAGAAATATTGTTAGCAGAAGTTAAATGCCATTTAATTATCATGCTAATATGCCTTCACACTTTTAAGAGTAAAATGTTAAGCTTATAATAAATTAAATTTCTGATACTAAATTTAATGGTATGAACTAAATTTAAAAGATATTCTGAAAAAAAAGAGAATACTCAGACAAAGATATGAGAGGATGATGATTAGTTATTTTTTTCAGCTTATTTCAGTTTTAGCACTTTTCACAATTCAAAATGTATGCAAATTGTTTTCAATGTTGTCTTTAATTTTTGCCAGAATATTTTGAACCTGGTTTAAAACAGAAATTTAAGAAGCCCAAGGAGGGCTTTAATAACAACTTTCTCAGTCTGTTTATTTAAAATTGATGAATAAGCAAAAGAAAAGGTACAGAATGGAAAAAGAAAAATGATCCTTTCTCCTTCCTAGAAGTGTTCAGAATTACTGAATCACTCATAATCAGCACAAGAAATTAAAAATCTTGTTCATAAGTCAATAGCTCTTTTTTCCTTCTCTCTGTCTCTTTTAAAAGTAATAGAAAAACAAATAATACAAATTTTTAATATTAGTAAGTTACTGGTAAGGTCTATTTAATGTATATTCTAAAATTATTTAGCTTATATGATTGTTTTAGGAGGTAAAAAGTCAGTATTTTACTAGACTAAAATGCACTCTTGTGAAAAAATAATAATTAAAAAAAAGAAAAGCCAGGAACATGAAATATATAAGCTCTGTTCATTGCAAGTTCACTAAGCACGTAAGTACAGTGTTAGAGAAGTCAAACAGATTCCAATACAGGGGCAAATCTGCCTCACATTAGCTGAGCAAGCTATGTACCTTTGCTTCTGTCTCTGTATAATGGGAACAATATATACCTTAAGAAACTATTTAAAATGAACTGTTTAAAAATACTAATATTGAAAGCTTTAGCACAGTATAGGACACAAAAGTAATGCAGGGAAGAATTAGCATAATTCTTTAACAAATCAGATGGAGGTATTATTTTCTACTTTGATTCACAGATCATTGCCCATTGGGGTTATTTCATTCTAATTTTGATGGGAATTAAGAATTAACTGCTAAATCAGAGGTTTTTTTTAATATGTTAAAGCACAGTAGTGAGTTCCAAGTTATCTGAAAAGGAAAATACTCTGTACTTTTGGTTATGTTCTGTAAAATGAAGCAGAGATGGAGATTAGTTTCAAAGTGAGAGCGATAGCTATTTTCTGTGATGTCCAATTAATGCTTTAGCAGCTTAGAGATTTGGTTTAGGAGTCTATACAAAGTGCTTCAACTAAAAATGTATTTCTGCTGAACATTTGTTTCCAAATCTGTTGCATACTAGTCAGTACTTAAAGTATTACTTTCCACAACTATTACTGTGGAAGGAAGATGAGAGAAGATAGAAGACAAAATGGAAATCATGGCATATTCAAACAGAATATTGTGTCCTACCAAAAACCACAAGTTACAATCCTGAGCCCAAAATGATAATATTAGGAAATGTGGGTATCTATGAAAAATTTACAGTATGAAGATGGAGTACTCTCGAAAGGGATAATGTCCTAATTGTTTAAAGGAGACTACACAGCACTCTGCTACCAGTTTCTATGAACCAGGACATAAGGTTGGCTCTTATCAAATACTAAAATTTGTTTTGAACTTCAACCACCCAACTTTCAGAACTGTGAGAAAGAAATGATTCATGTTTAAACCAATTCTGATATTTCTGTTACAGCAACCTGAATAGACAAAGACACATGGTTATCTGCCTGAGTTTGAGGATTCTCTAGGGAGGTGATAGGAAAAACAAAGAAACATAATAGTCAGCAGAGTTCCATGAATTAGAATCTGCTTTCTTTTGCCAAACTGAACTTTTATAACTCGGGAATCTATGGAATAGATGGCTAGACCTCTTTAAACTCTAGAAACCAATTTAAATTGTTGTAAATTATAAGGTGACAATTAGAAAATTGAGCTTGTTGGGGACACAAGGCCAATCTCCTAACCCCAACAAGCTCAATATGGCAACATATTATGATGTGCTTATATGGTTTGTTTTCCACAAGAGAACATAAGCTGCTGTTTACATTAGCTGGAATGTCCATGGAGCCCAGACTCCAATGCTAATATATTAAGGCATGAAGGGAAGTTTTTGGAAAAAGAATTGTTTCATGAAATCAGTTGCAAAGAAGATGATGTTTGAAGACAAAAAGATAATTTCTACCCTGTGGGGGCAGTTTACAAATTTATAAGGACACTTGGTTCATTCTCACCATCAAATTATTTAGTAAGCTTTGTGTCATAGGATAAAACCTGAGACTTCGAGTTTAAAGACTACTGTACTTGTCTTTGTTCTATTTATTTTTTTCATGTTTCTAAATTGCATCTGCTTTTTTTGCAGGCCTTTTTAGAAGTTTGACTCAAAGGATCACTGAGTACTTAAAAGTGTGTGTTTTGCATCATGTTGAAGATGCAAACCAGTCATGTTTTGCTATTTGTTATCAAGAGAAAATGGTCTAGTCTAGCCAGTCAATTTCCATATTTAGATGTAAGACTACTTTGCACTTAGGATAGTCAATCTTCCAATTTTATTCTGTCATAAATTTGGAATTAAAATTAAGTTGTAAATTTCAGGTAAAATTGGGTGATAAAATTTAATGATCACTAAAATTTTGAGTGGAAGCTATTTTACTGAACTTGAATGCATTCTCTCCTGAGACTTCTTGACATAGTAAATTGAAATGTGCAGATCTAATTGGCTGAGACCCTGCTTGACCCCAATACATCCTGTTAACATTTTATCTCTGCTGAGACCTCAGATGGAACTGAAGACATGCTAAGTCTCCTCACCTTTGGAGAAAATCGAGATTTTAATGAGCCTTTAAATATCCTAGTCCTGAAAGTGGCAAAGTATTGCCTGGCTTTCCATCCTCCATTCTCACCCATGGTTTGGTTTGCTTATGTAATTTCTTAGAATAGTTCTTTATTGTGTCAGTAAAAAATAAATGGAGAAACTCCATGATAAGTTACGATTTGAAGAATGTATTTTGGGGAGATAAGCAGGGATGCCAGAATGAGCAGCATAGCATGTTCTTCCCTGTTTAATAAATCTTAAACAGTCAATCCCACTTTCATCAGTGTATTCAAACTGGAACTTCCAAGAATGTACTTTATATCTCCTAAGCAAGAATTTCTGGGGGGGGGGCTAAAAAATGCTTTAATTTATTTTAAACTTATTTATTTTAGCTATTTAATCATTCTCCAATTTTTCTGACTATACAGTGGCCACCAGAATTTCACTTTCCCTGCTATAGTAACTCAGGGAGTTTCAGTTGCCCCATCCCTGGAATGTTACCCACCTTTTAAAAT
This sequence comes from Suncus etruscus, assembly GCF_024139225.1. Lineage (NCBI taxonomy): Eukaryota > Metazoa > Chordata > Mammalia > Eulipotyphla > Soricidae > Suncus > Suncus etruscus. Next base: position 24,881,421 of record NC_064850.1, read on the forward strand.
CTCCTAAGAATTCTATTCTACATTCAAGCTGTGCACACTGACAGAAAAACTATGAAAATGATCCAGTTGTTCTGTGACTAGCCCTGGTTATCACATTGTTATTTATGGGAAAAACCAAAGTCTCCTGGGACTAGAAGTTAATGCGCTGTACTTCCAGCATTTTCCAGGGAAATTTATTTGCCCTTGTCATTTTTTTTTGTCTTTAGTCTGTGCTTTACCTCCCCACACACAGTTTAGCATCAACAATGTGTCTGAAATTCTTTTATATATTCTCATATGCCTATATTAATATGTATTAGATCTGGACCAAGAGAAAAGCGAAATGGAGGATCACTCAAAAATGCTACTTTGAAAGTAACTGAAATACTGGTTGAGGGAATGATTCTCTTTTTGTTCTGCTCATTCCATTGCTTTTGTCTAAATAGTGTTAGAGTGGCAAAACCAAAATCAAATATTTGCCCCATTACTCTAAAAAGATGTCTAAAAATAATCAAACTGTTCAAACAGATCACTTAAGAATATTTCTAAGAACTGTCTTAGAGTAAGAGAGAAATAATAATAATAATAATAATAATAGTCAATATTCCTAAGGGGAATCGCTAAAGAACAGCTTCTGGGATGTCTCTAAATAAAATATGTAACTTTAAAAATTCAATTCATTTTTTTTTATTAAAGAGGCCAGCCAATTTCTTTTTATTTTTTTACTTTTTATGTTTTTGGTTTTTGGGTCACACCTGGTGGCACTCAAGGGTTACTCCTGGCTCTGTGCTCAGAAATCACTGCTGGCATGGAGGATCATATGGGATGCCAAGGGATCAAACCCAGGTCTGTCCTGGATTAGCAATGTGCAAGGCAAACACCCTAATGCCGTGCTACCACTCCAGCCCCAACCAACTTCTAAGAAAAATCCTCATACAACAGAAATTATCTAGAATACCCATAACACTGTAGATCAGACAACAAAAATGTTTTATTTTTTTTATCCTTAAAATGAGACTGATCAGATGTATAACCCATATATTATTGATTCATTGGGTTTTTTTTCTACATACTTTCATTCTATTCACTGGCTATGATACTCCCTTTAGCTTAAGTTTAACAAAAAGCTTAATTTAAAGTCCTGTTTGTTCCTTAAAAAAGATTCATATATGAATAGAAGGAGATGAAAATAGAGAAGAAAAAGGTTAATAAAACAAACAAACAAACAAAAAAATGCCGTCTTGAGATCAGCTCTAGACCTTCCCAACTAGCAGGTAGCTTCATGTCTGGCACATTTACATTAGATACAAATGAACAACCATTGTGTGGAGTCAGTCAAATAAAAACCCATGCAGTATGGACCTTTTACATATTTCTTTACATGGCTAGTACTTCCAATAGTCTAGCACTGTAGAACATTGTTATATCCTCAATTTATAGATACGGACAAAACCTCACAATGACCTAATAAAAGAAAAGTGTATAGGAAAAGTCATGTTCAAAGGCCACCTAGTTTTATGTCATTTAAACTAAAATGAAAAGTGGAATAACAGCAATTTGATGTAATAAAAGGGGCAGACTTTTTTTTAAAGATACTTTATTGAATAGCGCAGGAAGCATTTTGAAGCTTTTTACAATTAAGCATAGCATTGTTTTATTGAATATTGCTTTGCATATTGGAGCTTCACAAAAGACCATGAGGAAAAGCAAGATATGGGTGAAAAGTGACCAGGTAGGCTAGTCATTTCTTTAAAATGTAAACAAAGAAGCAAACAAAATAAAATAAAATAATAGCAGCCCTACTATCAAAAGTCCTTAAGACTTTTCAACTAAACTGAAAAATATGGATTACCTTTTATATCATTTAAAACATTTCCATTCATCTGCAACAGACTAAAGGGACTTGCCTGTTTCATTGTATGCAGAAATACATATGCAAATAGGACTATGATGCTGCACACACATCTATAGCCAAAAACAACACTTCACGTTTTTAAGAAGAACAGCATACAATGAATGTAACTGTAAATGAATGTCAGGCATAAAGAAACCCCAACAAGCCAAACACAAACACTGTTCAGTTATAGCTAAGAAGTTGTTAATTACCAGCTATTTTGTAAAATTACTGTCAAATATGTGCATACCTACCTATTGTTGTGATTCATCCAGAACTGAAAGTACTCTCATCTGCTATCTGCCCGCAATACTTTTTTCTACTTTCTCTTACCCATTGATTCTTACCACCCTTGCTAAAGTAATCGCTTATTAATGTTCTATTTTAATGCTACATTTAAATAGACTAATACTGGAGAAATCTAGAGATAAAGAAAGGAAAATGTGTGTATAAATATTATCAGAATTATTAAAGTCAAAGCTTTCCATTGCCACTCAAACTTTAAACAAAATGTGAACTCTAGGATTGGAAAGATCAACTGTGAATATATAGGTCTTAGACAGAACCAAGAATGGGCTCTATATAAATAAGTACCCAGAAGGATTTGTTTATTAAGTCAATGAGATTTGCTGAATAGCAACTATGGTAAGGCACCTAGGTAAATTCTGGATGAAAGCTGCCTTAGAGGCATGATAGAAAATTATGATTCATGGTATGGCAAAGTTTCATTAGAACCTAAACCTCTTAACTACGTAAATTCAAGGATTTAACATATTTATTCAGTTTATTATTTTCTCCTTGAAATATTCTTTGCTAAGCTTCACTATTCTCTTCAGAAATTATTTTATTTTTTAGACTCTTTATAGGATTTTCATTCTTAGCTGGTTTCTAAGAATGTCCCCTAGAGTTCTGGCTTAAGTTTTTATATCTTTATTCAGCATACTTTTCCTATGAGTTCTTATTGCTTCCATAATAGAGAATCGTCTATAGGATAAGGTAACCACAATTGATGAGACCAATGTCTGTATGTCCAATTAAAGTCTTCATTGATTTATAGATTTAAATAAATCCACCTCTTGATTTGATATCTGGATATTGCAAGAAACCAAAGATAAAAATAGCAAAACCTTGATGAATCAACTCTTCCTTATCATACTGATTTAGATAACCATTAATGAAGCAACTCAGCCAAGTCATTCTTATATCTTATTTCCTAGCAACCAGTCTTAAAAGTTAATAAATTTCTATACCCTAAAAATTTTATACCCTAAAAATATGCATCCAAAATAACTCATTCTTTTTCATATTCTGTTTCCATCCAGGTGATGATCTTGTCTTGCAACCACATAGTCACATATATATCCCTGACAGAACCAGGCCCAGATCAAACCAGAATCAGGTGCATGCAAGATATGGGCCTTTCATTCTTATATATCTTGATACCTCCACCCCAATTATTTTATATTTTACTGCCAATTGTTCCTAGTTTTAAAAATAAAACTCTGATCAGTTTGTTTCCTTTTTTTAAATGCTGAATGGGTCTGAATTGTGATAAAGGTATATTCCTAATTCCTTTATGAGGCCCTTTAAACCAGTGTTCTTCAACTGTTTTACACTGTGGACTAATACCAGTCCATTGGCAGTTATGTCCAAAGCAGATCAGTGGTTTTCAATCTTTCTACATCTATGGAGCAGCACCAGTTTGTGGGCTGAAGGCAGAAGAAAACTGATGTAGAGTTTAAAGGGTAAACCATGGTTTACTCCCATCTGGCCTCTACTTTTTTGTTCTACTTACATTCTATTATATTAAACTTTTTCATTTTAAACTTTTTCCTTTAGACATAAAATGGCTGTTCTATTTTATATCAGGCCTTTAATATTTCCAACAGTTCTAATTCTCTCCTTCACCTCAAACCTACTGATGTGAACTCATAGAAACATTTAAGTAATAATTTCATGTAAAATAGATACTTGCGTTAATTCCATACAGTTCCACCCACCCATTTTCAACTCTACAATTCATGTAACCTGACAAAGAGAGGTAGTTATCTAATATGTTCCTACAATGACCCTTGAATCTCCTCTAATATAATGTTGACATATTATTATATAATCCCACTTAACAATACTTTCACCTGTTCTGCTACTCATTCATTTCACCAATATCAAGTACTCCTATCAAGGGCTTGGAGCCAGGTTCATCTTCCCAATATAAAGAAGTTTGTTTCTATATCCCTGACACCTAGAATAATGCCTTGCACAGACTTGGTGCATGATAAGATATTATAAGTATTTGTTAAAATATATGAAGGCATTTTACTTACAGAAAAGAGTTTATAGAAAAATACCCCTTGCCCTTAAGGAGGTTAATATTAAATGCAGAATGTTTGTTATATATAATTATAAGATGATAATGAGGAAATGGATTTGACTCCAATTTGGATACATGGGGATTTACTAACACTGTAAATTGGAATTAAATATTTAGCTCTCTCTTCTGGGATAATCTAATCTACACTAAAGACTTCCAGAAGACAATTTTATGATTTTATATTACAGATGAGAAAATAGGCACAGCAAAGTTAATTGAGTTACTCAAGGTTACCAAGTTAAACAGAAGCAGAGCCAAAACTTCCCATTCCCAGTTGTCAGTCTCTAATCCTACTATGATTTTTTACAAAAAGGTATTCTCATCTTTTTCCAGAATTTCTCTTCTGTGAGTGGAGGAATTCAGCTGAATGCTACAATAGTCCTCTCTATTACCAGAGATATTAATATTGAAGCCCAGAAAGGAAGTTTTCCTTTGATGAATTTTCCCTCTAATCCTTAAAAGGGCAGACTTTCTGCATATGGGCCTGCACACTGTGCACTCTAAGGAGTGCCAGCTTCTTCTTTATTCGTAATAAAGTATTGTTAGTGCTGGGCACTAATTGCCATCACAAAGTGCCAACATTTGCTTCTTGTGCTATGAGAGATCATAATAGATACTCTGCATCAAAAAGTGCCCATGGTTAGTTGGCTGGAGCATTCCACCACACTTGATGAACATTTTGGTAAAGCATGCTGCCAGCATTTAATAAATATTTGAGAAGCAACACAAGCTATTATATTTTTAATGGGATTACTGGTTCCAACATTTGTATTGTGAGAGAAATAAATTCAAAACAGCTTGAGTTGCCATTTCAAAAGGCCAGATATGTACTATATGCTGAATAAATATATTTATACATGTGATACTGTGGAGCCAAAGACAAACCTAGTGCCTAACTAAAATACTTGAAATACAAAGAAAATAAGGCTTTCTCTTTTGATTCTAGCTCAAGGTGTTAAAAGAATCTAATGTGTACCAAACTGGGACTAACATAGGACATTTTTATTGCATATATAGAACCACAGACTTCTTCCATTTCAGATTAATATATAATTTTCTCTTAATGGCAAGCAAAAATATGATTGAATACAAGGAGCCCACTCCCACTTCCCCCATTAACAACCATCTTCGTTCCTGAAGCATCCTGGCCAGCTTTTTCTATTACCCTCCTACATTGTATTGCCAAATTGCTCTAGGCCCAGGAAACACTTGAATTATTCATAGTATTTGCTATTCTTAATCCTTACTGTGACTTTAAAAGAAGTGTTTTTGTCATGTCAGTATAAGTGTTTACATTTACCCTAACAGAGACTTTTACTTTGAGCTACATTTTTCGAAATTAGCCCAAAAGGGAAAAAAAGAGATTTTGTCAGATGTCATCTGATAATGAATTGCTTACATCATAGAAAAGCCAATTAAAATTTTAGCATTTTCCTTAAAACCTCATTTTCTGGTCTAAGAAATACGTATGATAAATCTATGCAGAATTGATAAGCATATGAAGTTCCACAAAATTCCATTCTGGAATGGCCACTGGCAGAGGATATTCATGAAGTCAGAATATTTTTGCCTTATATTTGAAAGTGCATATTTCCATGAATTCATCCTCATTCATCAGTCCTGTTTGGGGGAAAATTATTCTGGAGGATGTTGCTTTCATTTCCTGATGCTGCAGTTCTATGAAGCTATACCAGGGAATAAAGGTTCCTTTCAAAGACGAGAGCAGAGGCTGAGTTGGCTTCCTGCTAGAGAAGATTATAAATGTTCTCAAACACTACTCAAAGGAAGCAAATTCCAACTGGCCTCTAAAAATTTGATGTATTTGTCACTGCATTTGCCACAGTTGTCTGAATGTGTCCACTATTGGCTTTAATTATTAAAAGCTAAGTGAGCATAAAAACAAATATTTTCACCCCAAGGATAGCTGCCCTATTACAGAATTTATTTTACCTGCAGAGATTCCATTTCTTCATCTTTTCTGTGGGACTCCTCCAGCAGATCTACAATAAGAAAGTAGAATTTCCATCAAAATAAAACAAAATGGATTGCTACTCACTATCAAACCCAGTTCTGCCAGTACCCTGGGTAAACTATTATCTGGAAAGAAAATTTATAACTGAAGTTTAATCATGAACATAAAATGAGAAGATATGACTGAGCTCTGGACTTCACCAAACATATTAGAGGAGAGGTCTAAGCATTCCGATACTTTTGGAGATACTAGAAATGGAGGCAAAATTCAATTAAAAATGCAAAATCAAACCCACAGTTTACTAATTCTTCCAGTATTTATATAATTCAAAAGTGGCATAAAATTTTCTCTTAAGAAAAGAAATTTTTAGTTTGAGAAGAAAATTAGAAATGAACCATTTTCTCTAAAATTAAGCTCTCAAGCCAAGTTCCACCTCCAGAATCAATTTTTATAACCAAATGAAAACACCCTGAAATAATGGGTATTATTAATGAAAGTAGAACACCACCTTAAATATAACTATAAAGTCATATTAATTATCATTTCACACTGAGAGGGTGGGACACATTGAAGTTATCTGACCAAGAATTTGGCAGTAACTCAGAGAAATTAGTGGCTAGAAGGTAAGGCAGTCGGCTGAAAAGGGTATTTTTTCTAAATGCAAGTATATAGCCATGATGTCTCAGGGCCCCAGATTAATTTATGAACTTGTTATAAAGGAAAATATATTTGGCAAGCAGAATTTTCTGCCTCCAGCTATACCACCCTCTGCTATGATCTTATTAGATCTCACAAACCTAAAGAACGCAGGGCTGAGTCAGAACTTGGATGAAAACTGGCAAGAAACACCTACAGCAGTGCACATTAATATTAGCATTTGCTTTACCCTATGATTGATATAGCTTACCAAGAGGCTGTGCTGCATTAAAGGAAATGAGATCTTCCAGAAATTCAATACATATCCCAGAAAGGCAAATGCAAATGATTTTAGCAAATGCTATATGAGATGCAATAGACATCTGATGCTCGTGTGAATAGTCCAGTAACCCTGGAAATTACAAATAAGTGGACAATACCCTGAAGTCCCAGGAGAATGAGTAGACAATATGACTGATGGCAAAGACCCTTAGAGATTGCATTTTAAGAGAGAAGTTGCAGGCAATTAATTCAAGACACAATTAATTAGTATTATGATTACAATACTTCTGTATCCCATAGAAGAATTTATGTAGGCTCCTCAAAGTTCTATAATCAGTTACAGCAATGAGGATCAGCGGGCTGAGACACTAGTGAGTTTTTGCCCTATTTGTTTTGTTTAGGGAGCCATACCCAGAAATATTTAGGGGCTAATCCTGGCTCAGAGCTCAAAGGTTTCTCCCCCAACCTGTCAATGCTCAGAAGACCATGAAGTGCCAGGGATCAAACCAGCCTCTTCAAAGCCTTGAGAATATTGAGAAGCTTTGAGATATTTTCCTAGGCTCTAAGATATTCTTGGAGGAAGTATTTGGGGGCCACCCCATAGGTACATAAGGTTTGTTCTTGGTTCTGTGCTTAGGAGTGACACCTAGAGGAGTTCAGGGGATCAAATATGTTGCCAGGGATGAAGCAGGGTTCGCAGCATGTAAGGCAAACATTTTACCCCTTGTATCATCTCTCTGGTCCAGGAGCACATTTTTCAAGGGAATTTTAGTTGTCACATAAGGTTCTTTAGTTCAGAATTCTTCAACCATTTTCCACTTGAGGACCAACAATTCAGGCCCTCTGACCAGCTGTAGACAATATGTAGACAAATTGTGGTTGACAATTGGGTTTTAACTTTTCTCCACTTGCAGGCTAGAACTAGTCTATGGGCTGGTGGATAAAGACCACTGCTTTCGTAAGGCATATAGAAACAACTCTGGGAGTGTGGTAAATTTTTAAGTGTTTTCAACTATTCTTTATACCTTGAGCATTTGCATTATGATGTTGCTGGCTTAAGTGCCATTAAGTGTTCAAATGCATCTACTTTCCATGCATCTAGATTGACATCCTGATATAATTACAAATTAAATACTGCAGAAGAAACTCTGGCACAGGGGCCGGAGAGATAGCACAGCGGTAGGGTATTTGCCTGGCATGCAGAAGGATGGTGATTTGAATCCCAGTATCCCATATGGTCCCCCAAGCCTGCCAGGAGCAATTTCTGAGCATAGAACCAGGAGTAACCCCTGAGCGCTGTGACCCAAAAACAAAAACAAAAAAATGAAAAAAAAAGAAAAATAATAATCTCTAGTCTAGCACATTGAGGGTTGAAGAGGCGTCACATAGTTTGATGGGACTGGAGCGATAGCGCACTGGTAGGGCATTTGCCTTGCATGCGACTGACCCAGGATGGATCTTAGTTCAATCTCCGATCCTGGGCATCCCATATGGTCCCCCAAGCCAGGGGCTATTTCTGAGCGCATAGCCAGGAGTAAACCTTGAGCATCACAAGGTGTGGCCCAAAAGCCAAAAGCCAAAAAAAAAAAATAGAGGTCTCATATATTTTGATGTTTCCTCTTAAAATTTGTACATTAGCACATGAACAAGCAAAGAGTGGATTCATATGCAATGTGACCAAAACAAGGGATCCAAGCTCTTTCTACATTACATATTCGTTGGTTGTCCCAACTACTGATTTGGTATATAACATTTTTAAACTGAAAGCAATGAATTTGCTATCTGGAGCACACACACTGAAAAGTTATATGAAGTAAATGAGAGGCTCCAGACTCTGCAGAGAAAAAAACAACTGGTGTGGATGGGTCTAGATACGCGGCATGAAATAGTGAACATTTATATCCTGAATACTGCTTAATTTTTTGTCACTCAACCCACATTGAAATCTCATAAAGTGAAGAGTTAGTTATACTCACACAAATCTTTTGACTAGGAGAAAAATGGAGCCTGTTTATTATATTAATCGGGGAAATACAAAATCATAGTTCTCTTAACAGAATAAGAAGGGAAGACAAAATAATTATCAAAGCAAATTGGCTCACAGAACTTTGTGTCTTCCAATCCTACAATATTTATGAAAAAATAAGATCACTACTTGGTGTCCCTATGTTTGAATTTCCATTTCCTTCAATTACCTCTGATTAATATGAGGTCCTCAAAGTTGAGCCCTTCTGATAATTAACATGTTTTATGATATGCGGGATTTGAAGTTATAGGTTATAGGATCCATCAATCATTAAAAAAAAAACAGAAAACTGATCTTGTTCATCCACAACCAAGTCAATATAAGAAACATCTAATACCTAAGCTAAAATTTACCATATTAACTGGATCATACTAACTTGTACACCTCTCATTTAGCCAGTCAATTTACACATCTGAAAAAAATATACAGAAGTTCAATCTACTCTCATAACTTTATAATTCAAAAATTCATGTTCTCAGATAGTAGGACATATGGCTAAAAGGATCTTCTATGTGGCAAACATCAACTGCATCTCTTTATTTTGGATAGATTAATAAAAAGCTACCTGCAATTGGTTTTAAAATTTTTGCTGGAGTGATAGTATAGCAAGTAAACCACTTGCCCTGCACTCAGCCCATCGGAGTTCAATTCCAGCATCCCATATGGTCTCCAGAAAATTCCCAGAATAATTCCTGAGATAAGATCCAAGAGTAAACCCTGAGCATCACTAGACATGGCTCATAAATAAATAAGTATATAAATAAACCTCTCCTGTTTACTCCCATTGACCTTTTCCCAACTTATATGTAGAAAATAGAAGAACACGAGCTCTTTTTTCTTTGTATCATTTCTTTTTTTTTCTCAGTGGTTTCTGGTTCCTTTTCATATGACTACTTAAACTCTCATCACACAATTAGGCATGAGCCATTTAGGCAGATAAGTTGAATCACCTTAGCTCCATGAACATCTGACCTAAGTAATGGCAGCAGGAATCGTTTTTTAGGGGCTAATAAGGACACTGGGAGATAATTTTTTTCTTTCAAATGACCAGAATTTTATTACTCGGATGATTCTAAAGCTTTATTTTATTTTTTTGTCAAAGGAATCTGCATAACAATGAAGATGGTAATTAAAAAAGCAGAGTCAAATGGCAAAGAGAGTTCGTTGAGGAAAAAAAATCAAACCCTGCATGAAGTCCACAAACTTCCTTGGGTTTCTAACACTTTTTTTTCTCCCTTTTATCTAAATAAGAGAAGCAAAAAATGCTTAAGGAAATCTTAATACAATCTTAAGAATTATAATGTCCAAGCAATATCCCAGGATGAATAATGATAGGTCAATCAAATATAAGACATCACAGTAACAAAAAGAAAGACAAAAAATCATACAGTCATATATAATTAAAGTTGAATATAGGATACGGCATTCATTTATGCTAAAATAATTTAACTACATGTTGGGAATTGAAGTAACATATCTAATTATAATAAGAACCATATTCAACAAATGCATATCTAACACCATACTCAATGTAAAAAAAAAAAAAGCAAAGAAACCCTGGATGGGAAGCTTAGTCTCACATCTAAAGCAAGACAAAGGAAGTCCAGTTCATTCCTTTCTTTCATCAAAGTTTTAAAAGTGTTACAAGAAAAAAATTAAGCAAAAATGATATAATCCTTGAGAAAACAGTAATAAAATATATTTTAGATGGTATAACATAGAAAACCCAAAGATTTACCTAAAATAATTAGATATTATTTTTTTGGTTGGTTTTTGGGTCACACCCAGTGACACTCAGGGGTTACTCCTGGCTATGTGTTCAGAAATCACTCCTGGCTTGGGGGACCATAAGGGACTGGGGGATCAAACTGTGGTCCATCCTAGGTTAGCACGTGCAAGACAGACACCCTACCACTTGCACCATTGCTCTGGCCCCTGATTAGATAGTATTTATAATGAGTTGAACAGATTAATACATGAGCTCTTCTGCATTTCTATATGCAACGAAGAATAGAACTGACAGAACTGGATAAAGAATTTGTAGTATACATACATTCAATATACACTATGCTGCCATTAAAAAGATGAACTTGTGCCTTTTGAAATGCAATTGATAAAATTGAAATGAATATAGTAAGTGAAATAAGAAAGGATTTAATTGCACTCACTGTGAAATATGAGACACCAAAGCAACTTCTCACAAGCAGAAAAATAATAAAACTACAAAACTGACTAGGTGTCTGGTATTTAATTGGTGATTCTGAATGTTTACTAAAAGAAAAGGGGATAGGGATGAAAGTTTTGTGGTAGCTATAAAATATCATAAACAGACAGAAAAGTAGAGACATACTCTTGAAAATTTGTAGCATTAATATGTCAATAAAATCAGAATTGGTTTGATTATTTTTTATTTTTATAGTGGAATACCCAAGAGAATGAGGCTGAAGGGCTATTTCCCAGCAATATTTGGTCTATTGGGTATGAACTGAACTATCTTATCACTAATCATAAACTTGAAGAACTTAGAGTTAGAAAAGACTATTTGTTGCACAGGAAGATATTTTATTTTATGATAGACTATAGGCAGTTCATAGGTCTGAAATTACCTAGTTAGTGCAGGAGCTACAATTAGAACCAATTTAAAACCTATCTGCATCATTCTTTATTCTTTCTACTAATTTAGAAGCACACATTTTATATTCCTATGACTTCCTCTAGCAATTCTCTGATGTCAATGACTTCAATGTCTTTATGTCCACATCCCCATAACTGCTGCCCCACTACCTTTGATACTTAGGCTTCCCACATCCCCTTCTCAGCTAACAACACTGCTTTCTGCACTTGTTTGGTTAACTACATTGTTCAAGTACATGCATTCAGAATTATTATTCTGATGAAATGTGTCATGTAGGCTTCACAGAGAAGAAACTATGGCAAGCAAACACAAGACCAGAGAAGAGTTGATACCTCTTAGCAGTGAAGTTCAATAATGCTATGACAAATGAGTGTGAACAATGCTACTCATGATAAAAATAATTCTGTTGTTTGTCCATACCAGTAATAGAACAAATGATCAGTATGATGACTGAAGGATCACTTCTACTTTCATGCTCACGGCCTGCAAATTATTGTTCTTTATGATACTTTTATGTACTATTCAATACCAATAGCAATTTAGCCTTCATGGAAATTGCTATGGTTAAATGTGTTTCTATTAGAATTATATAATGAAAAAATTTTTTGGTGAAAAGGGCAGCAGTCTTGTGTATTTTCTTTGGGTTTCCCCCAACTCTTTAATTGAGCAGATACTCACTGGGGAGGAAAGTCCCTATGAAAATGCAAGGCAGCAAGGATGAATGTTGGAGAATCCAGGCTTGGTGTTTTTGTGGGTTTTCTTTTTTCCCTCTCTGCATTTCTCTGGCACACTCAAGGTAATATATCATGACCATGTTTTTGGCTAAGTCCCTCTTGTACCACTTCCTTCACAGTCTTTGCAACTCGTGGTCTGGCTGTTTAAGGAGGTTTTAACACTTTTTTATTTTGATTTTGGTTCCTGGCAGTCAAGGAAGCAGACAGGTTGTTTATTTGCCTTTTTTTTTTTAAGGAAAGTGAACATTTAGATTAAGTAAAAAGCAGAAGTTATACATTTTAAGACAGGAAAAATTCAAAATATTTATTTTTGAAAGGAGGATTATGTATAAGAGTGCAGGAATGCCATCATCTAGCAACTTTTCTTATCCTCTGTAGAAATACTGGAGATGAAATACTCCCCCTTCGCTGTAAAATTCACTATACAATAGCTCATCAATATTAGACTTTAATGTCAGTCTATCAGGTTTCAGGAGGAAGTGAAAGGAATAAGGGATACACACAGCTACACTTAAAACAACAGCAATAGGGAGAATGGCACTCACAGGCAGCAGAATATAATGGATTCATGATGCCGATTTAGAGAAAGCATTTACTTTCGGACTTCTGAACCTCACTTAATTAAATGTTCCAGGGGCTAGAAAAATGGTAGAACGGGTGAGGCAACTTGCCTTGCATGTGAATAACCTAAGTTCAATCCCCAGCATCTTATATAGTTTCTCAAGACCCACTAGAAGTGAACCCTAAACACAGAGCCAGAAATCAGGAAGGCTTGAGTATTGCCAGGTGTGGTAACAAAAAACAAAACAAACAATAAAAAAATTAAGTGTTCTTGTTTATAGTGTTACTCTATGTATCGCGACAATAAATCTTCAAAAAATGAAATATTTTGAGACAATAAGTTTGTTCAGTTGCTTTTTTTGGTGACAGATCTGACATAATGAAATTAACCAAGTATCACACCCAATTAAAAGGCTTAAGAAGTCACAAATGACATTTATCAGAATGCTTGCTGGAAGACTTAAGCCTGATGAAGGAGGGGAAGTACCAGTTCTAAATGTCAGTTATAAGCCACAGAAAATCAGTCCCAAGTCAACTGGCAGCGTTCGACAGCTGCTACATGAAAAAATCAGAGGTGCTTACACTCATCCACAGTTCGTAACTGATGTCATGAAGCCGCTGCAGATTGAAAATATCATTGATCAAGAGGTCCAGACATTATCTGGTGGTGAACTGCAGCGCACTGCTCTAGCCCTTTGTCTGGGCAAACCTGCTGATGTGTATTTAATTGACGAATCATCTGCCTATTTGGATTCTGAGCAGAGATTGATGGCAGCTCGAGTTGTCAAGCGTTTCATCCTCCACGCAAAGAAGACGGCCTTCGAGGTAGAGCACGACTTCATTATGGCCACCTACCTAGCAGATCGAGTCATCGTTTTCGACGGAGTCCCATCCAAGAACACGGTCGCAAACAGTCCTCAGACCCTTTTGGCTGGCATGAATAAGTTTTTATCTCAGCTTGAAATTACGTTCAGAAGAGATCCAAACAACTATCGGCCAAGAATTAACAAACTTTAAGGATGTAGAACAAAAGAAGAGTGGAAACTACTTTTTCTTGGATGATTAGACTGAGAACGTTGAGAGGCCATTTGTGAAAAAGAAACATTGGGACATTTGTTATCAAATCAAACAGGTTTCCTGACTCACACTCTGGGGCTTGAAGGAATTAAAGTAACATCAAGAACAGTTGTGTTGTTATTATAATCTGACCACAGAAAATGTCACTTTTCTGTTCTTAAAGACTCCTTTCTTGCATAACACTTTAAAACAGACATTTCCAGCTTTAAAAATTATCCCCAAGTTTCCATGACTTGAGAGTTTTTCAGTAGGTGTATTCGATTCACGTACCAAATGCTGATTAGTATTGCCCCTTTTAAAATCTTGGGGAGGGGTTTCTGTATGTCCATGGTTTGCCACAAATGACAGATAATGAAACTGCCCTTATATTTTAAAAACCAGTTGAAGACACCACTGATGAAATTTGATAATAAACTTCAGGATTATGAAAAAAAAAAGAAGTCACAAATGATAAACTTCAGTTCCTACAATTGTATATTAGTACATGCTGAGCTAAATAATAAAGTTCTCCTCCTTGGATTTACTGAGTATTAGAAACAATTATGTATGAGGGACAACAGGGACTTCGGATATAGCCTAAATCCAGGATTTTCATTTAAAAAAAAAGTAAAACTTGTATCTTCATGCATACATTCTTTTTTTTGTTTGTTTGTTTGTTTTGGGTCACACCCGGTGGTGCTCAGGGGTTACTCCTGGCTGTCTGCTCAGAAATAGCTCCTAGCAGGCACGGGGGACCATATGGGACACCAGGATTCGAACCAACCACCTTTGGTCCTGGATGGGCTGCTTGCAAGGCAAAAGCCGCTGTGCTATCTCTCCGGGCCCTTCATGCATACATTCTAAATGATTAAATTAAACAGCTGAAAGGAAGATCCTAGTGGAAAGTAAAAGACTTGGGATCAATCTTCTGGATTTCTCACTTATCCTATGGTGGACAGTTACTGTGTCATGATAGAGCCATAAGTCTCCAAACTACAGTGATTGAAAACCACTACTTTCATATGAACTCCTCATAATTATAGATGAAGAACAAGTTCAGAGAGATTCAAAGAGCTGTTAAGTGTCACACAGATCATTAATAGAGGAACAAGAAACTCAGGGCTTCTGAACTGGACAAGGGTCTACTACTTCCTTCCAACAAAGTGAACATACTCTTTTGTCTTTCAAGATCTGTATTAAAATAATAATATTAAACCTCTATTGTACATTTATATACACTTTTCAATACCTCCCTAAACAGAGAAGAAACCACCGAAGCATTTGCATAACATCAAAAAAATTGTGAGCAGATCTATTAGGAATGACTGTCCACAATAACATCCTTTAAATCTGGGAGAAAGTTATCAAAACATGTTGACTTAAGGGACAGTACTTAGAGAGCTGAAAAATCAGTTGGTTGTTTTTTGTAAGATGTATTCTACATGCAAAATAGAAAGAATTCAACAAAATATGCATTGATAATAATTAGCCTTTTAGTTTAATATAACATTTGTCAGTATATATTTCCTTTTTATTAGATTAGGAAAATTAAATGAGATGAATAACCACACTCCTCTTCATTAATAAAATTACCTCAAAACCAGTCCAATTAGTATTTATGACATAAAATATTCAGTTCATAATGAGAATGAAAATAAAATTAAATTATGTATATGTTTTATTCTTATTTTTTATCCAAACTACCCTTCAAATGACTCTAAAAATCCATAACATGTGTGCAAAAAAGCTTAAACAGGTTTGTTCATTTTGACATAAATAAGAAAAAAAAAGTCATTTAGTACAAAGCTTCTAAAACTTTATCCACTCGCAAGTTCTTTCTTTTTAACATAATTTGGGATATAGAAAGTTAGGCATACAAATAACTTATTTACTGATAATATGTCATCAAATTTATTTTAAAACATAATTTTAGCCCTTATTCAGATATGATACCCCATATACCAAGTATAATTTAAGGTTGACCAAGGGAGTGACAGTAATACAGAGAGAATCATCAGGATCAGGAAAAGGTTGAAGATTGTAAAGAATCCTTCATATGTAAAAATGACAGTTTAGATGGATTACTTTAAAAATGGACATTTCATAAGTTATCCAGTATACAATGTTAATCTACTTATAAACTACTGAAATAATTGGATTAATGATTTGAGAAGTTCCAGATAAAAAATCGTCAGGCCCAGTTTCACTGGGCTACCAAATATTCATGAATTAGTATCAGTTTAACAAAAACTTTCAGATTAAAAAAAAGGCAATGTTTCTTACTTATTCTATTCAGTTAGTATTATCTTACCAACAAAAATATATACAAAATTAAAAAAATGCATTTCCTCTTAAATATAAAATCTCTCTCCTCTTCTTTCTTCCTCTTCTCTCTCCTTTCTTCTCTTTCTGTCCCTCCATTTTTTCCTCTTTCCCTCCCTCCCTTCAGATGCTCAAACCCTAGAAACATGTATCACAAATTGACTTCAGCAATAAGAGTTTCAAGTATCATTGCTACCTTTTGTTTATCATGGGAATTCAAGGTTGGTTCGGTAACTGAAAGAAAAGAATAAGAAGATCCAAGCAAAAGACAAGTCAGGGTGATTGGGGAGAGCTCTTGGGGCGGGGGGAGGAAGCTAAAAGAAGCAAAATGAAACACATGATCCTATAAATGAATAAAGGAAAAGTACAGCACAAAATTTATCATATACTGATAATAAAAGAAAAATGATAAAGAAGAAAATGATAAAGAACATGTAGAAAATCTATAACATTAATGGTGAAAGATGAAATCTTAAAATAAAAAAATAAATAAAAATAAACACCCATAATTTTATTCATCACGAATTAGAAAATTTACCCAGTACACCCAGTACAGTAAGTAGTAAAAGTTTTTTTAATTGGAAATAAATATGTAACTATGTTTGCATATTACTAACTTCATAGTTAATCCCTCAAATCTAACAGCCTCCCTCACCATAACACAAAGCACATGAAATCACAGTCATAGGATATAAGTTGAAACACACAATGTATTACATAGCAATATACTAGAATTAGATATGTAAAATCTATAGAATAAAATTAAATACTAATTGACAGAACTCCCCATCATAAAAGTGAATTATGTAAGAACAAATTCAATAAAACACATGCTCATATGCACAAAATGATGAATCAATGGTAAGAGAAACAGTGCTCACAGACTGCATGCGACTCCCGGCCAAAATGAGTGCGGCTCTTTGCCTCTTATCATGATTTTGTATACTGTGGTTCTTTGCCAAGTTTGGATTTTGTCCTACTGCTTCTGAGGAGAGATCTCCGAGTGCGTCATCCTGTCACCCATCCCTAGGAAACAACTGCACGGGCCAGCGAGCAGGGGACCCGTGTGTCACATATTGGGTCACATCTTGCGTTAGTTCTTAGTGTGGAGGATGCAGCACACCCTCACCATCACTGCAGGATTTTGACCCTCACTCAAAATGGCAAAATGCAATATGTGTTTCATAGATTATTGTTAAAATTATATGCTTTTGTGTTAGTGTTTGTCTGTTTTGGCAGGTCATTGCCTGGTGTGGCTGTCTGACTCTCACAGTTTAAAATGTTGGCTCTTTGTGTCGAACTTGTTCGCCACCCCTGGTCACATGCAAAAAGTGAACTGAGACCTTTATTTCATACCATCCACAAAAGTCAACTCAAAAAAGACTTCAGACCTGGATATCATATATGAAACCATGAATTACGTTAAAGTAATAGGCAGAATCCTTCATGACATTGAATCTAGAGACATCTTTAATGACTTAATTCCACTGGCAAAGCAAATAAGCAAAAGTAAACTTAATGGGGCTAAATCACATTTAGATGCATCAACACTGCAAAAGAAAGGGTAAAAGGACACTCCACAGAATGAGAAAATTTCTGCCTACCTGACAAAAGATGTATATCTATACACCCCATCTGACAAAAGGCATATTAAAAAAGCATTGGAAAACTTAAAGAAAACTTAATAAAATAATTAAAAATTGGGGTGAAGAAATAAACAGACACTTCCTAGATGAAGAGAAATGGTCAACAGATATATTTTAAAATGTTATTACTCATCATCATGGTATTACAAATTAAGATAAGATGTAACCTCAAATCAGAAATACTTGCACATTCAAAAAGAACAAAAATAACTAGCATTGGCATAGATACAGGGAAAATCCTCCATTGTTGTTCTAACAGGTTAAATCTCTTCAGAAAGTAACATGAACACTCATCAAAGAACTAATTGAACTTCTATACAAACCAGCAATTCCACATCTCAGCAGCTAAAAGCCCCACATCACTATTTTGAAAAGACATTTGTGCTCCCATGTTCACTGTAGCACTATTCACAATAGCTACAATCTGGAAACAACCTCAATAAATTAAAACAGATGATGCTATAAATAAACTAGGGTGCATATATACACAATGGGGTGATGCCACTTAGTTATATTGGAAAAATGAAATCATGAATTTTGCTATTATGGGGAGAATATCACTGAGTAAAATCAGCCACAAGGAAAGGGAAAGATATAGAATAATCTCTCTCATCTATGGGATATAAAAAGAAAACACAGCAAGGGAATAACAAATGGTAGAAGAATCTGCAAACTGATGTATATAAAACTGAGCTCTAAAGAGGAGGGTAAATGAAATAGGGTGTGTGATGGGAAAAGCATTGTTTAGGGAGGAACTCTAGAAGGAAGCAAGCACTCAAGTGGAGATCGTGATGTTGGAATGTTGTATGCAAGATATTCTATCATAACCTTCATTGTAAATAATTGTGTTTACAAAAACATTTTGCTATCATTCTAAACAAAGAAAAATTAGTGAAAAAGCCTTGGTAACAAAATTTTTAAAAATGTTTCAAAGTCAAGGAATAATGAAAACATAATTTTATAGCTTTTTAAAGTAAATTAATGAATTATCTTTTAAGCTCAATACCTCACAATCTACTTTTTATGTCCATAATTATTGCATCTTCCTTGATTTAGACAACCAAAATTACCCATAACTCAAAAACGAAAAAGTATTATTCTATACCAAACTACTACTAAAATAAAGATAAAAAAAAAAAAACCTTGGAAATAAGACAGGGAGGTGGCAAGAACTATGATGGAGGGTAATGTTTAACCAGGAGCAGATAGTACTGTGGAAAGGTGTCATTTGTGAATCCCTATCAACAACAGTACTGTAAGCCAGTTAAAAATAAAACAAAACAAAACAAAAAACATAAGAAACAAAAAAAAATTGCTTCATCAAGACAGACTGATGGGTGGGAAGCAAATAGGGTTTGGGAGTGGTGAGTTGGTGGAGGGAAATGGACACTGAGGAAAGATTGGTTTTAAAACATTGCATGCCTGAAACCCAATCATTAATAGCTTTGCAGTTTTACTGTGACTTTAAAACAAAATCAGGAGAATTAGCTCAGTGGGGTAGAGCTTTGTTTATGGAAGGCCGATGTTCAGCTCTCATACTGATTGGTCTCCAGAGCAATGCCAAGAAGATCCCCCAAGCACTTTTCCAGAGTCATCTCGGAGCACTGCTGGATGTGATCCTAAGACAAGACAAGCAAAGCAACCAACCCAACACAAAACTTTAATTTAAAATTGAGCATGAATTTTGAATGCTAGAATATATATCCATCCTCAAATCCATCTAATCTTTATAATACTTTAACAATCATCCTAAAATTAAAAGATTACTATAATGAAAAAATGTGAAAATGTACCTTGACTTTTCCAATTAATAGTAATCATTATATTATATATCATTATATCTGTACTGTAAGCATGGCTTAAAAAGTCACCATGATTATTATTACAATTAAACATGAATATAAATTTTGTTGGTTAGTAGAAAGTGCTCTTTTGCAAGAGAGAATTGGGTTAAATCCCATATTGGTAGGAAATAAGATATGTTTAATTTCTTAAATATTATGAATAAAGACTTATATAATATTATTTTATATTCCAATACACCCATATCTTATAAACAAGAAATAAACTCCTCTTATGAATTTGAATTTATGAAAGTTAATGAAATTCTTGAACAATAAAATATTTATTAAATATAAATTAAATTCTATGGGAAAGAGAATTGGGTAAGTAAAATTTTATGAAAATCAATGATAATTTAAAATTCTTTATGTTCTGCTTCAAGCACCTGAAAGTCTTACTTGAATTACAATACAATTTTGTCAGTGATATCTAATCCTTATATGTCCCTTACTGGCCTAGAAAGCAAACTGACTATGCTCATGTCACTCTTAGCTTACCACAGTAAGATGTGGCTCTGAACTTCTGATATTATCTGAACCTATCTATACTGTCACAAGTGATTAACTGGTGCTAGCTTTCTGGTAGATGTATGGCGAGTATTTTAGGGCAAGAACAGAGCTCAGTAGTAAGACATTCCAGCTTGAGAAAAAAGCGAGCCTCAATCATTGCTGGTGTGAATGTCAACTGGTCTAGCATTTTGGGAAAACAATATGACAAAATTCATCAAAAAGGCAGGAATCAAACTCCCATATGACCTAGCAACCTACTTGTTGGCATGTATTCCAATAACAAAAATAAATAAATTCAGAAAAATCATGCATAGTCCTATATTCACTGCAGCTCTGTTCAGGACAGCAAAAATATGGACACAACCCAAGAGTCTAAAACCAGATGACTGGACAAAGAATCCGGATACACAGACACAGTGGAATACTACTCAGTCACAAGAAAAGATGAAAACATGAAAATGATTGCTTTGCAGATGATCTGGAGAATATGCTGAGTGAAGTCAGTCAGAGGAGGACAGAATCGTCTCACTCATATGCACGATATAAAGAAATATAGTAAGGATATAACAAATACCCAAAGGCAATAGAAACAAAGAACTAGTTTTCAGTAGGAAAGGAAAGGGGAAAGGGGTAAAATTAAGGTGGGATGAGACTCTGGGCAACTGGGAAAGGTAAATGGACACTGAGAGATGAGGTTACGGTGATGGATTGTGTTTTACACAAAACCATACCATAAACAGTATTGTAAATCTTGGTGCCTGAAATGAAAAATTTTTTAAAGTTTTGGATTCTTTTTTCTGAGACGTGAAAGTACCCTGGGGTCCCACTGCTCTGCCTTATGAAGGTGGATGCTGGAAACCTGGAACTCACCAGAGCTATACCCAGCATGTGCTCTACCACTTGAGCCACATTCCTATTCCCTTAATTCAATATTTTGTGTTTGCTTTGCTTGTTTTTTTTTTGTTTGTTTGTTTTGTGGGAAAGGATTTGGGGTTATACCCAAATCTGGGGACTATAAAGTGCACAGAATCAAATGTGGGCATCCTGTATGCAGTGCATGTATTGCAGAAGTTAAAGCTAGCCTTCAGCCTCTTTGATTTAGTTTTAAGACTTTTAGGGATGTAGGTGTAGGGGAGACTAATAAGATAAGTCTAATGTTTCCCCATATTAATATAGATACTACCTTCCTTGTATGCTATTTGTAAAATATTTCTACACATGGGCCTGGAGAGATAGCACAGCGGCGTTTGCCTTGCAAGCAGCCGATTCAGGACCAAAGGTGGTTGGTTCGAATCCCGGTGTCCCATATGGTGCCCCGTGCCTGCCAGGAGCTATTTCTGAGCAGACAGCCAGGAGTAACCCCTGAGCATCGCCGGGTGTGGCCCAAAAACAAAAATATATATATATATTTCTACACATTTATTTTCTATATAAACATTTTCTCTTCTCATCATAGTATCTCTTCACACTCCTTTTCAACATCCCTCACTAAAAATCAAACAATTCTTCACAAGTCAAATAAAACAGGTACAATATATGTCTTTATGGACTTTCACATACCGTCTCTTGGCCAACACTGTGCACATTCTTAGCTATTGCTGGTTTCTCATTCCCCAGACTACTTTTACCTAGCTTTATTACAGTATTTATTACATACTGTACATATATTATAGCATAAATTATAATATCCAAATTTGATCTCACTTTGACAAGTAAAATTTTAGTTAAAATTTAAAAATTTTAAATTTAAAATTTAAAATTAAAATTACATATGGGCTCATTTTTCAGTCTTCCTCCACTGAGCTGCACTCCATCATTGGAGCAGAAAGCTTTTGTGGTTTGAATTCCTTGCTTGAGCACTGGATTTCCTGAAACCATTCTTGTACCTTTTTCACTGTGTGAATTATTTCCTGCAGATCTCTACAATTGGAACTGTTGCCCCTGACCTAATCGGACAGGGGAATGGGAACTGCCTTTCCTGTCTGGGAGCTCGGTGGGAATCAAACCTTAACCAATCTCTTAGAGAACGTGGTACTTCAATTCTCTGGGGCTCACATATCTGGTTGATGATGGTGCTCATATACCTGCTGGCCAAGGCTGACACTCCTTTAGTAGGGATGCTTGTTGGGATGCTCTCATGCATGCTCAAAGGAAGGTGGAGGAATACCATTCCTGACAATGGTATGCATACATTTTTGAGCTATTAGGTCACTGATGGTAGTATGTTTCCACTGAGGTCCTTGAACATATGCACAGCTCCAGGTGTTCTAGATGGCACACACTTTGTTGTGGCACACAGGCAGGAATTGAGGCAGGATTTCAGACAGCAATTATACTGAGAGTAAGCTCAGAGTACACAGACTACACCAAGATTGGCTAAGCAATGTGATTTTGCACCAGTGGCCAAGCAAGCAATTTTGTACCTAGAGACATTGAGCCAGTGTCTGAGAAGGTGCACTGGGAGACTGAATCCCCATCCCTACAGTGCAAGTGATATCAATGGAGCCCCTTTCACTGATTTCCCTTCATTCTTTGTCTCATTTTCTCATGAAACTTTTTCCCATCTTACCTAAATACCCTCTCACCAAGTTTTTCACAAGTCTGCTTTCAGGGGAGCACAAACCAAGAACAAGTTTAGCTCTGTCCACATTGGACTCTTTCATCTAAGTAGCCCCAGTGTGGTGGGAGAACTCATCCCCAAGTCATTAGGTGCTTCTTGGAAAGGATCAGCTATGGAAAGAACAGAGAAAAGATTCCTGCCTCCAGGTCAGATTGCCAGAACATCCTCTACCCAGTTCCTTTCATCAGAGTCAGGAACATGAAAATGAAGGAGAAAAGCCCTGGGCCTGCACCACTGATGGCTACAGAGAAGGAAGAAAGGGGCCTGAGTGTTTGACCTGAGCATCATTGGGGACTCCTGTAGCCATGATCACCACCCCAGACTCTGCTCAGAGACACTGGAGAGCTTTTTAGGCTTCTGTCCTCTACTTTGGGGCTGGAGAAAAAAAATATATTACATATGCTAAAGAAACCTGGGTTCTAGTTCTTCCCTGAGATTAGATAATGAAATTTTTAGAAATGGTCACATTCTTTTTTGGGCATTGTGATCACATCAATAAAGCAATGAGAGGGAACTGGATCATTGCAAAAATTCCTTTACTACTACCAGCATCTTAAGTTGTAACTGTATTTTGGTAAGTTGTTTTCTGGTTTGTAAATGCTAGTTGCTATCGCTCAGGTAGATGATAGGCTAATCTGTGTATGCTCATATGACTACCTAGAATAATATAAATGACATCATTTCCCCATATCTTGAGAAAAACAGATTTTTTTATTTAAGTATTCATTCTTATGGCTAAAACCATTTATGAAGATGAGTACATTGACAAATTCAGACTTTCTTTCATATCCAGGAAAAATAAAATTTATATAATCATAAATATTCCCTTTTAGAAGTAATATTTCTATCTTATTGAGTCCTTTGAAATTCCAATAAACAAAACCAATTGTTTGATTTCAAGGTTTAAAAAATGCACAAAATAATTTTTACATAGCTGGAATAAACAATACAAAATATTTTTACTTGCTAGATCAGTTTCTTTTATTGTCAGCTTTTCAAGAGCATAGTTTTCCCTCAAAGATGCGGTCACACGTGACAAACCCAGTTAATAAATAGGACTGAAATTTCAGTGTCTTAGTCCTTAAACAAAAAGAATTGAAAAACTAACCAAATAACTGGAAAACATGCACCAGTGTACGGTTATAGCATGTAAAGAAAATTTTAAATCCTTTTTCTTTGATGCAATGGTAAGTGGCTTTCATGGATAATCTCACAGACCATTGCTTCCCTTAATTAGTAACTTTTGCTAAACATAAAAAAGCCCCAAGTAATTTTTAATACTGATTACAACTGCTGATTCTATTCGCAAATTGTCATATTACCACTAGCCATGTTGTACTGCCTATCTTAAAGGGTTATTCATTTTGGTTTCTTAGATTTTAATTAACTTTTCCTTTCCCACTAGAGTTGATCATTAAAGAGACAGAGGTCATTTGCCTTTCTTGCTCCTGGATCTTTAGCATTTTGATTGAAAAATAAAGGTTCAGAAAATGCAAAAAAGAAAAAAAAAAGTCAAACCCACATTAGATGATGACAGCAGTGACTTGTAGATATATCCAAAGAAGCCAAATTCTGTGAACTACACTTGCCTACTTATTGAATCAATTTCAGGTTGCCACAATGCTTCTGGAAGTTTCTTTAAAATTCCCTTTTCCATCAGCAGCTTCTCTTATTTGCATTAGCTGGGAACAGTACGCATAATCATAACTGACAGGTTAGAAGGAATTTCAATTTATGAAACAGGGAAAGGAAAGAAAAATAGTTATGGTTTAGATTCCTTTAAGTAGCAACTGTTACCTTTTTTGGGGAACTGAATATGCTGTAAGGTTTAGGCAATTGCAGAAACTTCTAAGAGAAAAGGTTCACCCTCAATGACCTCTTTCCCCAATATTTTCCTATATAAATAAATCTATGATGAGAGCAAAAAGGCCTGGTTCAAAATACCATGTTACACACATATGAATATAATGTGAATGTCATATTCAAATGTCATCTCCTTAGAGAACACTTCCCTGCTCTAAAATAAGATCTAAAATATGGTATATATGTTCATTGCCATCATTGATCACAATGTGCCTCCTTTTTTTAATGTAATATATATGCTATATTCATTATAACTATCTTGAAATTTTGTCTCCAGTCCAAATTCTGTCTTAGGAATTTGCCATTAATCTCAACTCACGGCCTTTGTCATGACTTATTCACACGTTGGAAATATTAATTATATTCCACTATTCTTCATTTTAGTTGTCTGCTAGAATTTCACAATATCAGAAAGATCTCGCTGGATCTAAAAAGGCCTAAGATCATACATGAAAAACATTATCTGTAAAAATGGAAATATTTCTTTTTCTTCCATTATTTTAATAATGCCATATTTATGTCTTTTTCTCTCTCCCAGAATATAAACACTATGGAAATGACTTGTTCAGTAAGGTCACTTTCCATTTCAGGCAACTATGGCAATGCTAAGCATAGAGTAGGTACTCGGTAAATAATTGTTGACTAAATTAATCCAGCTTTCTATTAATGCAAAATTGAATTCCATAACCAAAAGAATATCTCATCCAAAATCTTCCTTTTGCATTTAAACTAATATAACCTTGATTGAAACATTCACAAAATATACTCATCTACTTCCACTTTTAGAATACAATTCATTTTGGGATCATAGGCTGGATGGTTTAGTTTTTCAATCTTTCAATCTTCTATTTTAAATTCAATAAGTTAGGACTTACCACTCTATATATTGCCTTTCATCTGAAAATATCAATGGCATGTCAAACATAGTAAATTATTCTAATTTATAGACCTATTAAGGCCTTCATTTTTTAAATGTTTCCTTCAAGAAAAGGTATGTATTTTACTTTGTTTGTTTTGGCCACATCAGTAGTGTCCAGGGGTTACTCCTGGCTATGTGTTCAGGTGTCATTCTTGGTGATGCTCCAGGGACCACATGGGATTCTGGACATCAATCTCAGGTCAGCCACATGCAAGGCAAACACCCAACCCACTCTTCTGTTGCTCCACTCCCTTAAACAAGAATTTTGTTTGTTTGTTTTTTGTTTTTCGGGCCACACCTGTTTGATGCTCAGGGGTTACTCCTGGCTAAGCGCTCAGAAATCGCCCCTGGCTTGGGGCGACCATATGGGATGCCGGGGGATCGAACCACAGTCCTTCCTTGGTTAGCACTTGCAAGGCAGACACCTTACCTCACCGGCCCCTAAACAAGTATTTTAAATGGCAAACATTTCCTATGTTTCCCATGTATTCTCTCTTATGTGTCAGTCAGTATTCAGAAAAGCATTCCTAGTTAGTGTGAGTACTCTATAATAAATGCTCTCACAATTTATCAGTACCATTACACAATTTCTTATTGTAATGTACTTATTTGTGGGGGGGGTTACACAGAGTGGAGATCAGGGTCTATTTACTGATTCTGTGCTCAGGAATGATCTCTCAAGTATTATTTAAGAAATAATAATGAAGGCCCGGAGAGATAGCACAGCGGTGTTTGCCTTGCAAGCAGCCCATCCAGGACCTAAGGTGGTTGGTTCGAATCCCAGTGTCCCATATGGTCCCCTGTGCCTTCCAGGAGCTATTTCTGAGCAGACAGCCAGGAGTGACCCCTGAGCACTGCCGGGTGTGGCCCAAAAAATACAAAAAACAAACAAACAAAAAAGAAATAATAATGATTTCCTGATCAATTTGTTCTTTCTGCTAAATTGTCTGATGGCTCTTTGGGGTCTGCACTACACTTATTCATCCCAGTACTTAAAAAACAGTAAATACTTAATGACTATGATTAAATAAATATATATTACAAGTTTATATGTAAACCCAAAGAGTTCTGGGTTTTGAATTTTGGATGATTTTTTTAACTCTAACTGAAATACTGGAGATATGCTATGATACTGCAAAGATTATAAGGTCACAAAGCTCTACATGAAAGTCTTCATTAAAAAAAAAAAAACCCTACATAACCAAGTGTCTGTTACATGCAATTTCAAATATAAGATTTGGGGTACTTGAAACTTGCTAAAGCATTTGGCTAAGTAAATATTCTATAATTAGGAAGAAATGGGCATGACTCATTTTTTCACAAAGTAACCTTGGTTAATATTTTTAAGAATTACCTATAAATGTAATCTTGTTTGTAACTGATTTTAATTCTTTGGAAACAGTCATTAAGTCACATATGATTTTTGCCGCAAAAAAACCATGAATTTTATTGAAGACGTGAATTTAGAGATTGCATTTTGACAATCCCCTTCAACCACATCATGCTTTCCCAGATCAGCTGGGTGAGCTTTTGGGTGTCCATTTCCCACATGGTTATGGATTTGCACTTTGCTTCTCCCTTTGGGCCAAGAACACATTTTAAACATAATTATGGAGCAGTCTGTGGCAGTGGAAAACCAAAGTTA
Source organism: Suncus etruscus (assembly GCF_024139225.1). Taxonomy (NCBI): domain Eukaryota; kingdom Metazoa; phylum Chordata; class Mammalia; order Eulipotyphla; family Soricidae; genus Suncus; species Suncus etruscus. Next base: position 24,908,933 of record NC_064850.1, read on the forward strand.
ACTGAACCACATGGAAATAAAACCCATGTCAATGGTGTCATTACCAGTATACTCTGACCAACAGAGTTAACCTCAGTGTAAATAGCAGGCAAAAATAGCACAACACCCCGTCTTTTGGAGAAATCAGCGCTTTGGAAAGAATGCAACTAGAAGGAAACACCTGAACTCATAGTTTTTGGACTGAAAGAAAGCACAATTACTGATTTTTAATATTATACATGCCAACATTTTTTGAAGTTCACATTGAAGATGAAAAGTAAATTTCATGGATCTACATAAAGAAGCATACTGGATTAGAATAGGTGTAAGACTATTCCTTTTTTTGTCTGTTTTGTCCATACCCCATGGTGCTCAGAGCTCACTCCTGGCTCTGCTTTCAGGAATTACACCTGGAAGGGCTCTGAGAACCATATGAGCTGCTGGCAACTGAAACTTGGTTGGCTGCGTGCAAAGCAAATACTGTCTTTCCAGCCCCTATTTATTTTACTTGTTATTAAAAGATCTAATAGTTTGTTGAACGCAAAGAAACATATTCAACTGGTATGTTTAAGTATATGTCTTAAGTATTTTTAAATGTGTACAATTAAAAATGTGAAAATATTAACATGCTTGTGGGAGTTTATATCTAAGTGAAATGGATAAAAATAATATATAGGGATGGAAGGGAAATATTAAGTAGTGTTATTTAAAAGTAGGCATCATTGTTTGGTGTGGGGCTACACCTACACCTAGTAGTAATCAGGGCTTACTCCTTGATCATTATAATTTTAATTTTACTCCTTGTTTAATTTAAATTTTAATTGTTCATTGCAATTCTAGAGGAAATATTAAAATTTTAAAATTGAAGTGTACTGATCAAAGAGAAAATGAAATAGTATAACAAACTACATTAAAACAAGACAAAAGACAGAAAACTACAATATTGCAAGATGATATCAACAAATACTGTTGGGATAACTAGATAATTCTGTGCCAAAAATCAAAATTCTATCAAGAATTTAGACTGTTTACAAAAATTAAATGCTCACAAAACCGTATGTAAAAAGCAAAGACTATAAGAAATCCTAAAAGATAACTTTGGGCCAAAGAAATGGCATAAGATTTAAAGTACTTAACTTGCATGTGGCTAACTCTGGTTCAATTTTCAGCACCATAATGGTCCATATGGTTACCAAGTACCAGTAGGAACAACCCCTTAACACAGAGCTAGTAGTAAGTCCTGAACACTGCTGTTTTTTTTTTCCCCAGCCCTGAACCACATACAAGAAAATCTAGATATATTTGCCAGTAGTGAGAACTATATTTGCCAGTAGTGAGAATACCGAAGCTGAGATTCCTTAAAGAATTAATGTATAAAATGAACTTTAATGAAATAAAGTTCTGCAATGAGGTATGAGATATGAAAGATAAGAAACAAGGTATGATAAAAAAATATGTATATATATGCAATGAGAGCTAGAGAGAAGAAACAGTAGACAATGTACTTGTCTTGCAGGAAAACGACCCGGGTTTGATCCTGGTACTGAACATGGTCCCCGGAGCACTGAAAAGATTGATGTCTGACTGAGCAAAGAACCAGGAGAAAGTCCTGAGCACAACTGGGTGTGGTCTCCAAATTTAATTGAATGATTAATAAAGGAAGTTATCCAAATATCAAGGAATTATTCTGATTCAAAAACAAAAAGATACATGCTAAATGGAAAATGACTTAAATATAAATCTCACTATCATGCATGTACATATGCAAATGTATTTAGAGAGAGACATGACTGATCAATTTTTCTTTTGAGCTCCCTATAACATGGTATCAGAGAAAGATTCAAACAACAAAGGGCATACCTATAATTGTATTTTTCCCTCAAATTTAAGCTTCAAATCTCAGTATTCATGTACCATTTTTATGTACCTTAAGTGAGCCTGGAGCTAGTGATATTTTTTATGGTCTCTTTAATGGTGGCAGATGGCACAGACTGCAGATCCTACAGCAGGGATGTGTGGGAACTTCCCTAACCCAGGGTCAGAATCAGAGTAGAGGGCATGAGGCTGGACATAGTCAGACACTCACATCTAGCCCCAGGAAGAGGAGGCCACTCAGCATCCTCAATCACCCAAAACTGTAAGCTTTGGTTTTGCCTGTTTTCAGATTCTTGTCCTCAGGGAAATTGTCAGGGGAAGGGGGGTGTTCCTGCTTTAACAGAGTGAATAGGGGGCTGGGAGAAGTGATGCCAATCCTAGAACTGAGGACGGGTTCCCATTGCAGACACAAGGACAAATTCACACACACACACACACACACACACACACACACACACACACACACACACACACACACTTTCAGAACTACAACAGAAATGGAGAAATGACAGAGGAGATGAGTCCTAGAGAAATGAGAAAGATCCCCAGAGAGATCAGGACAGGTCCCCAGGGAAGACACAAGGACAACTTCTTGGAGACCAGGGAAGAGATGAGGATTCAGCCTCTGCTGCTCCAACCTGACACAAGTGACCCTCTTTAGGCGTCAGGAGGAAACAGTATGAGAATTGGGGTTCTGAGGGTGGAAAGACAGATGCCAGGGAGGGAAGAAAGAGGGAGAAATTGAGAAAAAGAATGGAGACACTGGGACGTGGGGGAGAGGTTGAGCACTCATTCATTTGGGGGCATCAGTTCTGACCCTTCTCTGTTTTGAGCCCACCCATGAGAATGTTCTGAGCAGGGTAAACCTGGCAGGTGTGTGGTCAACTAGCTGGGCAGAGCAGAGGCAAATTCATTGGAGGAGCAGAGTGTTGTGTATGTAAATATTTTAGGGGATTATTATGTTACTGACCCTAACATGATTGGTGATTGTGCCCTACCCTAGGGTGTGACCTGGCATTCTGCCCCGACTCTAGGGTAGTACCTGATTCTGCTTCCACCATTGGTTGGTATCTGATCCCACCATTGGGTGGTACCTGATTCTGGGGGATAAAAACAAGGGTTTGTGGAAGGCGAGAGGCTTTTGGGCTGGAACTTATGCTGAGTCTTTGGACTTCAGTCTTGTCCATCGAATAAAGCTAATACTTCCACAAGCCTGACTGTCTGCGAGCTGTTTACCCGCCGTTTCACCTCAGAACCATCGGCTAGACAGGGTGGCAGACGCCTGCTCCGAGCTGAAGGGGAAAGACCTCATCCTCCATCCCTCCATCAGACAACCTCTTCAGGGGCTGACTTGCAACAGCAGAGCAGTGTAGGAAGAGGCTGGAGAGGGTCTGAAGTGATAGCACAATGATAGGTGATTTGCCTTGCATGCGGTTGACCTGGGATGGGAACGGGTTCAATTCCAGCATCCCATATGGTCTCTTGAGTTTGCCAGGAGTAAGCCCTGAGTACCACAGGATGTGACCCAAAACCAAAAAATAAAAAAGAAAGGAAGAGGCTGGGGTGGGGTGAGATGTGGAAGGGCAGGGCTAAGGTGGAGATGCTTCACCCAAGGCGTGGGGCTAAGCCAGATAGAGTGGGGCAGGGCAAAGTGCTGGGTGGAGCTGGGGACAGGGTTAAGCTGGAATGCTTATAGGGGCCCTGTAGGGGCCAGACAGTCCTGTAGGGCAGTCTGGCCATATGCCACTAGTTCAGTCCCACCCAACCCCAGAGGTAAGAACTTCCAGAGGGCTGGCCCAGGTACAGCAGGTGACTGAAGGCTGAGGTGCTTCACTGAAAGGGTTCCAGAATCCGCAGGTTCTTGGCCAGGCCATCACCTTGGTGTCCATGCCCTGTAGGAATGATGCTGTAGGGCCTGGAAGGGGGAGCTGTTAAGCTGATTGAGGTCTGAGGGGACCAAGATGGCTTCTTAGCTTTCAGATGGGGGGGGTGCAATTGCCACAGAGCAACAGAATCTTGGAGGTTGTTGTTTTACATCATGAGCCGGAGCATGGAGGGCATGACACGCACCAGGGAGTGGTCTTGCTGTAAAAAATGCAGACTTGGGGGTTCTGGGTGTAGAACCATTCCCCTATACAGAGCCACGAGGCTCCTCAACACACTGACATTGATCATAGCCATAAAGGACAGCCTATTGTAGCTGGCTCAGTAGGTCTTGTTGAGATCCAAAGATTTTTCCTTTACCAGCACCATGCCCAGCAGCTGCTTCAGGACAGTAAGCAACCAATTTTGGTGTTTGAACATACCAGACATGAATGCACCATAGATCATGATCGTCTACTGCTTGTTGTACATGTCACAGTTGAGCTTTTTGAAGATGTCAGCTCAGTAGGACCCATCCAGGACCAGGTGGTTGACTACCATGTTGTGAGGCTACTCCAGATCAATCTTTTGGGGTACATAAACTGTCACAGCTAGGGATTCATGTTGCTGAAGGTCGTCTCCAGTGCCACCAGCTGGCTCTCTATGATGTAGTCAACACAAGAGAAGAGGACCCCAAAGTAGGACAAGACCACCAAATTGGTGCTGGGAATGGGAGCAGAGTCATCCTGGGTGTCTTGTCAGAAGAAGGGGTATTTTATTTTTTGGTTTTGGAGCCACACCCGGCCATGTACAAGAAATACTCCTAGCTATGTGCTCATAAATCGCTCCTAGCAGGCTTGGGGAACATATAGGATGCTGGAAATCAAACCAGGGTTGTTGGCCACGTGAAAGTCAAATGCCCTACCGCTGTGCTAGCACTTAGGCCTCAAGAGGTGGGGCCTTGATGGTGCATATTATGTGCTGGTAGAAGCTCCAGGTGCTATGCGCCAGCAGCACATCCCCATAATCCAACAGCAGCATGATAAACGCAGAGCAGGCATCTGAGACCAACACATGCCTGGGTCCTGGTCTTGTCAAGGCCAGCTCCAAGTACTCCAGGTCCCAGGAGATCTGCAGCAGAAGAAACCCCAGGGTCTTTATAAACTCCCAGATGGGAAGCTCACGCTGCTTTCATAGCTTTCCTCCAGCCCTTCGCTGCAGAGGGTCAGCTGTACCTGGTGCCAGTAAAAAAAAGTGTCCTTTTCCCAACTTCATCATCTCCTACATCATGAAGTTGACCTCGAGGAATCTCTTGCATTTCTCATGATAATCGACTTTGTACTCCAAAGGGCCACAGTAGTTCATTTACCACTGTGTTCATCCAGTGCCTCTAGATGAACTTCTGGCACATGGAAGCCTCCACCGCACCTGAAGAATAGGCCTGCTGGCTTTTGCTGAAGTGCCCATCCATGAACATCTCTATATAGGCCCACCCCATTTGGTGGATGCCATTTCTGATGTTCACCCAAGCGACTGAGTGGGGGTGCGGCCCTCCACTACTCTCAGCTGCCATAGTTGTGTTCAGGACACCGAGGCACTATGGGAACTGTCAACCTACTGCCTGTTGTTTTCCCAGTTGGCCACTGGGGTTGGGATCACACCCATCAGGCCACTCTGAAACAGCCTGACCAGCAAGGCCAGGCCAACACCCAAGACAGGGCCGGGGTATAGGAAGCCGTTATGACATCGCCAATTGATGTCATTATGACGCCACCAAACCCAGAACTTCTGTAGGTCACGCTGGGGGAATAGCCCTTTTTATTTTTCTCTCCCATGGATATATTTGATAATTGTCCAGAACCAGAGACAGCAGGAGCGGGGTGAGGGGGATATATAACAGAGCCCAGGGAGGGAAGCTAGAGGTTGAAGAACAAGAAATAAACACAGAAAAGGGAAGGGCCAGGTTGGGAGCATGGCCAGAAGCCAACCAGATGGGCAAGAGGCAGAGCTACTTGGAGGGGGCAGGTCCTGGACAGGGCCAGAGGAAAAAGGCTTCTCCCACAGAATACAAAATACAGTGACCTGGAAGGTGCTGCCCTGGGCGTGGGGAGGCAGGAAAGAGAAGAGATGCATATGACAGGTGATATCAGTAATAGGTTCCTGCACAGAAGGAGTTTGCAGATTGTACCAAGCAGTATTTGAGCACCATGAGCTTGGCAGTCAGCATCAGACACATAGTGACAGTGGCCAGGCCAGCAGGCCCTTGGGGGTATTGGCCACAGTGATGTTGATGAGGAATATGATGGTTTCTAGCCAGGTGTAGCTAAAAATGAGGAAGTCGATGAAGAAGGAGATGCTCTGGGAGATGGCCAAGCCCATGCTGAGTTGGATGTAGCGCTCAATCTCTATTGCAATGGGTGTCTTGCCCACCTTCAGCCCCAGGCCAGAGTGGCAATGTGCTCATGACTGTGATGTCGCCAGTGGCCACCACCATGCCCCCAGCAGTACCTTCCACACAGTTGGTGAAGAAGGTGGTGTTGTGAGTCATCAGGGGATTGTCATAGGTGCAGTCAAAGGAGTGTTTCTGCTGCTTAGATTCACCCATAAGCATGGAACTATCTGTCCACCTTGCAGCTGTGGGCTGAGATAATGTGCAGGTAACTGGGGACTTGATCTCAGCCCTTGATCTCTACCAGGTCCTCGAAAACTACCTCTTCGGCATTCATCTTTATCTCCTCCCCTTCCTGAATCACCAGGATTTGCTGGGGCACTATGTTCTTGAAGAATCTTACATGATATTGCAACTCCTGGTTTCCTGGTAGTAGTAGAAGCAGTGGGTGATGATATCCACAGTGACCAGCACAATGCCCAGGTAAGGTTGGCACCAGAGGGGTCATCCTCCATGCCTGCCTGGATGCTATAGGCCAGGAAACAGAGTATGGTATAGATTTACAGTAGGACGGAGAAGTCCCCAAAGAGTTGTTGGCAGAATCTGACCAACTTAGGAGTGGCGGAGGGTAGGGTGAGTATATTTGGCCCATCCAGAGCCAGAAACTCCTGAGCTATGTTGTGGTTCAGACCTTGAACACAGTCTTTGATGTACTTCCAGCGTTCCTCTTCCACAAACATCTTGTGCTCTGTCATAGCCACTTCCTTCATGAATGAAGAGTCTGATGCTCTTCTTCCTCTAGTTGAGGAAGAAGCTGTAGTGACTGTGCACACCTGTGCCCTCGCACTTTACCTCCCAGGGTTATTTCTGTCGTTTATTTTATTTTTCTTTTGGTTTTTGGGTCACCAGGCAGCACTCAGGGGTTACTCCTGGCCCTGCACTCAGAAATCGCCCCTGGCAGGCTCAGGAACCATATGGGATGCCAGGGATTAAACCCAGATTTGTCCTGGCTTGGTCTACTGTTGCACTATCACTCTGTCCCCTCCTTTGGTTTTCTATTCTATGAGCATAGTACTCTACTCGGTGCCTACATCTGTTGATGTGGCCCAAATGGTGGCACAGGCTCCAGACTTGTAGAGCTCTGGAGCAACTTTCTATGGGATTTAAGAAGATCTTGTTTGTGTGTATGGCATAGAAGATGAATTCTTCCACTTCCACTATGAATGAAAAGCCTGATGCTCTATTGGTTCTTAACCAGCTTTGGGACTTGGCGGCAGATTCAATAAATAGAAGAGCCATTGTCCAGAACCAGGGATGTCTGCCTGGGCTTATTTTATTTATGGATCATCCCAGTCTCTGTTGTCCACTCTGGTTTTCTCGCTCTTTGATACTTGGCAGAATGCTGTGCTGAGAAAAAGAAATAAAAATAGAACTGGGTATGATGCTAAGCTTGCAAAATGTTATACAGAAAACTACAACTCCAGGAGAAACAAAATTACTGGCTTCTGAAATCTATGACATTCTTCAGTCTTCAGATATGGCAGATGATGGTAGTTTTAATGAAATAAATTCACAACGAAGGACAGCTCATTTTTTTTTTCTGGGAACTACTAACAAACGTGCTAACACAGTGGTTTTGCATATAAATAGTCTTGATGATTCATCTTGGAGAAATCTATGTGAAGAGGCTTTGTTAAAAATTAAAGGTGTAATTAGTTTTACTTTTGAAATGGCTGTTCAAAGATGTGTGGTACGAATCCATTCAGATTTGAAAGCAGAGGCTTTGGTATCAGCTATAGATTAACCAAGGTGATGAAGACTTAGCACATTGTAAAAAGTGAATGTGGTAAAGAGATGCTGGTCCCATTCCAAGATACCCCTGTGGAAGCAGAGCAGAACACCGAGAGTGAGTCCCACGAAGGAGCAAGACAAAGCAGTGTCCTGAGTTGGCACTCATTCAGAGGGTGGAGCCAGCTGGCTGAGCATAGTTATAAACTTTTTTGTCCAGATCATTTTACTGATCACTTCAGTTTGGGGCTCAAGGACTGAGTGAACCAACAAGGGGCCAGTTTTCCATTGTTGTAATGAACTGTCAAATATAATTTGCAAAAAGATATCATGAAAGTTTTTAGATTACATGATTCATATGCAGCATTTTACTTTTTTTTTTGACATTTTAACCCACTGAGTGGTACAATGACAGAGGCTCTATACAGGTGGAGTTGCTTTGTTTATGAAGGTATTTGCTTGCGTTTTTTTCTTTGACTCATGAGTATATACTATGTTTTTACATGAATATTTCTTCTGCCTTTTTTACATAATTGAAGTAGTTACTATTTTGTTGTTTTATAAATATATTTGTTTTGATCCAGCTAAAATTAATTCTTTTGAAAGCAGTTTGGAACATTTATATTTTATAAATATATACATATTTATATATGTATATATACATATGTAAGTATATATATATATTATTTTTTTAAATAACAGGTCAAGTTGACTTAATTTATATATTAATATTATATATCATAATATTACTAATCCTTTCTCCATCATTTGAAAGAGAAATCACAGTTGAAACTAAACTTAGTATGTAGTTGAACATATATCTAGGAATATTACTGCTCTTAGAATATGTTTACAGTCATTTGATACTATGGCCACTACCACCAATTTAATAAATTTATGTCTTGAGAACTGCTAAGAAAGAACAGAATAATGTATTAGGCAATAAAAATATTGGTAAAAGTGGTGCTACACCTTGAATATTAGCCATGATGGTTTATGAGGTATTGTCATAATCTTTGATTCATGTATTTGTACATAAAATAGGGTGAAACTTCTTGGTTTATAAAATTAAATAAAAAGTATATGCACAATATTTGCATATGCATGGGGAAACATTTTCACTCATTCCTACTAGTAATGTATAACATTATGGAAAATAACTACAATTAAATCAATCAATGTACACATCTCTGATTTAACAATTACGTTTGGGAATTGGTTCCATCATTTTTCACAATTGATCCCATAATATTACTTATGAAATGATGTATATATGTTTTACCTACTTCAGCCTGTTAAAGAAAAATATGGGAATGCCTTTAATTCACAATTATTGTAAAATGCATTGTTGCATTGTGTCCACACAGTTGAAGTTCTACAAAGTTGCTTAAAAGAATTAGTTTATAGAACATTTTTATGGAAAAATTCCCACTGTACTTTCACTCTGGCCCTCCCACTGTTACACGCAACAACAAAATGTTAAGTTAAATACATGATATTAAACAGTGTGTAGTAGGCCACCATCTGGGTTAAAATTAATAGGAAAAGAACATGCTTTATGTTCTAGTATATGCATAAGTTATTTCCAGCAGGATATCCAAAAAATAGAGTACTGCAAAAGCATGAATAGAAACAGGATTGAGAACAGGGTTTTTTCAATAAATCATCTTATACATCATTCAAATTTTAAATCTTAGAACCAATGGTAAACATAAAGTATTTATTGAGGAGCTATTATATTCCAAGAGTCATAAGACAAGGAGCTTTCACTTGCATCCTTAAATTATTCAGCTTGATTAAACATTAAGAGGCTAAAGAGAAAATAGTAAGAAACTCACATACAATGCCATGAATTATTGAGGGGCGAAGTGAACCAGGACAAACATAAAGTAACAAAAGAGTGATTAATTTTCACTTAAAGTAAATTTTAGTTTGAAATGAAGAATTAATTATACATTATAAATTATAGAGAAGGAAGTTAACAGTGATATCCAGTGAAAAATATTTTAATGAGATATGTCAATGGGATTAAACTAATACCACAGCATCAAATGAATCTTTTAAAATCATATTGCTAAAATTATAGCTTAACTTAAAGTAGTCTTTAAAGGTAAGTGAGGAAGAAATATTAAATATTTTAAAGATAGGCTAAATCAATAATCTCCTTTTTTTTTTGTTTTTCGGGCCACTCCCATTTGATGCTCAGGGGTTACTCCTGGCTAAGCGCTCAGAAATTACCCCTGGCTTGGGGGGACCATACGGGACGCTGGGGAATCGAACCGTGGTCGAGATCTTTCCTTGGCTAGCGCTTGCAAGGCAGATACCTTACCTCTAGCGCCACCTCACTGGCCCCTTATTCTTAATTCGTAAACATTTAAATTAGCAGCTAGTACAATAAAGTCCTTGATTATTGTTTTAGGATTGTTGTAAAACCTCAAAAACATGTGTGGCCTTTTACTATGTTAAAACATTTGTAAAAATTTAATGTAACTTATTCTTATTTGTCCTCTTTTTGGGGGGTTTGGGGGATTCCCATTTAAGTGATACTCCAGGATTACTTCTGGCTCTATGTTGAGGATCACTCCTGGCAGGTTAGGGAGACCATATTTGGTGGCACATATGGCACCTGGCTGAGCTGCGTGTAAGGTAAGTGCCTTATCTGCTGTATTATTGCTCCAGCCTGAAATATTTTCAAAACATTTTATAGTTCTCTCAATAATCGTTGAAAATTATTAATATCATCTCATAATTTTTTTGTTTTGTTTCTTTTTGGGGTCACATCCAGCAGCGCTCAGGGGTTACTCCTGGCTCTATGCTCAGAAATCGCTCCTGGCAGGCTCAGGGGACCATATGGGATGCTGGGAATAGAACCACTGTCCTTCTGAATGCAAGGCAAATGCCTTACCTCCATACTATCTCTCTGGCCCCCTTCATCTCATAAATTTTGATGTTCCTTGATGAATATAAAGATAAAAGCACACAGTAACATATATATATATATATATATATATATATATATATATATATATATATATGAGATGAAAGAATAGAAAAGAATTTAAATTCTATAGTTAGGAATAGAATGAACAAATATATTTTATTAACGTAATAAAAAACTTCCATTATTAGATATTGTGAACTTGGTGATGATCATATTAGGGATTACAGGAGTAAAATATTATTATTTTTATATGGTAAAAATGTACCATCAAAATGAATCAGAATTTCAATTGAAATATATCAAAATAAAGTAATATATGAAAGTTCATAAAATAAAGTTCATGCATTACATAATAATATATCTTAAAAAAATGAAAGGAGGGCCCGGAGCAGTGGCGCAAGTGATAAGGTCTCTGCTTTGTGCGTACTAGCCTAGGACGTGCTATCCCCCAGCATCCATATGGTCCCCCAAGCCAGGAAAGATTTCTGAGCGCATAGCCAGGAGTAACCTCTGAGCATCACCAGATGTGGCCAAAAAAAGAATCGAAAGCAAACTGATACATCAAATCTAATTTAAAAGGAAAGAAAATGAGCCTAGTAAAATATAGATTACATAAATTACTAAAAACAATACATTATTAAAAGTTAAAATAGCAATATATGCATTAATATTGTTAAAATGACGCAAATCAGGAAAATGCAATGAACCCAACTGTATTTTGACTGTAAATGTGCTAAAAGATCAGAGAAACCTGAAGTCTTGTCTTGATATTTTAGAAATATCAACATTTGCTTTGTAATGATGGCTCTAGTCACAAAAGTACAATAAGACAAAAGACAGTAATAGGAATCTGCCTCAAAACTAGTCTAAAACAAAAGAATTACAAAGCATTTTACCCTCAAGTATCACAATTCAAATAATTGCTGAAGATATTTTATATTCATCTCATGTATAACATATACATGATAGTTTTACATGTCAAAATATAAATTCTGATGACTACCAATAAAGAGCCAAGCAAGAAAACAGAGAACAGAACAAAAAGACCTTCAGGAAAGTTCTGTGTTGTTTACAAATTTAAATAATATCAGCCTATCCCCTTAAAAAGGTAAATAAGAGCCCAATGAGAATGCAAAGCATGTGACAACTAGACGAGTCCTCAACCTCACATTACCAGATACAAACTTGGAGGATCATGAACATTGCCATATTTGGCATTGAGGTCCTTGACCACAGCCTGAGGTGGCCCAAGTGGTTCCCAGCAATGCAGGATCCAAATAGTGCCATACCCTGAGGCCCTAACATTGGACCCACAGCCCCATTAGAAAAGTATCTTCAGGAGTGGTCCCCATCCCCTTCTCAAGCATTGCCTGAGAAGCCCTCAAAATACACTTTAAATTTTTATTTATAAAAGGGAAATTTAAAAATTAAATTTTATATATAAATTGAAATTAATAAAAATGGTGACTGCAGAAGTATGCATACTTCCCTATATGTGGAAAATAATCTTTCATATTTGAAAAAGAAGTTCCTTTAAAATAAAAATCAGTGAACAAAATACATAGAAAAATTGAAACATGTTTTAAAATAGAAAGGATAAAAATGTACAATGATTTCAAAATGACTTAGCTATAACAGTTTATTTTACTATGACTATATTATCACCAAAATTATATAGCCTCGCCATGTTGATAAAGCCAGTGATAACATCTCTATTTCTATATGTTTCTCTCTATAGTTGAGTTTTTTTGCATCAATTTACACTCAACCACATTCCTGTATTTGAGATCCATCTTTTCTTGGACTTATATGACTTGGCTTTCCAGAAGTCTTTACCATGCCTCTGAATTCTTTGACAATTCCTCTTCCATGGCTAAAACTTAAGTATTACTCCTTAATTTGTTTAGAGTTAACATCCAGATTATCTGAAGTTCTAACTAAAATATAAATAAGTTGTCTCATTTCAGCTCTCATAGCCAGTCCCCTAGAACCAAGAAGATGCGTATCGGCATATTGGCTTTGCTCAGGGACTTCTCTCCAAAAGATCATCTAATTTAATTTGAATAACAAGTGATATAATAACATCATAAACAATAGCTATTTGATAGTGACATAAGACTTTAATCTGGTTTGGAGAATATTCATCACAGCATGAGATCATCTACTGCTATAACCCAAAAAGCCTATTTTTGAAAGATAAAAAGTTTAAGCATTATTTAAAATCAGAAAACGTTACATCCATATAAACTAATGCCAAAACCAAGATGCAATTTGCAACTCAATAAATATGTGAAACAATAATCCTGCTGTGAAAGTAAAGTCATACTGAGCTTGACATCAGCATTCAAGTAAAGAGCAGGGCCTCTCAACTGGTGCTTTGGCCAGTACATGATCTTCTGAGTCAGGTGCTCGGGACAGCCATGGGAAACCTTATTCTATTGAAAATTAAGAGATAAGTGATATGCTAACAGCCAAATAACTTGTCTTTTTATCATGGAACATGTCAAAAAGATTGATGAAAATGGAACCACTATGACCTGTTACCATGGAGAGTGGATGTGGGAGATGGTAAGCAAGGTTGGATAGAAAATGCTCTGGGAACATGGAGAGTACAATACTAAGAACAACTTAGAGAAGTGACCAAAACAGAGGAACTCATTGGCATCGATGATTGAGAGTCTGAATTCATGCAAAAACAATAGAGAGACTGAAAGTCTGGGTAACAAAAATTCATACATAGAAAGGTTATATTAAGTAACAGAAGCAGCTGACAACTAATGAGACTAGCGATGCACTTCATTCGAAAGGTGGTTTAATTTCTAAAATGGCCAGTTTAATTTCATTCCTGCTGAGAAGAATATCCTTACCAGATTCAAATAATTATTCAACAAAATGTAAAAATTTGCATTCAGATTCAGTATTACATTTCACTTCCCCGACAGTTCATTCAGAGAGCTATAATACAAAGGAAAGATACTAAATCAGAATCATCATTGTGACAATGATAATAATAATAGCTAGAATGTATGAGTTCTTACTGTGCTCCAGACACCGTGGTAAGGGTGTTCATGCGTTTTTCTCATTTAATCCTCAGCCAATTATGTAGAGATGATTATATCCCCTATTTTCAAAGAAGGAAACAGGCTGATAGAGAAACTCATCCTTGCAACTGAAAATTAGCAAAGCTGGACATGGAATCCAGGATGGGCTTTAGAATATATTCAGTTTTCTTATGCTTAATTAGCCAAATTCAAATGATGTCTTTCTGTGTGGTAAGTATTTTGAAAATCAGATGTTTGCATTTCTAGTCAGAACACATGTTAATAAAAGTCAGAAGAAGAAAATAACAGAAGGTCAACCAAGATATTCCAATCAACTTTAGGTCTCTCAGCATCATTTAGGAATGTTGCAAATTCATGTTAGTTTGAAGACTTGGAGTCTTACTAAGGAAAGAGTTGCAAAGTCAGAATTATGGAGACCTAAGATCTAAGTGTCCATTTAAAAATAAAGGAGAATAAGAAAAGAATTATGACGAGGGTTATTAAATTAGAATATCAGAGCATCAAAAAGACACTAGGATATGATGCAATTTAAAATCAGAAATAAAACTGAAATCAAGAAAGACATAATGAATTGTCCCACTGTTTAGTCAGTCACAGAACAAAGACTACAGACTGAGACCATAGTGTGGTGATTCTGTTAATCACAAGGACTCAGTGGTGGAAATTAATCCCTCAAACCACAAGCTTCTAAGATGGGACTGGCAATATTGCAAGCAATAAACCGTATTTTTAACCACAAAGGAACATTATTTTTAAGCAGAAAATTTAGTATGTAGAAGACACTTCTGCAGCTAACAGACCTGCCTGGTTTCAAATTTAACTTTCTGATTTACTGAGGCCAAATACTCTACATAAATGTCATTTTTTTAAAAAAGAAGTGACGATTGTTTTAATGCTATGATGAAAATAGGTAAAAGGTAATGAATGGGTATGGAACTCTACATGTCTATTCAAAATGTATATTTTTCCCTGAAAAGAAAAAGCAGTATATTGTTTGTTCAATCATCAGTTTTGTACTTGGTAGGTGTGAACTTAAATCTCACTTCCTTAAAGGATATGTAATTTGGGAAAGAGACTCTCTGTGCTTTTAGCTTCTTTATCTATAAAATACAAATGACCTGTTTCTAAGGATTTAGATAATGCAAATAAAAAACCTAGTTTGCATCTCAAGACATAGTCACCCTTGAGTGAAATTATCTTGACTCTGTTCTGTAATGTGCAATATGTTTAACACTCCCATTTGTTTCCAGTTTTTGTGACATAATAAGCTGTTACTTTTGCTTTAATTTTTACTCAGAGAGTGGCTGGGCTGGGGGCGAGGATTAAAGGAACCAGCAGTCTGCAGATATACTAGAGAAAGTGAATGCTAAAGTACAAAGGATTTTATAGTGTCCTGTTTCCAAATTTAAGACAATGTGCTCTCACCAGAAATATAAAAAAGTACAGATACAGCTAAACCACCTTGACAACAGGATAGCTCTAGCTATGCTATAAGTTTTCCTACCATAATTCTGAATGGAAAAATTCAGAGCTGAGGTCACCAGAAAAGTGAGAAGGGAAGCCTCTAGAATTATTCACCAAGTGGTCAATACCACTTGAGTGGGATCCTTAGCTGTAGCATCAGGTACGATTGCCAGAAGCTTTTTCTCTTTGCTTAAGGAAGATAAATTTTTCAGGGGTGTACTGAGTGATGTTATTTTCTGAAAAGGTAGGTCAACATCTGGGAACCATAACCTCAGATGCAGTTAAATGAAGACCTGAAAAAGCATAATTTGTTGACACAACAACAGCTGGAGCTAGGACTCAGACAGTTTTATTGAAACTGAAGGTAGGCCCTAACATCTAGATTTTGTATTTTAATGCCCATTAAGTAATAGGCAGTAAGAATGTGACAAGTTGGGATTGAGGAGAACTGGAAAGATAGGGGAGGAAGAAGTTGGCTGACCCAGGTTCATCTGGCTGACCCACCACCAGATATGTATATGGTCCCTCTGAGCACAATTAGGACTGATCCTGAGCACAAAGCAAGGAGTAATCCAGGGGTCATAAACTCCCAATAAAGTTGGGACTAAAAATCTTACATTGTAGAACTTCATCTCTTGAAAGAGCAGGTCATCCTTAAGTTGGTATGATGGCAGCCATGCCAGCCAGTGAGTCACCCCCAAATTACTCATTGGATGGGATGTGCACCAAAGACCAGAGTTGGTGTGTGGTCATAGCCCTGGGTTCACAGCTCCTGAGTATTGGAGACCCTATCTGCCTCCTGAAAAGAATCATCTGGAAAGCTTATTAAAACACAGAGTCCTCAATTCACCTCTAAGATTCTGCTTCAGCAGGTCTGAAAATTGCATCACTAATGAGGTTCCAGGTAGTGCTGAGACTGCTGGTCCACCAAGTAAAACCAAATAGTCTTTCTCTAAGGGCTGCATTATTGGGGAAAATGACCTTACACATGGATTTTCCCTGACTCAGAGAGATGAGAAGAAAGCCTATTTATTTATATAATTTTTCTGCCATGCCTCGTAGTGCCTAGAGTTTCCTAAATCTGTATTCAGGGATCACTCCTGATGGGGCTTGAGGGACCATGTTGGGTACATGAAATTGCACTCAGTTCAATCACATGCGAAGCAAGTATATTATCCATTGTACTATCTCTTCAGATTCTAAGGAAGTTTATTTTTGTTGAGGGCTTCTATGTAGTGTATTAGTTTGGTATAAAGTCATCTATGCTCCAGGGTAGCTCAAGAGTGCTACATCTCAAACTAATATGTAAATGCTGGTCTGGGTTGTGGGTTCCCCCAAGGCATATGGAAGAAGTTAACATAAGATTGCTTTGTGAGGAAACTTTCACAAACAGGATTTTGTAAGTTTCACATTTAAATAACTCATAACTAGCAATGACCCAACCACAAAAAAATGTTTACCAAGAGGTAGAGCCTATAGAAATAAGCAGATTAATACCCCACCAAACTCATGTGAAAAGATGAGAAAAATCCTATTTTCAATAATTTAAAGATATACAAATAATATAAAACACAAAAAAAGAATTTCTCAAAATGAAAAATAATAGCCAACTTTATAACATTTCGATATATTTCATGTTAGATACCTATAAATAACTGACAAATTGGGAAAGATACTAAATAAGTTATATGGGAGATACCATAGAGCAGGGGTCCTCAAACTTTTTAAACAGGGGGCCAGTTCACTGTCCCTTAGACCATTGGAGGGTCTGACTATAGTAAAAACAAAACTTATGAACGCATTCTTATGCACACTGCATATATCTTATTTTGCAATGAAGAAACAAAACAGATACAAATACAATATGTGGCCCGCGGGCCATCAAAAGGATAAACTTGCAATATTTCAAGGGATGATAGATGCCTAGATTACCCTTAACACCAGAATATAGGGATGAGGACAGAAAAGGAAAGAAACCAAAAAAGAAGATAAGGAAGAAACATAATGGGGGAACAGGGTTTGGAGCTTACATTATACTAGGGATGTGAGACAGGAGAGTAGTATAGCTCTATATTCAAAGCAAAGATGCAGCAGCATTGAAATAATTCAAAGTACAACCACAATTTTAAAATATGTCCATAAGGTAGCAGGTGGGGGTGGGGGTTTGAGGTTGGGGTTAGAGAACTCATGTAACACTTGGGGAGGGAGGTTGATAAGTGAGTATTGGTATTAGAATATCATATGCCTAAGAAAGACTTACTACCTACCAATGATTTTGTAAATCATGACTTTGTAATTGAATTAAAAATATTAAAAAATAGTAATGTGAATAAGAAATAAGTTTCACAGAATTCAGAACTGGATATAAGCATATAAAACCAATACAACTAACTAGTATAGGGTGAAGGAAATATCATAGTGGTAGAGACATATCTTGCACATGTCTGACCAAGGTTCACAAACCCATGTGACATGGTATCCTTCACACTATCAGGTGCAATCTTAAAGGACTCTTGAGTACCACTTGGAGGGGAGTGTCCTGGCAGGCCCAAGTAGTCCTTCATCCTCATGTGCTCATGTTGAAACTCCCAGCCTAGCAGAAGTTTTATGGAGAGGTGTCCAAAAAAACAAACAAACAAACAAAATACTACTAAATACTGGTGGAGTTATATTAAGGATTGCATGACAATTGCAACTAAATGGGATTTTTAGTAATTAACTAAAAATAGAATAGGGACCATTTTAAAAGACATTGTGGTTAAGATTATTATAGGGATGCAGACATGGTATAAGGGTTAAGCACATGACTTGTATGCAACTAACCACAACTTGATACTCCTGAGTATTTCTCAGTACAGCCCTAGAGGCCATCCTAAATACAATCTCAGAGGTTTGGGGTTCATCTAGATCTCCATGTTTAAACAAACAAACAAATTCTAAAACTAGAACTCTACTTTTTAGGGCATAGAAGGATAAAACTATGACAATTCACCTGTAAACATATTATAGTTAGGCTTACATATAAAAACAGCTGGGAATACAGAATGGAAGATAGTGCCTTTCAAGTGTTGAGAGAATATAATTGCTAGTCCCGAATTTTCTATTCAGATAAATCAGCATTTAATAATGAAGATAAAATTCAATAACAGAGACCTATTTAATGTTGCTTCCCAGCAAGAAGGAAAGAGTCTAGAAGTCTGAACCACAGAACACTGGTGAGCAATGGATATAATAAATAGTCTCTATTGTACATTGACAAAAGCAATGCAATTAAAACCAAGTAATTTAAGAGCTTTAAAAAAACTATTGAACTAAAACTAGGTAATTCTTAATGTGCAAAATGAGATGAATGAAGAAAGTGGAAGAACATTAATGTCTTTAGATGTCTGAGAAGACAAAAAGAGACACAGGTAAGTTTGAGACCAAGTATACATCATTTCAAAGGTACATTTGCAAAGGTAAAATAATAGAATAGGATGGAATTCTTCCCAGCATGCAGAGATAACAGATGTTGAGACTTAAAAATGTTATGAACATATGTATAATAATAGAAGTATAAATATACTTATAAAATTATATATACCAAGTTCAGTATAGTATTTACTGTACACTACAAGGGGAATGGATATGGTAAAAGGAGAGAGATAGGTTTACTATCTAAATAATGTGTAATCATAGTACACAAATACAATCTGCTTGATTTGTAATCAAACTTGCTTGTATATACATTGTATATACCACCCATTATTTTGATCTTGGTAAAATATATATTTGTAATATTTATAATGACTTTTTCTTTTTTGGTTTTTTTTGGGCCACACCCATTTGATGCTCAGGGTTGACTTCTGGCTAAGCGCTCAGAAATTGCCCCTGGCTTGGGGGGACCATATGGGATGCCGGGGGATCGAACCACTGTCAGGATCTTTCCTTGGCTAGCGCTTGAAGGCAGACACCTTACCTCTAGCGCCACCTCGCCGGCCCTATAATGACTTTTAAAAAAAATTTTTTTTATTTAAACAACTTTATTACATACATGATTGTGTTTGGGTTTCAGTCATGTAAAGAACACCACCCATCACCAGTGCAACATTCCCATCACCAATGTCCCAAATCTCCCTCCTCCCTACCCAACCCCCACCTGTACTCTAGACAGGCTTTCTATTTCCCTCGTACATTCTCATTATTAGGATAGTTCAAAATGTAATTATTTCTCTAACTAAACTCATCCCTGTTTGTGGTGAGCTTCATGAGGTGAGCTGTAACTTCCAGCTCTTTTCTCTTTTGTGTCTGAAAATTATTGCAAGAATGTCTTTCATTTTTCTTAAAACCCCTAGATGAGTGAGACCATTCTGCGTCTTTCTCTCTCTCTCTGACTTATTTCACTCAGCATACTATAATGACTTTTTTAAGAAAAGAAGGCAAGAACACCATTAGCAAAGTCAATAAAGAGA
Organism: Suncus etruscus; assembly: GCF_024139225.1. Classification (NCBI taxonomy): domain Eukaryota; kingdom Metazoa; phylum Chordata; class Mammalia; order Eulipotyphla; family Soricidae; genus Suncus; species Suncus etruscus. The sequence goes on from NC_064850.1 coordinate 24,928,745, forward strand.
GGCCTGATGAGTTGTAAAAATAAACCAATTTTCATGAATTTATTTTTCAAAAAGATGTGAGTGGGTTACACTATCAGGTAGTAGATTCAAGAAAGAACAAATTAACAGGTGCCTATTCTATTCAGAATATCTATTCCTTCACCTTGAATATTTACCTACTTGTGTGCTGTTCCTATACACAGATGTTGCTACATACACAGAGATCACACTCTGCTTCACCAAAAAGACTCTGCCATAGCTTCCCCTTCCCCTCACCCACCCCACTGAAATGTAAAGACCCACTGAGGCTTGATTAAATTGGGTAGGTACTTTTGTTTGTAATATTATCTGTCTCTCCTCCCAGGTGGATTAAGCCTAGTCAATAAAGATTGCAGAGGAAGGACAGTTTGGCAGGTTCTCAGTCAATGAGGCAGAAAGGCCCTTCCTCTCCCATATGACTGTCTTGGTTTATTAATTCTCCTGGAGTCCCTGCTTCAGACCCTTTCTCCCTGGATTGGATTAAGGCAATACTTACTAAATATTTCCCTAAAACCCTTTCTGGAAAAACTAATTGTGTGAAACCTACATAATAAAGAGTGTGTTCTTATCCTAATGATTTTATCTGTGGTCAAAATGGAGGTGAATGAATAAGAGGTTCTATTAGATGAAATGTAAAGCAAATTCTATAGATCTAGTAAAATCTTGCAAACCTGATAAGTGCTAACAATACATCAGTTACCTTAAAACATACACAAGGAAAAAATAAAAAAAGACTGAAAAAAGGTTTTAACCAATTCATTTATAATTCATTTCTTTCTTATTTCTTAAATGTCAGACTCCAAAAATCTGCAATATGTATATTTTTGCTTTTATGCCTTCTTAGAGACCCATTTGAATTCAAAGAAAATCTGCCATTAGGGGCCAGAACAATAGCACAGTAGTAGGGCATTTGCCTTGTACACAGCTGACCCAGGACAGACCAGGGTTTGATTCCAGGCATCCCATCTGGTCCCCAAAGCCAGGAGCAATTTCTGAGAGCATAGCCAGGAGTAACACACCTGAGTGTCACTGAGTGTGGACCAAAATTAAAAATAAAATAAAATAAATGTGCCATTAAATGACTTTATTATTTGCACTTAGCCTATAAAAATGGTATAGTAGGTAGGGCACACTTTGCATCCAGCCAACCCAATTTTGATCCCTGATGTCTTTTATGGTCCCCTGACTCTGCTAGGAGTGATCCTTGAGTGTAGAGCCAGGAGTAAACCCTAAGTAACACAGGGTGTGACCCAAAGCAAACAAAAGAATCACATGAAAATCATTCTTCTTTTTAAAAAGTGACTCATATCATACAATGTGTTGTTTATAAATTCCAAAACAATTCTTGTTAAGTGATTGTTATGAAAATCCCCAGAAAAATAAAAACTAAAATTAGACCTTTTGGCTTGTCTGTCTTCACGGTCAGGTATGTGCAAGATTTGACCTTTGCCCCTCCCTAGCATTTCATTTCAAGAAAAGCAACAGCATAAGGACAGATGTCAGAGTAAGAAAATTGCCTTCCTTGCCTTTAAAATTAAAGCAGACAGGTACAAAAAAGGTAAAAGAAAAAAACATGTGTGCACAGATGTGGTAACAGACTTTAGAGATCTATTTATGGCATTACTTATGTAGCAAAAAATAGGTATGTGCACTGAAGTGTTTTCATTTGTTTGGTTCTTATTTGTTCTTGCCTTAGATAAATATAACACCTACAAGAATTATTTTCATTGAAATAGCTCTACTAGCCCCTACCTCATTTATTCGTGGATCTGTTTGTTTTGTTTTTAGCACATTCAACAGGGATTAGTCCTGGCTCTCTTCTGCTCAGGGATCACTGCTGGCAGGCTCAGTAGACCAAATGGAATGGCCCAAAATTGACCTAAGGAACACGGTTTTCATAATCCAGAAACACATAAATCACAATAAAATCACTCATTGTATCACATATAAAAGAGTGATTTCATAAATGATCTGATCTTATTTTTAAAATTACATGTAGAATATAAAAGAAATTAACTACAGGGGGAAGGATCAAGAAGACACATGATTTGCAAGTGCCTGACCGAAATTTGATTCCCAACATCATAAATTGTATCTGAGCACCACCAGGAGTATATTACTTAGTATAAAGCCGAGAGAATCCCCAATTGTCAGGTTTAACCTGACAGACAGAATGTAACTGTAGAACATAGTAAGAAATATTTGCAAAATTAAAAGCATTAGGAAAGCAGTTAAATTCATTCATTCATTTTAGTATATAATAATAACACATGCATTTTCCAGGTAGTTTAACAAGAGAGAAACTAATAAACTTTTAATTATGTAAAGTGAATGTAACACAAACCTTAAAAATATAAATATATTGATTTGAGTATAATTTTAAAACAGCCCAAACATAGGTATGGAAGAATTCCTAAATTGAAACTTATATATCTATACCATTCAAGAATTTCCTTGAACTTATGAGTTTTGAAGATAGAAAAATGTATGCATATGTATATTTTTGAGTATGGTCCATTTTCATCAATTTTCAAGGTTTTGGTGGGGTGATAGTACAGTACTTAGTGCATGTGGCCAACTTGGGTTCAATCTCCAGCATTCCAAATGGTCTTCCATGCCTGCCAGGTATGATTCCTGAGCACAAAGCTAAGAATAAGCCTTGAGCACCACTGGATGTGTTCCCCAAACTAAAAGTGAAAAACATACTTAGAAAACCAATGATGGTGGCTGGATCGATGGCACTAGAGGTAAGGCATCTGCCTTGGGCCCTGGTTTAATCCCCTTGCATTTATGGTCCTACCAAGCCAGAGCGATTTCTGAGCTCATAGCCAGGAGTAACCCCTGATTGCCCCGCCTCCAAAAAAAAAAAAAAAAGCAACCCAATGATGTAGCAGATCAGAATTGAGTATGTCACAGTTTTACCATTCCGTTAAATGTCTGATAATTAAAAAGCAATATCATGTTTTATTAATAGCAAAAATCTAAAAGTTTTAATTATCATTAAATGAAGTAGTTTAAAGTTGCTTCTAGAAGCAATTTCTCTTTTGCTTTGGGACTTCCAAGCAATGTTCATAGCAAATTGCCAGTGATACTCAATTGACAAGATGGTTCATGCTTAGTTTGGCAATGTAATATTGCTTGGATCAGAGATGCTGGGTGTCACCAGAGTCACCCTGTTTGGATTTGGGGGACCCAGGCCACACCCCACAGATCCAGAGGGTTTTTAGGGCAACACACAGCAGTTCAGGGGAAGAGGAGTGGTGAGAAATAGTACAGAGGGGAGGGGTTCCTAGTACCTAGACAGAAATCAAAGCCTTCTGCTCCAGTCTTTTGAAATGCTTCTACATTCCCTAGAAGTAATTATTAAGGTTTTATAATAGTTCTTGCATTCATAATAAAGTAAAGTACACTTGCAATTTTTCAGTTGAGTTTTGGGGCCATACCTACCAGTGCTCAGGGCTTACTCCTGGATCTGCACTTGGGGGACCATATGGGGTGCCTGGAAGTAAACCTACTTTGGCCATGTGCAAGGTAAGCATCTTACCTGCTGTACTATCGCTCTGGCCCCCTCCATATTATTTTTTAAAAGAGACAAAAGAGTAAAAATGAATTCTAGTGGCCTGAAAATAGCCTCCAAATTGTCAGGTTCATTTTCCTAGTACCAGTAATATATGAAAAACACATTACATGCTTTAAGCATTCAAGGCAAAGACAGTAGCCTAAATTTTTCCAGGTGGTTTTCGATGTAAACAGAATTGTTTTGAATAAAATGCCCCAGTAGATTTGACTAGAAGAGAAAGTAACTTGATGAGGGGAGCAGAGAAGTACATGAAGATGGACCACAAGCCAAACAATAAAAGAAAACCATTAAAAGTGAAAAAAAAAGGGGGGGGTCAAAGAAATGCAGTCTCCAACAGGGTTAAGAAGGAACCAGTTCCCTGGATATTATCTTTAACTTAACAAAATAGATTTCCGGCCAGACTTCTAAATGATAAGGGAAAAACAAACAACCCAACTCATTTTAAGTTTCTCAGTCATCAAAGTAAATTGTTAGAAAAGCTGTAAAAAACTTAAACAGAATCTTTCTTCTTGCATCAGTAGATCTGTAACTGATCCTGAATCTTTTCACCTTGATTTTGATTATGTTTAATTTCTGGTCTCTAGAAAATTAGGATATGAGAAATTTTATTCAACACTATATGTGCTTCCCAATGAGAAGAATTAAGCACAGCAACAACATCACAGGTGATAAGGATTAAATCTAGCTAACTTTTTTCACCCTAACGCAAATATTACAGATAACATTTTTACAG